>NW_005841833.1:3666306-3690682 GCF_000455745.1 Alligator sinensis | reverse complement strand
TCTTCCATTGTAACAAGCTGGATCCATTGTAATGCACAGCTCGTCCATTGCTAAGAGAGAAAACAGGAAGAAGACACGTTAACAGCAGGAGTACTCTATATAAGACAACATTAAAACTGGCTCATGCTGCTGAAACACAACTGGAACTCTCCTCATTTGGATAAGGGATTACCATATTTCACTAAAAAGGGGTAAGAGATTCCTTTTTTGTCAACATTATTTGTTGAGTACGCAGATGTCCTCAGAAAAAAATTATACCCAGTCTCAAAGGGCTTATATGCCATTAATATAGTGAGCAAGGCTGTATTTTTCAGTGAACGCATTTCCAACGCACTTGTGGAAGAGACACGTGCCAACAGGATTTGTCCAGGCTCCGTCTCGCTTCTCTGCTTCAGTGGCAAACCCAAATGAAACGATTGGACCAGTGTCATCATCTGTATCTCCATAGGAAACTACTTCAATTTCCCAGTAGAATGATGGAGCCTAGGAAAAAATGTTACACATGGGATTAAGTCAGGCAGAGACTATCTGTGCTGTCAGGCATTCAAAACAAATCACAATGATACAGCCACATACACACACACACACTCTCTCTCTCTCTCTGCTCTCTTACCTGTACTGGGACTGGTGATGTAGCATAGATAAAGGTGCCACGAGGCAGTCCCCCACCTGCGCTAGGGTCAGCCAAGAATGTGACAGCTGTGAGATGTGATGAAAACATGCAGGCTCGCACAGGTGGAAACACTCTTGAAGGGCTCCATGTAATCTCCTTGGGCTGGAAATCAGAAGAGGGCATTTTACTTCGTCTGACTGCTTTGGACACAGCAAGGTAGACATTAGCCTGCTGCAATCCAGTGACCAAGTCTGCTTATGGAGCACACCTGATGTAACCTACAGAACCCACATGTTGCATTCAAGCACATATAAGTGGGACAAATGCTTTCCCTTTTATACTGTAATGGTCTATCTCCTGAATCCATTTGAAAAGGGGCCAAAAAACCAACACCATATTTCTCTATTTACCTGTCTTCTGTCTGCCTGGAGTGGCGGGGGTGGCGGACGAGCACAATCTCGGTACAACATTCTCAGCCTTTCACATTGCACTTCCACAACAAGGAGCCTCTCCCCTGTAACAACACAAAAGAAACCCGTGGCATCTGCTCTTAGGTGGGTCAGGCTAGTGGGGGACTAGCATTCCTGACTGAGCACAACTGTGTTAAAAGCCACTACATGCTGCAAGCAAGTCAAACTGTAAATACATACATTCAATTAATCTCTCGTTTCACCTTACCAAAAAATGAGACCTTTAAAAATGGCTTGCGTGTGGTGTATTTTGTTCTGATTTGTAATTCCCCTGTACAAATATATGGGTAACTTTAGCTTACATGAACAAAAGCAGTTACTCTGCATTTAAGATTGTCGCTTCATTCTTTTCCTAGCAGGGTGAGAATGAAATATTACAGCAACATCTAGCATCCCCACTGCTGTGAAATGTGTTCAGACCTACTCCCTTCAACCACCTTTCAGGATTACCTTACTCTTTGTAGCTTTCCTTATGATTTAATGCTTTTCTTTTTTCAAGTTAAAATCAATGAGCTTGATACAGCTTCAAGTGAAGCTGAAGCTGAGTAAAGTACTGTCAAATCCAATTCTTGTGTTTTCACTGAGGTAGCCAAAATGCTTCAAAGGATTGATTCTTACAGGACACTTTGTGTAAAGGAAATTCAAAGTTATAGGCTGGCCATTGAAATAAAATAGCCAGCCTGATCATCGCTTGAAATAAATTATATTGGGCACAGGCATTATTCTTCATAAATATGCCGTGATCTGGGATAACCAAATGGAAACCCTCCTTCCTGAAAGGGAGAGTGCTTAGCACTTTCTGAAAAATCAGAAGTGCCGAGTTGGGCATTCAAGAAGCGAGATTCTTAAACCACTCGTCATTTTTGAAAATTCAAGCTAGAAAATGCTGCACGAATGAGAACACATAAATCTTTCCCTCTATTAAAACTGTTAAGCTGTGACTGAGCAGAGAGTAAAAGAATGAGACTAACATGTCTCACTGTTTAGTTGAGAGCAGATGGTGCTTGATCCTTTCAAGGCCTAGTTAACATCACCCTCAAAGGTACTATTCTATGGAGAAGCCTACCTGGAAAAAAGGGGAACTCCTGATCAAAGAAGACACTATCTGAAGATGAACTCAGCTGAGAGACTTAGCTTAACTTTCAACTGACAATAAATAAAACACTCTGAGCTTTAATGCACAGTACCCTATTCTACTGCACGTTAAAGCAGCATGTAAAAGAAGTACTAATACGCTAATGCACAGTAGAATAAGCTACTGCACATTAAGCATCATCTAAAAAACGTGCACTTGTGCTTCTGCACATTAGCATAGACTAACGTGCATTTATTTAGTACCTCATATTGAAGATACTAAGTTTAAGGCGCATTTGGAAAAGGTCATTAATGCACGTGTAGATGCACCTGTAAAACAGAAATTTGAAACTAGTGTCCGGGGCAAAACCGCATATCATTAAAACATACTCCTTTCAATTAGGAAAGAAAGGGAAAAACGAATTAATCTATATATGTCTGATACATAATTCACACTGTTTCCAGCTTGGGTAAAAGCATTTTGTTGAAGCACTTATGCTTATCTAATCACCTATAATTGATTTACTGATTTAAATCTAATTTCCGATCATTTACAACGAGAGCTGTAACATTGGAAGCCAAAGAAAAACCACATTAAGCTTCCAAAATTCAGGTAGAATCAACTTTGGGGAGTAGTGGTGCTGAGCCTAAAGGAGAAAAGATGACTTCCATCAGTCAGGAAGAACATTTTGCTTGCTCGTTGTTTAAACTACTGAACTATTAGAGGATTCACGATTCAGTTTGTATGCCACATGCACGTCTACAGAGCCACCATATTTTAAATGAAAGATTAAAACTAGAGTCTTGTTTTCAGTTCATAGTCATACATTAATAGCCTTTTTGCCAGTAGGCTTAAGTTTCAAGAAACCTGTATTTTTAAGCTTTGCAATAATAAAACTTGCAACAATGAAAATTTCAAAATCAGCAGTGGAGTAACCTGAATGCTGAATATTTTTATGATAGTGCTCCACTACAATAGGGGAGAGAAAGACCAACGAGCCATAGAAAGGCAAAAATCAAAAGCAGAGGGCAACTGACAGCTCTGAAGTTTCACTCATGCACTTCAGCATGCAAAGAAGGACTGCCAGAGTCACAGCACTGTTTTTTAAAGTGAACTGGAAATTTCCATCTCCCAATCAGCCTTGTCTAGTCCCTTGGAAGCCAGTTAAAACAGGACTCAGCATCACAAATTAATGCTCCCTTTGTGCAGGTTGTTCCACAGCTACTACCAACCACAAGAAGCAAGGACAATGCATTTCATTTGCCTAAGCTTTGGTTTTGTTTGAATTCAAATCTGTTTGGTGAGTAGTTATACTGCTAAGTAAATCAAGGTCTATACTAGGAATTACTTCAGTCAGCAAGCTTATGACCCAACAGAAGCATAAAGTCAACAGAATTCATTGCACGGCAAGTAGCTAGGCACACCCAATTTCATACTGGAGGCCAAACAGAGTCCCATTTGGTTCTGCAGCCTCACGACTTCCTTTTCTTCAGTCCTTTTTCTCCACTTAAACACTCAGATTGGATCTTATAATCTGTTCTTGACCTAGGGCTTCTGCTGGGTTCAAGTGCCTAGCCTTAAAGAGGGGGAGAGATGAGGAGGTTAAGAAGAAGAAAACAAAAGTAACATTTAATAAAGATGAAAAGCAGAGACATGCTACAGAACGCACTGAAGAGAACTGTGAAGAAAAAGACAACAGCTTACATTGGAAACAAAAGCTGAGTTAATTTGAACTCAAGCCCTCAGTCCACTATTTAAAGATTCCATTTCCACTACGTTTGAGCATTAGAATGGGCAGGTAAACTAAGCAGAATACTTCCGCTTACAGTTATAAAATAATCACTGCTGTAGCTTATTAAAAATTAATACTTTTGACAGTTTGGAGATCCTCTGCAATCTCATTTGGATTTGGCTTTACTATTAACTCAAACTGAGTAGACTTCTACCCTAACATAGGTTTCTCTCGAAGAAAGGTCTTCGATTTAAAAATGTGAAGCAAAACCGGTGAACCAACAGTAAGATTAATTACGTGAGGGGAACTGAAGGGCCATACAGAGGTCAGATATGAACACACTGCCTTCAGACACAAAACCTAATTAAAGAAGTCAAGCTGACTTTTATCTACCATTATATTTAGAGGTCTAAAAGCATAATAAGGCATGTTGAATCAGACTGAGTGCTGTTACTGCTGTCTTCCTATTACAGGCAACCCCTGCTTAGCGCTCTTAATTGGTTCCTGAAAAAACGAACGTTTAGTGAAACGAGTGTTAAGTGAAACTGAAAGTATTTGATGACCCAAGATGGTGAGCGCAAGTGTTTTTAATGACCCAAGATGGCAACCACGAGCATTATAATAGAATTCGCTGAGCGCTAAGTGGAATCAGGTATCAATTTAAAATGAGCGTTATAGCAAAATAGCGCTAAGCAAAACAGCGTTAAGCAGAGGTTGCCTGCACTTTGTACAGTATTTAAATAGTTTGTGAGGCTGTATCCAAAACGAAAGTAGTTTAATATTCAAAGACTTCGCTGGCACGACAAAATATGGCAGGACAGCTGTCAAAACACACTGAGGACCTACCAGGGCTACACTCCTGGGCCACCAGATTCAGAACTTCGACAGCAGCTGGACATTGTTGTATGAACTCTTCACAGAACGAGCTGTCTTCTAACAGCTGGGCCATCACCAGGCATGCTCTTAATGTAAAAAGAATACATTTAAAAACACTTTAACACGGACCTCTTCTGTTGAGCCTGATATCAATAATCATGAACCCCATCTCAGGACCAGTCTGAAGAAGAGCTGCATTCTTTTCTACTACTTTGCCTGTTTGCAGCAAAATGTATTTGATCTGCTTTATATTAAAGCAACACCATGCTCTCTGTGTTGCTGTTTCTACTCTTGGCTTTGGGTTCCTAAAGTGGCACCTCACTGCTAGCTAATACATAATCAGTTGCTTTATTTTCTTTTGGAAACTAATACATTAATACTAATACTAATCTTTATGAACTATGCAGTTTCATGTAGTCAGATGCTACTATTTATGTACAAATAACTAAACTAAAGATGCACCCATCTATCTGGAACATGCTCATTCGGGACAGCAGGGCGGACATTTAGAGCACTGTATAAGCAAACAGCAACTCACCTTGTTCTTATTTCAGCAAGGAGTCGGACCACTGCCATTACTGGAGTTGAGCCATCTCCTGTTGCAGGAAGTGAGGTATGAATAGATAGACTTCCCTCCTGAGGAAGCAACATGGACTGGACTGCCTGTACTACCTTCTCAGTAATGGACAGTTTATGAAGAGGCAATGCCTGATGGTGGTGGTGGGGGGCATGGTAAAAAGTTAAATTCAAGTAGTTAGTTTCTAGGAAATGAGGGAGTTTTATCACCTGGAGTTAAACTCTCATTTTACACTATCACAAAAACAGCACCACACACAAAAAGCACAAGTCAAAAAGAGAAACGCAATACAGTATGCTATGGAACATCCTTAACAGTGGAAGAATGAACACTGTTACTTGGATGAGAACTTTATATTTAAATACCATTATGAAATGTTTAAAACAAAAAAGGAAGAAGTTTTACAAGCCATCTTTAAACAAACAAAGATGAATCAAGGCCTTTTACATGCCGCAGGTTTGTTTTTTAATCACAGCATAACTCGTGATTGCACTTAACGTTAGATTTTTCAAAGCTACCTTACCTCAGATCGTGGAACACAGAGCCTAGATAATGGAATAGTTAATGTGTCTGATGCTTGTGCAGTCTTTCTACCGTCTATACTGGTAGGAGGAAATTTGACCGTTGCTATACCTTCCTGTTCGTTAATAGATGCTACCACACCAATGCTTCCTGCTATTCCTCGACCCAAAACCTATTAAAAAACCCCAAAAAAAGATCACTTACATTTTATTCAGACTTACAACCACCTACACTAAATGCTAAACACAGAATACTTAACACAATAAACCCTTATACAATTGTTTGGGAGTACAATTAATACTGCACAATAATAGTCTCCACAAATGAACATCAGTACAATGGCTGTGACCATGATTCATAATTGCTCCGAGTTTGCATATGATACAATAATCTGGACTCTGTAGGCAGTAAAATGATTAAAAGCGCTGACTTACATTTGAAGTATAAATGGCAAAAGGCAGGAAATTACCTGAACTTCAGAACCTATTTTAATTGTCTCCTTAAAGCCACCAAGAGCGCACAGTGCAGCCACAGCCTGTCGAGCAATTCTTTGAAGTTTTGCTAACTTCCTGCCACTGCTGCTTCCATTCTCCAAGATGCTCTCTGCATATTTCCCAAGTTGTGGAATGTACATCAGAGCCCGAGAAAGAACCTGAACATACAAAAGAAGTAATGCAGGGTGAGAAAAAATAGAGGACTTGAGCACATGGCTTTTTTTTGTTTGTTTGAAAAACCCCACACTTGATTTTTTTTTCAACTTTCAAAGACAATTATCGCCTGTAATGTTTTACAGTGAGAAATTTGATGTATAAGTAACAACGCCAGATTTATTTTGCTCATTCCAAAATTAATTAAAATGCAGAGATGTGCACATGTCCTAGCCAAAATCCTCTCCAGCACATAGGCTGAGTAGCCAGGATATAAACAAAGGGACCTCTGGGATCTGGAAGCAGAGACAACTTCGTCCAGCCTGTAGCTCCTCAGAGGTCAGAAAGGATTGGAATGTGAAGGTAGGTTTATCACCTGAACACATGAATATTAAAAAATATATATATTAATGGCAGTGGAGTCCTTGTTTCCAGAAATGTTTTGACAAACTGGCCGAGGGCAAAAGCTGAGTAATGACAACTACAAATAGGAAGGTGGAGAGAAAGGGACTGGAAATGGCTCTAGACTGCCAGCAGTTATCTTGCACTGGATATGCAGACTGGAATATATGTTCATTATCACTGCAACCACTTTTGCTTACTTTTTCAGCTGTTGTGGTCCATATTTGAGCTGCATTAGATTCTGGTGCCATCAGCAAGCTGTGAAGCAAAGCAATCACCTCTGCTGCCATGCTGTTTGCAACATGCCCACTGATGAATGGTCTCACAGGATCCGTTCTGTACAGAAGAAAATATTCACTGGCCCAATACTCACACAACAATCGTTACCTTTCCCCAACCCAGCCAAGGAGACTCCAAGAGTTGCTCTGATTACAAACAAAGACAAAGACAATTATGCTATTGTCGAGAGGCCACTGTGACTGCTTACCTTGCGAGTTCAGAATTCCTCTCCCTGCAAATAGAGGTTTGAGCAGTTTTCTTTTTGTCACCAGTTGACAAGCCACTAGTGGTTTCTGGACTGACAGTTTCAATGGGGGGCCCCACCAGTTGACAAGCCACTAGTGGTTTCTGGCCGGACGGTTACAGGGGGGGCCCCGACACTGACAATTAGTCCAGACTGTGCCCATTTGGTTGCCTTTCGAAGAGCGGCAGCTGCCTCTTCTGTAATAACTTCACAGCAGCCACTCTGCAAAGGAAATGTCAGAGGTATGGAAAATAATTAATTAGCTCAGTTCAGATTAAATATAATCCATGGAGATGGAGCTAAAAGGATATCATTTATATAACAAATGTAAATGCTTTTTCCAGTTGTGGAAGATTCACAAAACAGATCCACCACTTCCTTAAGATTTATTCATTATTCACATGGAACAGATTTTTCTCCATTCTCCCCTATGAATTAATCAAAAATAAGTTGGTGTGGAGTTGACATGGTTAGGTATTCAAGCAGCATAATTTAGCTTGGTTTTGACGGTTCAGACAGCCAGAGAGTATTGTTTCTGTTTTGATTAAAGAATCCATCATTACCTCTGGCACAAATACTCACAGGTATGACTTTAAACTCAGTTTGCATAAATATTCTAACATGTGCTTTGACATTCATGTTATCTAGACCTCCTCTGAGTAAAACTCGGTCTCCTTAAAGTGCCGATAGAAAGTGAACACTAAAAGGAGCCTCATCCAAATTTGTTTGGGAAAATAATAGCAGAAATTATTTTTGCAGGATTTATCCACCACTGCAAGTAGTGCACAACAGCCGTCTTTAAGCATTTATACATGCATGTCAATAGACTCTGGCAGTCTAAAACTGTTAGGGAAAAGCTCTCTTTGGAACTCATTCTGAAGTGAATTAAATTTAGTTTCCTGGTTCTTTTAAAGAGGATTTAAGAACAAATGGGGGAAATGAGAATGTACTGGTTCATAACCTTGAAAGGTGTTAAATAACCACCTTCATTCTGTTCTTACCTTAGTCATGTCCCGGTCCATCTTCACCACTTTCTCCATGTTAGCCCCAGTACCAAGCCGGAATGGCCGACCCTCTGAACTACTACAGAGAAAGAACAAAAGGCATAGGTGGAATGTAGTTAAAAATAGGTGGAATGTAGTTAAAACATTCACACTGGAATTTGTTGGCAATGCTGCAGTAATACTTCTAATTTTACAAAAAAAGTTTCATGAGCTGCTTAGATAGCCCCAAGTGGTGAAGAGCTTCTGGAAGACAGCAGTGTTGGCAGGAGCAGTCTGGCACAGTACCTTTTCATTTTGCACTGAGGCACCAGTTCACGGCTGACTCAGAGCAAGTGGAGCTGAATAATGCATTGCCAACATGGCTTCTTCCAGGCCAGTCTCCCATTTTTATTTTGGAGGCATCTCTTCAGATACTTTCAGAAATCAAAATCTAAACTAGTATGACCTACAACTGAGACCACTTATATACCCCTCGTAACGAACTAATTATCCAGGTAATGGCCATTTACTGGCAGTGGCACTTAACGTTTTTTTTTTCTGTTGATATTTCTACCATCTGCAATATTACCTTGTTTTACAGGACTAAGAGAGGACCTTAACCTTTTTTTAGTAGGTTTTAACTAGATAGTCTGACAAGGCTCTTTGGGTAAAAGATACCAAATTTACCCAAAGAACCTTGTGTGCCTATGTCCTTAGACCGACACAGCTATAACCTACACCCCTGTAAATAGCTAGTTCTGGGTTTTAACATTAAAAAAAATACACTGAAGGTTTTTCTGCTCTTTTGCTAACATATCTGGGTTATTCAAAACCCCTCCATAAGAATAAGTCCACAAGACAGGCCACACCTCTGTCACACCTCTACCACCTCCCTCCTTCTACAGATTTTCATCCTGGCTACAGTTATCATCATTGGGAAAGAAATTCTTGCAGGGCCTGGAGACAAACATGCACAAAAACTTCCCCGAGATTCAAATCTGAGGTCATTATCTTAGCGCTTCTGAAATGAAGTACAATTAACCATCAACAAAACAGGGATGATGGATATACAACAAATACTATGAAATGCATGAAGTAAGAAAAAGAAAAACCTTTCCCCCATCTATATTAAGGCATAAATAGAAATTTGAATTTTAGAGTATATATGTGCACGCAAAGAAGTTAATGGAGCTGCGATCCATGTTCTTGATGCTGTTAATTTGTCTCAACTTCAGCGTAGCTACGTACACTGCTATCTCTGTAACTGTATGCTGTGCATCAGAACTTATTTGCTAGCAACAACAGTACATACTAGAATATGAAACACATTTTGCCTTCTCATTTAGTGTCATCTCCAGCTGACATCTTCCATAGCTGTGGAAGAATAGGACCAGAAATGGAAATCCCCGAACTGCTTTGCTATTTCTAATCCACTGAATTAAAGTTACCTCAGTAATGGTTGAAGAACTTCATGGGATGACTGATCTTCCCGTTTATGAATAAAAATAGAAAGTTTACCATCCACGGCCTCACTCTCTTCCCCAGGATCTTTATCTCCTTTTATGGAATTTTTTGGACTGGCTTTTGCCAGAGCTGTATCTGGCTCAGAAGCAGTTGGAGAAAGAACAGTCTGGCACCCTTCAATCAAAAAGGAAAAGCAGAACAATTGTCAAGCATTTTAAATGCCATTTGCTTTGAAGCTGACTTCACTGATGGACTTTCCTGACTTTAACAATAATGCTTTTAAATATTTCTGAGCTCTCTTTCATGTGCCCGCAATAAGTGTTATATTCAGATATATTCCGATAACTGAGCTATGCTAAAGAGGCAGGATGAAAGAGTGAAAGAAATATGTCTAATGCTGGATAGACATAGCTAGCTCATCCTGCTGCTAAGGTTTTTGACAAGTTCACTTTTAGAACATTCACATATAACACATCATCCTTTCTGAGCCTTTTGTCAACATATGATTCTTGCACAAACATGAATCACCTCCCAGTTTCTCAAGCTACTGCAATGTGAGAAAATATTAGCACCTGGTACTACATAGTCTGCCAGTTTTGCTAACAGCAGAGATGCAATCTTGGAGGCTGGGTCACTGGGGTCGTCCTGTTCACTGTTCAGGGAGGGTACAGAATAACTCCAGGGGGGCAGTTCAACATTTCCACAGTCTTCAACACTCATGAGAGGAAGTGCAGCACGACAGAGCTGGAGGATTATAAGGACCAGCTTTGGTGAAGGACGCTGGTCCAGAAGAAGTGACAGAAGTTTGGAGACGCAGGCTGGCTGACTCAAGATTGCTTTCCCTATGTGACTCCTGAGAGAAAGAAGAGCCTAGTTACCTCTCTTTTTAATTGCAAAAACAGGCATGTTTCATTATACTTTTGAAATCAAACATGACAGTCTGCCTCAGGGAAAAAGGGTCTGAAAGGTGATATACAATCAATACATTATTATGAAGTGCTTGATGAATGGGAACCCCTTATCTGTCTTCAGTGTTTTGAGCCTCTCAAAGAATGCCGTTTTCTTATTTCCCACAGGATCACCAAGAACACAGCCCTGAAAATAGCTCTACTATTTGAAATGTCAAGATGAATATTATACCATGACAGTTTAAGTGTTGATATGTAGTAACCGTTTATCTGCACGCTCAAAAATTTCAGGAAAGCTCTGTTAGGCACCAAAGCTTATAAATAAAAAAAAAAAAAGCAAGAAGCTTTATGGTATCCAGCCACCTTAATCTCCTTTTTCAGATGTATTGCACAGCTCAGTACAAAACACGATGATTATTAATTGCTGAACTGTTACAACTTTGCATCATATGTCACTAATCAAACACTAACCCCCATACATAGACAAATACCAAAAATAGTATCTGAGGCTGCAGACATTCCAGTCCTGTGGCTGTTCCAGTTGCTCCTACTGAAGTCAATAAAAACTGCACATGTGAGTCAGCAGGGTCAGGTTCAGCATGGCATTAAGTCAGCAGTTTGACTGCTGAACAAACATTAAAAATGTGCAGACTAGTGACAACAATAAACATATGAAAGTTATGAGAAAACCCCATTGATTTGGCCAGAGTGTGGATTCTAGCTAAAGAGTGTGTAACTAAGTCTACATACCATCACCTATTGTTATGAAGGGATTATGTACCAAGATTTAACACAAGTTTATACTGTTAGCTTTAGATGGTATTTAAAGAAATGCTGTTATATTTGCTATTTCCATTAGAGAAAATGAAGCGACTTCCACCACAATGAAGAGTAATTCAGACATTAAAAAGAATCTAGCTGTCAGAGTTCTTCCCCTACCTTGACAGGTCATTAAGAAGGCTAAGCACATCTTGAAGTGCATCATTTCCAGCAGCTTGGTTACCACAGCACTCTGTAGCTCGAGCCAGGTGATTGGTAAGAAGGCTGGAGACCTGACGAGCCAGACCAGAATGAACAGCCTCTGTTGAACCACCTGCAAAAATGATAAGAAATCACAATGGTAGAAAGGAGCGGGGATAAACATTACACATAATGGAAGAGATTAGAACGATAAATTTACAGTACAGCATTTGCTTACAAATTCTACAATATTTTTTTTTTTTTATCTCTGAGTTAAATGAAATCCAACCTCAAGTAAAAAGAAGTTGCTAAGTAGCAAATGGACAAATACTTATACATGCTTATGCCAGTAAAGTGCATTTGACTACACTCTATATGCAGACACGTTGAAGTATGTTTGTAATTTTGGTCATTTCCCCATGAGTAATTTTACTCATTTCACATAAAAAGTAAACCCAATCTCTGGAAAGTCTAGCTACAAGAAATTTCAGATTACTTTAGAAACATGATGTTCTAGAAGCACAAAAATAAAAGAGTCAATATTGCTGTTTAAAGTTCAGAGTTGTAAGATTAAAAAGGAGACAAAAACAAAGGATAAAATCCTTCCCATGCAGTAATGCCAAGGAAGAATATGAACTGTTTCTAGCCCCTTGAAACATTCTGGAATGAAAAACTTCCTTTGATTCATTTAGAAACCTCCCCCCTCCCCGTTTTTGAAACCCAATTCAGTGTTTGTGTATCACACTGCTACTGCTAAATGCCAGTGCCTAGTCAATGCAATATTTTAAGAGACATTTACTGTTTCTTCTCAATTTAAAATATGTACAATTAAAGCTATTAACACTGTTCCTACCCTCTTCTTTTTCCCATTCAACACAGCGATTGGCTAAAACCTGGAAGGCAGCCCAAGCCATAGTGGCCACCTTCTGTTTCTTAGTCTGCTTTTCATTCGAGCTGGATTCTGTCTGGCTGCTCAGACTACAAAGCCGATCCATAAGCTGTACCAGGCCACTGCGAACCAAACACTTCTCTTCACTCCTGCTCAGAAGAAAAAAAGAAGCATTAAGATCCTACTTCAATAACTTCTCACTCTTTTGCTAGACACACAAGTCTATCATACATTTCCTGATACTCAGCAATGTACATGCTTCTTGTGTTGTTTTTCCTGCCTTACATTTTGTCCCCTTGAAGGAAAAGCAGCGGAATATTTGCAGATATACATCAGTATTACCCCTGGACCATCATATTCATTACCCCAAGCCCAAGAGAAGATTAAGTGCTATATAAAGCATTACCAAGACACAATGAAGTCTATAGCCTACAGAGTTGACTTTACGCTAACAATGGTTAAATACCACTTACTGAACTCAGACTGTGAGGGAACCAGAAAAATAGAGCGCCCTCTACACAACAGTTTACTACACAGCGTAACTGTATCAGCACTAATTTCATTTTGTCTTGCTTGAGGAAAAGCCGTTCTTACCTTGTATAAGGTATAGTGCACAAGAGGCCAATGCTATTCGCACAGGCAATGGGATAGCGAGCACACAATGAAACCACTGAAGTCATGGTCTCTCCAAAGGCTTCTTGCACCTGTTCCACCATCCCGCCACAGGTGAGCTCTTCAATTCTGTTGGAAGTTAAATGTCTGAAATCAGACATTTGTGTCGTATAGAATTAATACACTTACCAATACAGCTATAGGACATCTGCACAATATGAAAGAATTCACGAGATTGATGTGAAAAAAAAATCTATACTGCATTCATATAAAATGGTAAGAAACTCTTAAAGCTAAAAATACAGCAGTCTTCTGCAGGTAGTCTTTGAGAACAGAACAATACTAAGTTAAAGCAACACAGACCAAAGTTATCCAAATAAGAAACTAATTTCACTTACGAGTTTAAGGTTAAAAATCCAGACAGATATTTGCATTTATTTTTAAAGTTTCATAAAATACCCTAACAAAAACCTCAAAATGTGTTAGCCTGTATCAGGAAAATCCACACACACAGGTTTTGTCAATTCTTTTTTATTTTGCAGACTTGGATCACAGATGAACAGAGTTCTCCCTTCTGCTTTAGGAGCTCATGTCCTCAGTTAAACATATACGACACCATCCCTACGAACTGAATAGCCAGTCCATTTTCCTTCCTACTCCTACACAGTCATCAGGAATTAAAAACCGTAATAGAAACTAGGCCCAGAGTTTCTCTTCCCTCAATTCTCAACTTACAAGTTGTGTCAGTGGCAAGTATCTTGGGGGGGGGGCTCCCAACTTGTATTTCTTTCCCTGTCTTTGGTCTTCCATTGAGATGAATGTACTAAAACCAACTTGCAACTAGCTCTTCTTAAACATTAACACAGTGCCCCAGAAGACTTTGTGATACATGTACCTTATCTGACAATTACTGGACCTAGCTAGCAGCTCTTCTGAAGCACTGTAGAAAATACTGAGAGGAACCCTGAAATGCTTTACAAGAGAACTGGTCATGGCATAAAGACTGCATATTAATGCTGTGGACTTGGGCAGCCAATCATCTCATCGTTTGGTCCCAAAGTTGCAGAGAGCAACTTACCTTGGCCCTCCTTGAAGAACCATAGTCACTGGGCCCACAAGATGTGTAACACCACCAACCCGAACAGCTGCTGTCAGCAGCTCTCTCATGTGAACTAGAGCCTGTTTCCTTGTGTTCCCACGACGCCACCTGGTCTGAGCAGCTAATAGAAAACTGCTGCTAGACACCTAAGAGAGACACAGTGAAGTCCTGTTATGAGATATGCATCTGTATCTTCCAGCTTAAAAGGTTTGACAACATGTATGTTCTTCACTATTTAATGATTTGGCTTATTTAACATGACATACCGCTTGGTCCGGATTTGTTCCAATGAAAGCAAACAACTGCCCTAATAAGACACTGTATGTAGGTTTATCTCTGCTGTCTTCAATGGTCAAAGACTGAAGGAGAGTAAAAGAGCTACTCCTATGACTGGTAACATGGCGTCGTCTGGGGAAAACAGAACTTAAGAAATTAAAGGAATGGACTGGTAACAGAAAATTTAACTCACAATATAGAGTGCATCATTTAGAAACTCAGTGGAAGAACATTTATATACCTCTGACTTGATCTAGTGAACTCCAAATCTTCATTTCCAATCATCTCTAGGTCAGAAGGTGCTGACATGCTTCGCAAGAAGACAGGCTGGCGGACAGCATGAGATATTACTTTGGTTTCAGACGCTGACTTACAGGCTGCAAAGTCACAGAACAGACAGGACAGTCACCCCTGATCTCTCACCTCGTTTACATATTGTTTTCAACTAGTAAAATGATGGAACAAAAATTGTAAAACTGAACTGCACACTGTCCTGTGGGTTTGGGAGGGCTATGCATTCAATTTCCATGACTTTCCTGCTGGCAACCTTAATTATTTAAACCTTATTTCAAGGTATCCATTTCTAATTAAAATATGCTTTTCATTCTGGTTGTTTGTAGCGTTTAACACTTTAGGAGACTGGGGAAGGAGATGAATCAGATAGTAACTGAAAGACATATGAAATAATATCTTAAAACAGGTGCTATTTCTGCAGCATGTAACCAATGTGTGGAATTCACTATTACGTGGCAGACATTCTTCAGCCGGATTTAAAATGCAAAACAGCTATGCAAGTTAACAGTGGTAGAATGGCAGTTAAACCTCATCCTTCTGGACTGGCCGGGAAGTAAAATCCCACAAATCCACATGCAGAGAACATATATGATTGGATGCAATATGGAGAAATGCAACTCTTCCCTAAGAATAAAATATTTGCCCTGGCCAGAAATTAGAATAGACAGACAAAAGTCTTACCCATTAATTTATATTTTACCCCATAAAACTGATGTTTAAAGTGGAATCCAGCCAAGCAGCAAAATGTTAGATAAACATGCTAAAGGTGAAAATGTTGTATAAATTCTGAGAATTTAAAACTCTCATTCTCTTTAACACTGGTTATATCACCTAGTGAATCATGTCAGGAGACTAATTTTTAAAGTTAATGCTACACATTCAAGTGTTTAAAAAACTCCCCTAAACCTATGTTTGCAGTAACTATAAATTTTTTTTTTGCAAATTTCCACCATTGCCTTTGCAATTCAGCAATCAGCTCTGCTCATGGCAAAATGACAATGGTGGCACACAGCACACTATTTTGGTTCACTGTTCTTGCAAACAAAAATACAGTTCATACTGAATGGAAAAGAATAAAAGTAGAGAAACATAATTTTCAAGCTTTTAACAGTGCTTTTTAGAACACAAAATATAGGAATGTTTAACTTAATTAATGGTAAATAAACACAATATTAAGTATCAGATGTAATGTAAATTGGTACCTGGTGTCTCAGCAGGCGTACCGGATATACTTCTTGTGATACCAGATTGGGCTGCAATAGTAACATGCAGCAGTAGTTCTGCTCTGTTCATCAGGCTCTTTACTAAGGTTTTTGTTTTAGCCAGAGGATGAGAGGGTTTCTGAACCAAAGAATTCACTTCTTGAAAAAATTTCTCCCTAAAATGATAAAACAAAAGTCAACGCACACTTATTTATTTTTATGCCACCAAAAATATAACTTCACTAAAGAAAGTTATGTAAAGATCTGTTCATCTTGTAGACTTAAGCTTTTCATGTCAAGAAATAAGTTCAACCAGAAAACAGAAGAATCTAATAAGATTATTCTGCCCGTCTCTCTGTAAAACATCTCAAATGAGGTAACTACTTATAATCAACATGTTTTAATATTTATGAACTCTGCTGCTCCGAAATAATGTCTCCTTTATGTAGGAGTTATATGTACGCCTGGAAAGACTTTTCCATAGAATTAAAAGTTCTGTCTTCAAAATATTATTTAGTTAATGCTTCTGTTCCATATCAATGTGTCAGGAATGCTACTCTATAGGATTCACAACCCTGTTTAAAGGGATGCTTATTTACATGCATAACTTTAAATCCATGAATAATCTCATTTAACTCAAAGGGACTCTACATATGCTTCATGTCACTCATTTCCTTATCTATCTTTCTGAACAGAGGACTAAAAACTCAGCTAACAGATCCAACCACTAACCTTAATGCTAGGACCACATTCTCAAGATCACTTCCATCAAAGGACACTTCTTTCATTGAACATAAAAGTTCCAGTTCTTTCATTTTACTCTGTAGATAAAAGGATTTGAGGAAGAAAGGTTGAAATATAAAAGACTGAATAGAACCGTGATTTGTTGAATACAAGCACTAGGCATGGCAGCAGTTATAATATTTACCACTTTCCAGTTTACTCTGGTCACATATTTTTGTGAGATTTTATTCCTTAAAAAACCCCTCCTTTTACTTCTTAAAAAAAGACTACTCCAAAAAGCAATGCTGGTTGACATTTATAAAAAATTTCTATCTTCAGCCCACACATAAGTATGCTATCCTTTCTGTATCCATTTACGCATTTAACATAGTAAAACAATTTAGCAAATAAATAAAAGGCTATTACTGCAGTCCATAAATACAAAAATAAAACAGCAAAGTCTTATCAGCAAGAATAAGTGCAGAGCTCACCTCATTGAAATGATAATCGTAAAAGAATGGAAAATTGTTCTCCAGCTTTCCATGCATGGCATCATCTACTTCACTTTGCCATTTCTGTTCCAGTTCAGCTACACTCTATTCAAAGCCAGAAAACCAATACTGAATATACAGATGTATTCATTCATCTTAACCTCAGTCAGAAAACAAGTGGTCAAGTGCACCGATACTTTTTACATGTCTAATGCCTCAATAGCATCCTTTGCTCACGTCTCTTTTGCTTTCTTACCTGCAATTGTCTTTCCATGGCATTTAGCTTCTTGAAGGTCTCTCCCATAATTTTACACAGAAGGTCATATTCCTCCGCATGCTCTTCCTGATACTGAAAGTTTATTAGGGACTGGAGTGCATCAACCAAGTTCAAATGTTTAATAACACACGAAACTACCATCTCTTCCATTACTTCTGGCTGAATCACTTCTCTGATGTTACAGGTGGAAAACAAACATATTAGGGCAAGGCTCACTGCATACTTTGACAATGTATATTTCTAATTCACTAGCCTATGTAAACAACAATGCAAACATTAAACTTAAGGCCATCAAGTTGAAAAGATTTCCTTTCAATATATTTTTGCAAGCATCTCCCCGCAATTACTACCACTGAGAGGTCAGAGATTTCGTTTTAGTTTGTCTCCTTTATGCATCAGCCATCTTATTACTAAAACTGAGTTGGGAAAACAGTGGAAAAGCCATGGCTACTTACTTTATACTAGGTCTAAACTGGGGCCGAGCACGTCCAGATATTTCCCTGAGTTTTATCATGATTCCTGGAGGCAGCCTGATCCTAGGCAGATCAAAGTAGTGTCCCACAGGAGGCACAAGAACATCAGAAGGATATGTGAATTCTCGATCTTCATCTATGGTAAGAGGCAGTGGAGAAGGACTTGGAGTGAGGGCTGGAGATATTACACCATTTGCCTCCACCTGCCATTGACATCTGAGGGGGGGAAAAAAAGTACCGATATCAAAGGGGTTTTTAGTGTCTTTCTAACTCTTACTCTTCACATCCTAAAAGACAGAATGGTTCAGAACATCCTCCTGCCTACCACGGGGTACACGTGGCTCTCTGAGAACAAGAAAGAATGTGGCTTGTATTCTAAGCAGTGCCTAAACCCCACAACATATGGGAAGTAGCATTGATAAGAGTCAAATTTTGACTGTTTCACCCTTGGGTTGTAGTGAATCATCATATATCTATGTTTGGAATGAAAACATAGCCTAAAGCAGAACAGTGCACAGAAAGTCCAGAATGCACACATAACAATCCTCTAACAAAGTCAGAGCATTGGGTTAAAGGTCAGAAAAGATATTTCATGTAATTTGAGTTCCTAATTTGGAATGAATAATTCATGCAAGGAATTTTGTCTTTTTCTGTTAATGAATCCTTTCTGAAGAGACTGTAAAGTTCAGCACATTCAAGGAACGATAATTCTTAGTGTCCATAAATCACCCTAACAGTGCATATTTAAATTGCTTTTACAACTTGTGCTGTAATTTACATATCTAACCCACACAGCCCAGATATCTCAACTTATATTAGACTGAAGCACTTGCAATTCAAGCAGTGTTTGTCAGTTATTCGAACTGTTCAATCTAAGAACAGAAATGCCACATTACTTACGAAGCTACCACCACAAATTGGGAATTAGCTTTTAGCTAATATTCAAGAATGAGTTAAAAATTCACTTTTCATAAGTATTTCAGTTGATAAAGCTCAAGTACTTAACTGTTTGCCAAAAGCTAATATAAAAAAACCACAAATGGAAATTTTCTCTTAAGCGTGAAATAATATTCACAGAACACACATTTTGCACTATTCATGCAACCCTAGTAATTAAAGCCTTTACTCTTTAGATCATTTCTTAACTTTCAAGCAGCTTATAGGATGTCAGAAAATTGCCAAGACAGAACACTAATAAATAGTTAAAACAAGTCAATTACATGACAACTATCTTAACCACAGAAGCTTTTTTTTCCTTAAAGCCTCAAAAAACAAATTCATTTGAACTCAGATTAAACCAGGATTTTTTTTACCTCTGTAGTAGTTTAGATCTTAAAAGCTCATGGCACGTTTCCTCATCTTTGGTAATTTCTGGTCCATTATATAAGATCCTTAGCATAGAGCAAGCTAACACAGAGAGGCCTAAAGCCAGGTCAACTAAGAATGGTAAGCCTCCTGACACATCTTCCGAAGATTCCTGCAGTATGGACAGGAATAAATCATGTTGCTCAATTACCTTTGCAACTGCTTCCTAATCGAAGCAACTTATTTAAAAAATCTGTAAGCATAATCAAGTTGTGCCACAATGAAGCATGCTCTAACAGTTTTAAACCCCCCCAAACTTTCAGATATACTGCAAATCAATGCTTGGAAGAATCAAACCCCAAGCATAGAGAACTGGGAGCCAGATAAAAATAATTCTTGGTCCTCTTGGGTGGAGGACAGGGACCCTTATTATCCTGCTAATCAGATTTTGTCTCATGTGGTACACATTTTCCTCTTAGTGATTGACTTCAGTTTCCTGCCTCTTCTCCAAGTCTAGTTTGGAGACATTATTTAACATTTAGCCCCTTTAATGCCCAGCTCATAAGGAGATACCCAACCACCCCACTGAACCCATGATCATTAACACTCCAAGAAGGTCTAAGCTGCCTTCAATAATAAGGTTCTATAGAAATGTCACTTGCTTTCCTTTTTTTTTTTAACTGTGCCTGAGCGTCTCTAGCCAATAAAATAAGATGCTGAAGACAGGGCAACCTTACTCGGTAAAGAAAGAGGTTACATGGCTACTAAAACAGCTACCAGGTCCATTTTGTAATTTCATATTTTTAAAAAATGTAATATTGCACAAAACAATTCTGAAATAAAGTTGAGTCTCTGTGACAGACTTAAGTTACACTGCAAGTACCTGTGCTCGAACTGTGCAAGCAAAGCCCCACATGGCTTTGTCTGGTGTGTTGTGCTCCCGGCCACTCCTCATTTCAAAGGAGAAGGTGACTGTATCTCCTTCCACCTTCAATTTTAAAGGAACGACAAAAAGGGACACTCAATAAAGTAAACAAACACAGCTTTCACAAAAGTGGCTTATTTTATGGATTAATTTTAAAGTGACGGTTGATTTAAGTATTCTATTTCCAATTATGCAGGCTAATTTAAGCTCTGGCCTCCCTCTCCCCTTTCCTCCAAGAGTATCCTTTTCTGGGTTCACTTTGCTTAGGCTTTGCTGCCAGCTACTTAAGGCAGGGCAAGGGAAAAGGGTATAGCCACAGAGTTACAAGAATAACCAATAAAGTCTTGAGGTCAAATAGCACAGGCCTACCACTTTCCTCTAAAACACTTCCTTTATTCTTCTGACAGCATAGACCAATTCAACAGCCCTTCACTGTGGCCAGGAAGGGAGATAAGCTCTCCAAGTAGAGAAAGCTGGTAAAATAATCTAGAGTGAATAGAAGGGGCTGCTGGCAAAACTACTGAACCTTTCCATTCCTGACAACTTTCTACGATCTCCACTAATTTGGAAAACTGGAACTGACATTCCATTCCCAAGCCAACAACTCTAAAACTGAAACAAGCATACAATCCCAATTACAGTATAGGACAATAAAGGTAAGATTGTGGTGCACATCCACTACGTAAGGGAAGTGATATTATATGAATCAGAGAAAACATACTGAACGCATTCTCACATTTGCTTAAGTGAATAGATCTATAGGAATTTCAATGGATTTCCACTAAATTTCTATTTCTTAAATATACATATTAGTTTATTTTGTAATCCAAACCAAAATGAGAGAGAGAAAAAAATGTTATATTTAACAGGTTTTAGTGGTTTTTGAGCTGTTTGCAAAGACACGTCTAAGACTCCTGAGAAGTTTGTATAACCTCAGGTTCAGTAGGAACTCGTGCTACACAAACACACGCATGTAGAAAGGTACTGTCCCTAAAGTCTCAGGGACTGATGCACAATTCTTTTCTCATCCTACACAATCCTGCTAACGCATCCCAGCATGACAATGCAACATAAGTTAATGTCAAAGGTGACGCCATACTCATAAAAAGGGGCAACCCTAATGTAGGACAGGAATTCCTTCCCCGGGGACTTAAAAGTCCTCTTAGCAAGGGCCCTCCGCAAGGGTAGGCTTACACTCAAATACTTGGACTCCACAGCTAAAAATTCAGTTAAAACGATGCTATACAGTTTTCAAGAGGGCACTTTTCTATGTGAAATATCGTTGGATTGTAATACTGTACCTTTACTAAGTCTTTCGGCCAACCAGTTCCTAAGACACTACGGCTGCCATATCCCAGTGTATTGCCTCCATACTCAGCAACCTTCCTACTGTTTGTGTTAGGACCAGCATAGATCACCAACTTCAAAACATAAAATACACTGTTAGACTGTAAGAGAAAAACAAAAAAATCTAATAATAATAATAATACTTAGCACTTGTATAGCGCTTCAAATCTTCAAAGCGCTTTATCAACACTGATTAACAAATCCTCACAACAGCCCTGTGAGGTGGGAAGGCAAGCATTATTATCCCCATTTTACAGATGGGGAAACTGAGGCAGAGAGGAGTTAAGTGACTTGCCCAAGGTCACACAGCAAGTCTGTGGCAGAGCTAGGAATAGAAATCAGGTGGGTTCCTACTTTCCATGCCCAGCTCACTAAGACATGCTGCCTCTCTACAATAAAGGGATTGATCCTGCTCCTTTTGAAGTTAACAGGAATTAAGTTTTCCAGCTACTTCAACTGGGAACATGATAAGGCCCACAAATTTCCCCAAAGAAGTGCTTAACCAGTCACTGGTGACAGATACATTATGATGTATTTCTGTTAATAAATCTAATATAGGTACCACAGGACTCACTCTATTATGTTACAGAACATATAGCAATGGTTACTAATCAGTGAAAGCAGCTCTATAATTACAAAGGAAAAATGGTAGTAGCTACAATCTTCAATTGAAAATACTCGTTAATATTAATCCATGTAAACAAGCCATTTGTTGTCAGAAAGTTATCCTTTCCAGTTCTGCCCAGTTTGATACAAACTGTGCTGATCTACAAAGGAGATGGGCAGGTTTAAGTTAAAGAAACAAGGAAAACTGGGTGACATAGAAAATGCAAATGAATTCAACATTTTAAAATAAAGAAAAACCACCTTAGCAGTCATGAAATGGATGTCAACAAACAAGACTGGCTTGGGTTTGCAGGGAAGGTAACTTTTCTGAGGGCTGACAGATCTCCCATTCAATTATCACCACCCCATTTTGGTATATTAAAAAGAATTTTTTTGTATGTAGGCTAGTAAATGAACCAAATTCATTAAGGATATGCCAACTAAGTTTCTTGTTAAACAACACAGTCACTAGACGCTATGTTCTAGACAGGCCCATTGTAGGCATTTAGTGATTACCCTTTTGCAACTTTTCTTAAAAGAATGGTGAGTGGTAGAGAGAGAATAAGATGCAGGAAGATCACACTGTTCCCATCTCCCTGCCCTTTCAGAGTAACTCCCTTTGAGCATATTCTCTCGTTTAATCAAATCTAATTCCACATGTTCCAGGAGAGAAGACTTACACCATTCTTTTGGGATACTATTTCACAGCTACCTATCACCCCAAATAATTTATCTCACTCTTTACATTCTAAGATCCTCTGACCAGAGGGAGGCCTTAGTACTGCTTGCTGTAAGTTAAAGCATCCCAAATTATCGTCATTGCTAGAAATAAGGCGCCATGGAGAGCGAGTGGCAGCCAAAATGAAAATGAGAGGCATTCATGAAAGAAACACTTAAGAGATAAGTAAGTTGCTGTACTGGCCCTTGCTTACCTTATCATAATCATATTGTGAGGAACATCTGCTATCAAATCTAAGATATAAACACCGGGCTCCTGGAATATGTACAGTTTCTTTAAATTTATAGTTGTCCCTGACAGGATGTACTGTTTCTACAGTCTTCCCAGCGGCCCAGGGAGCTGGGATCTTCAAGCCAGTGAGAAAACCTGGTTCCTCTTTCTCTTCTAGCATTCTGAAACCACAGAAAAGCAAGAAGTTACTACTCATAACGTACCTGTTTAGTTTTGTAGTATGCATTCAAAACACCGTAACATGCTTTTCAAAGGCCCAGTGATGCTCTTCAAGTAACAAAAGGCAATCAAATATTTGACTAATTCTCACTTCAAGCAGGAGTTGAGTCTTTAATTATGTGAACACATCTTTAATAAGTTGAGTCTTTAATAACGTGAACACTTTACATACAAGTAAAAGATACCAAGGGTCTACCTAGTAAATACATTTTATGGTGTTTTAAAAATTTAAGCAGCTCTAGAAAAAGTTATGTATTTTACTGAAAACGGATTCGTTTCTGAATATTAATATCAAAAATGTCAATCTTTCTTCCTGAATAGCACTTGATAAAAGATAAGACTATCATAAAAGAACACATATAACTTTCACTCCAGGTCGGTAAAAGACTGAGTGCAAAACATGCTGTTCGCTGCTGTTTCACCATACATTTCACATGCCTCAAAATACCCCCTTAATACCGCCTGTTCATAAACAGATGCAAGTTGGAAAAGCCAATTGCTAAAACTGAAGTTCAGCTGTCATAACAGGTTTCAAGCAGAAAGTATATGCTTTTCATTTGCGACCCATGATTTAAAGCCAGAACTTTAGATAATTACATCTTGCCCATTACAACTTAAATTCCAATGCATTTTCAATACTCTATTCTGCTACAATACATGGCATTTTGTTATAGAGCTCTCCCCAATTCTAGGCTATAGAAATTCTTTTCAAAAGTTGAAGGGTCAGAAATGAAGCTGTACTTTATTTAAGCATCTTGATTAGACTGATCTTTCAATTCTTTACAACAAAATTACTTCCTTTAAAAAAAAAATCAAATACACTTTGTACATCTTTTTATGACTTCACAAGGAAATTTACAGACAACTATAGTGATGACCCTTAAGATTCTTGCTTCTTTCATTCCTCCCTAAGTAA
>NW_005841833.1:3639075-3666275 GCF_000455745.1 Alligator sinensis | reverse complement strand
ATTAGTAATGAAAGGTGGTACATAATAGGCGAGAAAAAAATTGATCTAACATCAATCACCTCTCATCAGGTAACAACTTGCTCTTCTGGTCTGATGTACCACTGGGGGAACTGCACACTTCCGCAAAAACTGGAGACTGAGTTTTAAGCAGCAAGGCAGTCTGTAACATAACAGGAGTAACTTTAACAGTATATAAACAATACATTTGATGTTAAGAGTCATAGAACCATAGTCAAGCAGGGTTGGTCGGGGCCTCAGGGTGTCATCTAGTAGTTTAGCCCCTTGCTCAAGGCATGCTCATCCCTGACTCAACCATCCCAATCAAGTGTCTGTCCAACCTGCTCTTGAACATTTTCAAGGGATGGAGATTCCACAGCCTCTCTAGGTGGCCAGTTTCATTGCTTCACACGCCAGTGAGAAAGTTCTTCCTAATCTCCAACCTAAATTTCCTCTGCTACAGTCTGAGGCCAATGCTTCTAGTCTTGTCCCTTACAGCCACAGAGAAGAGTCTAATCTTCATTCCCTTTATAACCACCCTTCAGATATTTGAAGGCTGTTATCAAATCCTGTATTCTCTTCTCCAGAATTGCTTGGGTTACTGAAACAGGGTAGATTTGTACCCTGAAGTCTATTAATATTAGCAGCATAAGTATTAACGGCAGTGTGTCTTAAACTTGGTTGGTCACGTTGCATGGAATCTGTTTCCAACATCAGCAGGTGTCAAGCAGCAGTTCTTAGACTGCAATCCGTGCATTAATTATGTCTGGTCATATGGTCCTAGCTCTTCTCATTGTTCTCTTGGTCTAAAATCACTTCTTAAAAACATGAAAAATCCTATTTCGAGTAAACACTTGCTGTTGTTGCCACAGGGAAGGTGTGAAATTGTTAGTATTAAGGGAGCTTATGAAGGTTTCTTGTAAGATACCGTCATACCAGAATGTCTGAGCTAAAGTATTAAAGCAAAATTTACTTCAGCTACTGCAGCCACATGAGCGATGTCAAAATTAAGGAACTTTTTCCTAACTTAACAACTGGGTCGTAAAAATCACCAGAAAGCTAGAATTATAGGCAATATTAAACTGACTTAGTCTTTTCTTCCTAGCCCTTTTCTGATACACATAACGAAAGAACTTTGATAGAAACAACACCTGATGGCTACTGGTAACTGGGTACAACTCTAACCATGCTTTGTTCCTTATACCCTTCCTATAAAGTAACTGCTACCAGCCACCTGCTGTCAGAGACAGGGTACTGGATAAGCTGGACCTGTGACAGAGCATGGCAATTCTTATGATTAGCTGATATTTTTATGCCTCAACACCTTGGAGGCTGCATTACCAGCACAGTTCATTTTGGGTATATGTTTGAGATAATTTTTTGTTGTTTTTCTTCAGCCTACATGTTGCGTTTTGAGGCTTACTCATGAAAATGCCACTAGTAAGTTTAATATATGTGTTTAAAATCACTAATTATATCTACTGTAAAAATGCCATACCTGACTGGTATAAAGTACCAACTGTACCAGCTGAGGCATCAGTGCATCAGCCATGGTAAGAGTCTGTAAATTTGGATGCATCAGGGATGTCAGTAATACAGGAAGCAAATGACCAAGCATGGTTGCCTTAGTAACTTGTTCCAGGCCTTTTAATCTGCAAAAGTCAAGGATATACATAGGAACACTTCTTTCGTGAGTTGCCATGACCATTTTATATAAAGAAATGAGTTTCATATCTAATGAGACTGCATACATGGTTCAAACTGTGGCAGCAAATACTTACTCAAGCACATCAATAACATCTATTAACATGTAGAGAGTACATTAATATTTTTAAATCATAAATTACAAGAACCAATAAGATATGGCATGCAAGACAAATTCTGGAAGCTGAGGTGGAGGGTATCAGACTTTCAGTCAGATCAAGGCAGACCAAGGCAACGATGGGAAGATTACATAAAAACTGATCTGGAAGGGATGGGCAAAGATGTGACAAGGTGGAAAGGGACTGCAGAAGACAGGAGATGGAAGGCTCTAGTTATGGCATATAACTCTTGAGGCCTATAAGATGAGAGACAAAAACAGAGAGAAACAGAGAGAGAGAGAGAGAGAGAGAAATAGAAATAGCCAGAAGTAGAAACAATAATGGTATAAAACTGCGGCTCCCAATCTGTGGTACGTGTACCACCAGTGGTACGCAGACAAGCTGTCAGTGCTACGCGTTAACAAATTTATTATAATTACTTTATATGACAAAAATTTGCTGGTGCTACTTCAAACTTAAGGTTGAACTGAAAAATTTGCTGGTGGTACTTATCATTTTAAGTTGGTGGTGCACAACCTGTTAGAGTTTGGGAACCGCTGGTATAAAGAAATAGCCCTGTCCTCTTTCAACAACTTAATTACAAAGATACAAATACTGATAATGATAGCATCCTTTTACTGAGCCAGCCTGTCTACAAGAAGGGCAGCAGCTCACCTCTTTCAGACTAACAGGTATTTAGGCAGCTTGTCTTACCTCTGCTCTCTGTCAGAAATGTCACTGTTTATAAGAGCTGTAGTGACTTGCTGCAGCATTTCTAAGACTTCATCACATCCGGTCAGGATTTGTGTAGCAAGAGACAAAATACTGGCCTTTAACTCCTAGGTGCAAAAAGTTAGACAATGCTTAAACTCCTAGAGAATAAAACAACTGAGCCGTAAAAGGATGGATTTCCAAATTAAATAACGGTAATGCGACCTGGCAGGCCTGCAGGAGTAGCTTCATCCCAGACTTAAATTTGATTAATGCTAAGCCCAAAAGTGCTGGGAGAAACTAGGTGCATTTTACTGGATGCACATCCAGTTTCTAGAGAGGGAAGGAATCCCCAGCACATGAGAGCAGCTACTAGCCAGCCAAGGGTCTGCACCTGATGACAGAATGTCCTAGCAGGTTTGAGGATCGCTGTAGAGAGAGAAACTGAACAATGAAGACATGGATGAATAGTGAGAATGACAGACAACTGTACTGAGACATTTAGTATTTACCGAATAAGCTTGGACAGAAACAAACTACCTAAGATTGCAAGCACAAACTCCTATATAAAGCAACAGACAAACAGCCCAGCAACAGCAGTTAGTAAGATCACAGTATAACGTATGAAAACAAAACCAGTGTTGGGACAAAACTGAGAATTACTAACAACACTATTCCAGCATCAACGTAACTATAACCACAGTTTAATAAAGCTTGAACCGACAAAACCACTCTAATACCTCGATGTCATACTTCCCATGACACCCGCTGGGGTGAGAAGACAAAGGTGGGCTTTGACAAAGCTCTAAGGGTGAACAGGTCTCAAACTATTACAAAACAAGGAAGAAGGTAATTCCACATGACTTAAGCTCAAAACACACACAAAAATATATATAAATTATGCCAATTGAGTGATAGGAGTCCAAATCATTTTCTGAAAGCAACAGACGTGCATCTAAATCTCAGAAGAACTAATCTTTTTTTAATTAGTTGTTTCACAGCTATAAATACAGAAAAAGACATGTATATGCAGATGACTTCCTACATACTAATTTTCTGTCCAAAACATGCCTTGGGTACATCTACACATGTGCTTTAATGTGCATTAAAGTATCACTAAAAAAGCATTCTATTTAGTTAACGCGCATTAAAATAGGCTAATGTGCATTAAGCGTCACTTAAAAACTGTGCTATTTAGTTAATATGCAGTAAGACAGGCTAATGTGCATTTTCCTAGTACTTCACAATGGAGGGCATTTGCACACATGCTTATGCTGCAGTGTGGGGTGCTTTTAAAAGTGCCCGGCGCTGTGGCACATGCAGTTTTCTAAGTGGCAAAATGAGCATCAGTGCTGAGAAAATGATGGTGGCGCGCTTTTAAACTAAAATACGTCGGAGGTGTTTTAGTTCAAAAGTGCACTGCCACCATTTTCTGCACTCTGACACATATTTTGCTGCTTATACAACTGCATACGGCACAGTGCAGTGTGCCTCAGCTCGATTAATCGAGTCTGTTCTGATCCACCCGACCTCTGATGCACTGCAGGACAAAAAGGTATGCATATAAATGCCCGGAGATACTAGATTTAATGCACATTAACTAAAGTGCATTAATGCACATGTAGAAGTGCCCCTTAATGGCTAAATATGAACCCCTTTATAAACATTTTTAGGAGGGAGGCGCTGACAAACTCATTAAACAAACCAAGGTCAAGCAATGACATTATACAAAAACTAACCATCAATTCTAGCTGAAATATGGAACGGTATTGGCTTTCACCATGTAACGCATCAACATAACAAAACCTGACAAGACGGCACACAAAGATTCTACCAGTAAGCTGCACTGAAGACAGAAGAACTGTCAGAAGAACACTGGCCGGAGAAAGCAGTACTGGGAATAAAACTTGGTGTTTACCTGTACCTTCAATGTCTCTCCCTGCAAGGAGCTGTCACTGTCATCATTTTCATCAGGTTTAATCAATATAGTATTACTGAGAAGGTGATTCTGTACGGCCATCAGATACCGCAAGCATGAAGACGCAGCCTTTAATATAAATAAGCACATTTTACATTATCCATCTTCTTTAATCAGCACGGCACAGACAATCCTTGTGCATTTTAAAAATATGAACAAGAAACAACCAAGAAAAAAGAACAGAGCGTAAGGAAAACAATTACTTCTCTTGAACAGACTACTGCCACCGATTTACAGTGCTTTTGTTGTATCAGCAGAATTTCCCTAGTTCATGCTGAAGTGTTGGGAGCAATGGCAAACCACTGAATTTTGCAAATTAACAAATAAATGAAACATTTGAAAGGTTTACATCTTGCATTATACTTTATTTGAAAAATTGCAGCTGCAATTAAGCATTAAATATTTACACATATGTACTGTACGAGCAATGACATCTTAACAAAAGACCTCGTTTGCAGAGTTCGGCCGTAGGATCCTTGCTGAAAGGCAGGACATAATTGGTTGGCATGTAATTTATGAGGAGCACAGGGTCAATAAGGTTGAAATGAGAATTAGCGAGTTGCTACTGCAGTAAATCTGAAACACTACATATCCCAAACCTCACCCCAATTAATATTTCCCAGTCACTGCATCCTTCCATTCTGTAAGCTGACTCTAAGAATATTTATATGCATTTCTAACATTTTAAATATCAGCTTTTTCTCATCTCTTATTTCTGCACCTACAGCATTCCTCCCCTCTGTATGCACCATTTTATACGACTCTGAAAGGTTTTCTGTTTTCTATCCTATTTTGTAAATTACTTTGAAATTCTGAAGGATACTATATGAAAGTATTTTTTTAAATAACTGAAACAGCTAAGTGAAAAGAACAATGCATCAGTCCATAACCCTGCACTGTTTAAAGCAGTGTTTCTCATCCCGTAGATCATGCCCCAAAAGTAAGTAACAAGACTATAAGAAATGGTCCTGAACAAACTTTAAAAGTGGATAAATGAACTTTAAAAAAGGATTCTCCATTAAAGGAGAAAAATGTGGGAAACTGTGGCTTTTCCCTTGCAGACTGGCAGAGTTCCATCCTGCAAGGGGCTGTTTGGGGCCCCCCTGCCCCACACATTGGAGAGGGGGCAGGGGGTAGTGGGTTGGGAGTGAGGGGCACTGGGTCAGGACTGGCCACTGATGTTTACAAATGGGTCCGGGTACAAAAAAGGTTGAGAACCACCGTTTAAAGGATCATTGCACTGAAGGAATGTTACTGTTTTTCAACTGTCCTTTTCCATTTATGGGCATTTCAAATTTGTAAGATTAATCAGGTTTCATGTTTGCAACAGTATAACTTAAAGAAGCTACCTCACCTATCCTTCTGAAGGCTACATCCTGAATTAGTTATATTTCAACACACTAGGGGAAAAATGGCTGGGCTGAATAACAAGAAAAAAAAAGCTTAAGCAAATGTAACATTTTTAATCAGGTACATTTTACTTACAGGCACAGTTGAAAGAAGCTTCTGAAAGTCATCTTTAGATACAGTTTGGCACTTGGTGATTAAGACACAAGATTCTCGAACAACTATCTTGAGAATGTAGTGCAACAGCTCATCATTTAGTCTTTAACATTCAGGAAAGATAAGGAGAAGTTGATCAGGATGGATACTTTTCAAATGAGTGTAAAATCCTGACAAACCACATTACAAGTTAGGTGAAACCAACTAAATGACTTTGTATCAGAAATGCTGAAGGACTGACTTGCTAGCTAGAGCATACCATACCAAAGATGCTGGAAAATTTTCCATCTTACCATAATTCATACAAGAAAAACTAGCCCTCGCTTGGTTAAGAGAGTTCAGTGCAATGGATCTGCATTCATTTTGTTCCAGTTCTGAGGGACTCCATGATGTGAATCAGTTCTTAAAAAGAGACCTCTCCCAAACTTCAATCTTGAAGTAACTTAGTTTTGTGGCGGAAGAGCAGCATTTGTAATATGGGAATGTGGAGTGCCGTGTCAAATTATAGAATGCTATCTGCTCTATTGTAACGATCTGAGGACTCCACAAAAGGCTCCTCCAAAGCACTCCTGCAGCTCTACAGAAATCTCCAAAACTCCATTAATACCTCAAACCACCCAGAGAATTTAGCGCTTCTTAGGCAAGCGATGCAGTACAATCATACAGCTAGCAATACATCAAGTTTATAATAAAGCTCCTAATATGTACTGAAATCTATTTTTCGTAAGAGTGGCAAAGACAAGCATTATTCTAATTTACCTGTAATGATCATCATCTTCACTTCCAAATCTGTTGTTCTGAAGCTGTTCAGCTAAATTAGTCAGGATCACATCACGAAGTTGGGAGAGACCACTATTTCTCTCTCCTATAATGGAATACACATTTATGATACAGATGATGAAAACTTATAAAACAGCCTTTTATAGAAACAATATTTATTAATTCATAAAGCATCTGCTTCCCATACGCTACAGACCAACAGTAACTACTCTTATTGTTTACTGTGGTTCTCTATAGACAAAGGAACTTATTGGAAATGCCTAATTTCCTATCTTAAATTCTGAGACAACATTCCCATGCTATGCAAAACAGGATGGGACATGCTATGTGATGGAAGAGATTTTTAAACCTTCTTGATTTCAGACCAATGACCTGAACCTTTTAGGACTCAAGACACTCCACATTAGACTCAAGGCACCCCTCAGAAAATGCCACCTCTTAGCTTTCACTCATTTTTTAACTACAGAAAAATAAAATACAGATTCTTCTGCTGTAAACAACTCAGAAAGATCACAACAGGTCAGAATGGTTTTGACACTACATTAGCATATCTAACAGTGCTGATATTGGGTGGCATCCCACAACACCCTTAAAAGGATCTCACACCACCACAGGGTATACTATAGCACCCTGGTTTAGAATCACAGCTTTAGACAACTGCAAATACTCTGGTAAAGAATAATGTTTGAGACCTAAAACATCCTATGACTTCCAAGAAAATAATGATGCTGGTGGGATTGGCTAAGACCCACTAGCATTCCTAAACTGCTCTGATCCCAGAAATGGAAGAGTGTTCACCACAAAATAACACACATCTTCTATTGTGTTTTCAATTACAGGAATTACGTTCCAAAATGACAATAAGAACTTCTTACCTTCAGTTAAGACCAACTTAAGTAAGTTATTGATTTCTACTTCTCCAGGATATAGGATATTTAAACCAGAGCTAAAAAAAATAAAATAATGTCATATTGACAGCTGTTTTCTCCTGCTATTTAGAATCATAGAATTTATACTATAGAATGTATACAATACTTTAAATACGTTTTGTTCCCTAAACAGAGGATTCTCCTGCCCTGAGCCATCTGCTCCCTTTTAACTCCATGGCTGGCCATATCCAGGTAGGTTTGAAATAAAGACTCAGAATCATTAACTCATGGAAAGTCAATGAATCATATTTCAGATTTGATTCCAGATTTGTCCAAAAAAATCATGAATTCCAAGTATGAAGTACAGGTTAGTATCTTAATACCACAATGAGGAAAAGGAAGGATTTCTGGTCTTCACTGATCTGCTCTTTTCTTTATCTACCCCAAATGTTCTAAGAGATTTCCTGACCAAAGAAACATTTAAATAGTGTAACAATAACTTAATTGTTGCCCAATATCAATATATGCAGTGAACAAATCCAAAGACATTTAAAATATGCTTTTTCAAATGTATTCTCCCATGCACTTCAATGGTTGCAAACCTTGTGGAACTCTGTGGTTTGTAACTAAACCACACAGGCTGATCTTTGGAAGATTTTGTTCTCAAGCTTTGGAACACTTCCCACTTGAAAGCAGATTTAGATCTGTGAACAGAACATTTGAGACAATTTTCCTTGCCCTTGAGATGAACATTATCTTGTTTTCTTGATAGACAATTGCCTTTTTTTCCATTGTTATTGTCCTCTACTTGGCCCTGGGGCTGTTTTGACAAATCATGGAAAAGAAGTCGTTCAGCTTGAAGTTCAAGTGCAGCAGCAGCACCATCTAGCATGCTGGGGAGCTGAAACAGCTGTTTTGTGTAAGCTTTTCAAGGGCTGATGTCTCTGCAGACACACTGTGTTCACTCCCACACATGCACAGGTTTCTTGTCTCTCCTCCCTATGCGACTCGCTGGACAAATGTGCTATCCCTTCTGTAGTTTTTCAAAGTGCTCATCAACCTAGAAGCATCCTCCACAACCCACTCTGCTTGCCCTCACGCTCCTGGCCACCTCCCAACAATCTCAACTTACTTTCTGAAGCACTACTATTTACAACTAACACAAATATTACCTTCATTTTAGAGCATATGCAAATTTATACATTACAGCACAAGAAAGTCACTTCACCCATGACTGAAGTGTGGACAAATGAAACTATTATGCTGGTTTAAAAGCAGGGGTGGAATATAGCAGATTCATCTGAACTGCATTACCTCTTTCATCTGTCCTCTCATGCTAATAGGAGCTCAACTGCAATAATTTTACTCCCTTTTTCATTTAGGTAAAATTATTGTGGGTTAGCTTCCTGTATTGTGACAGACGAAACTTATTATAACTGGAAATTATAATGTAATTGCTTTGTCCATCTACAGTCATTAACTGGAATATTGCAGCTATTCAACACCGTGCACCTGATTAGGGTGAGAAAACAAAGATGCTGTAGCTAATAAAATCTACTACTGGGTTTTTAAGTAGACGTAATGTAAGCTATTACCTAATAAGTCACCATTACCACTTAATGTATCCCACTATCCAAAATACAGGCCAGATTTAAAAGATGCAATGATACTAATCTAAAATTAAATTGCTAAAGGTACAACTAAAACCTAGATTCTTGTAATAAAATTGAGGCTAGCTGTACTGTTAACCTGATTAGTTTAGAAAGCCTAGATCTGAGTAAACAGGTGATATTTACCTGATTGCTAGGCAAACCTCCTTCTGAATTTCAGAACAAATCTGGTCCTTTGGTGCCATCAGTAACTGCCACAGTAACAGGCCAGATCTTCTGACAATGTCTCTGTTTCTCTCAGTTTGGGGGCTGAAGAAAAATTTTAAAACCACCTGCAAAAACAGAAAGTTAAAAGTGAATTTTCTCTCTGCTCCAGAGAAATCCTTAAGAAAAGGATCTTTAACAGTGGCTTAATGGGGAAAAGAATTTTGAGTATTTTTGTTGCTAAAACCCTAATTTTGCACAGGATCCCTTGAAATCTGCAGCTGCGTCAGGAATTAGATCCAAAATCTCCTGAGTTTCAGGCTAGCAGGTTAACAAGACAAGCCATCTTCCTACCCCTTGCACTTCCTACCCTCTGGTACCTTTCCATTCTGCAAAATGGGGATAAGTATTTGCTTCTCAGAGTCCTAATTTTAGGCTGGAAGACATTATAGAAACACAGAGAAATACAATGTCAATTTTAGGTCAATGTCCATTAGCTTTTTTTACTTGACAAATGTCACCATTCCTTTTCTAAAAAAGCTTACTTTTTAGCCTGCATTCTCGAAGATCTCCTTTAGAGAGCTGATTCTAAATATATGGGAGATTATTTTATACCTGAAAGACAACAAGGATGCAGCGTATAATGCAAGTGTCTCCATTAACCATGGCTTTCTCCATGATGTCACAAATACTGCTGAGATGGTGTGCTTCAATTGGATGTTGCTTGCCCAAAAAATTAGTTATTGGGAGATTGTTACTGGCTGCAAGCAGATTGAGTTGGTGGATGCACATGGCACCAACATGGTGCAGTAACTGGTTGATAACCTCATTTGTGGTTATAGCGTCGCCTACAAGGAAAATCAAATTTCAATACTTCTGTGAAATGTACACCCACATTTAAAATACATTACAAAATCAGTATCAGCATCAGGCCAATGCAGCAGCGTTTCTGTTACCACCTGCATGAAAGGCAAGGGATTTCTGTGCAATATTTTTAAACTTTAAAGACAGTAACAACCTGATATCTTTCAAACACACATGCAAAAACATCTTTTTCTTCAGTGAGATCAAATAATTTTGTCCAATAAGTATAACCACTTTTGCATGAAGCAGTATGTTGTGACTTTCTAAAGAAAGTCTGTTTAGCCATTTATTTGAATTTACAGTATGTCACTGTAAATTCATTTACATATTTCACTTGCACCTTACACAAAGTGCTTATGGTAGGTTTACCTCACCTCTGGGCTCTGTAATGATATGGCTAACTCCTAGTCTCTGACAGACATAATGGAAAGCTTGGTTTCCAGGATTACACCATTGATCAATATAGTCATTAGAGCACGTCCATATCATGTTATTCATAGTATCATAACATGCACCTGCGAAGAGAAAAAATAAATACCTGTATTAAAAATTATCTGACTATAGCAAATTCTATCATAATATTTTCCTTTGAAGAAAACTGAAATATTGCTATATCTGATATTATGCCCTCAAATCTATTACGTGGCACACCAAGCTACTTAAAAATAATAGCTGAGAGTAACAAAATGTTAAAAGAATTTTCCTAATGTTATCAAAGCATACCCTTCCTCTGCTCTCAGAGAAACATGTTAGTTCTATATTTAGTATTCCACCATGATCTTATCACTCATTGCTTGCTACCATTTGCAGTCAACTGAAAAGTTGGGGCTGTATCAGATGCTGCTGTTCTCAAGAAAAAAAAAATGAGATAAAATGGTTTCAAAATTCCTTTTCTACAACCCTTCACATACTCACTAATTATTCACATACTACATACTTATAGGAAAAAGAGAACAAGAAGATTTAGAACAAAAATTTTTCTATTATTCTTTTCTGTTAGGATCAATGTTTTTGCTCACTCCTGAAGCTGGCACGTTACTTATATATTGTATAAGAAATAGAACCAGGAGAAATGAGAACCAGGATCTTCCTCCAGTATGTCTTGAGTTTTCACTTCACAAATTCTTGTCTGTATTTAGACTTTTACAAAATTTAAACAATTCATAAATCTGGGAGCTCATAAATTGCTTATGAGGCATGGCCAACTGACACGAAATTAGGCAGAAAATGGGTTGCTACAGTACTGTTTGGTTCCCATAAAATGTATCTATTTATTACCAAGTCCGGGTACTAGGGCCCCACGTCCAAGTGAGCTTCCTGCAGCATCAATGAGATCTGCTCGGCTTGTGAACTGCCCATCCGAAATATTGAACACCAAACTAGAAGCAAGGACTTGGGAGAGAAGAAAAAAAAAGTCTCCAATTAATCTCTCTGAAGGTCGTCATATTAATTACAGGAGTGAGTTTTCTTAAATATGCCAGAAACACAACACACTTACTTTTCAGTGATGACAAACCACTTGAACCACCGAACAGTGATCGTGTAGCAGAGCTGCCTGATCCACCTGGCGGTGGGACCAACATCACCAAATACGTTCCACATGTGTAAATGGGAGTTTTTCGTAACATTTTTAGTGGCAACCCACAACTAGTGTTGGCAGCTGAAACATTAAATAGAAACTACAGTAAAAAAACTTGTTTGTCTGAACAATTAAATATGTAGAATATAATAGGTGGCAAGACTTATAGGCGTTGGTTCTGGAATTTAAATCAATTCGTCAGAAATACTGATTAGCAACATTTGTGCAGTATTTGGAAGCAGCTACTAGACCCTAAAGATCCTTCGTAAATTAGGTGTTAATCCCTAAGAGAGCATACATGGTTTCAGATGTATTTTTCAATACAATTTAGAAAAAAACACAACTTTAAATATGAATAAGAATACCGAGTCTTAGTTTCCACTCCACCCTCTCCATAAAAACCTAGCCAAAAAACGAAAACAAGTACCTAACATAGAGACATCTGCCATATGGACTATAAGGCGATAAAGTACTCGGGGCAATATCTTAAAGCCAGAAAAGTTTTTAAAGACAAGAGGCCCCCTGGGATTCATCATCACTTTGCCTTAATACATCCTCTACATCTATTACCCAATAGTAAGCTAACCACCCAGACAAGCAGGTTAGAATGAAGCTGCCTCCAAAAGATGATCCACCCTTCCCCAAGCATTATCTATTTGGGGTTCACTCATGAGCAACTCAGAATTCTCTTTCTACAACACTTCAATCCACTCCTTAGCCAAATAAGATCCTTTTAAAGATCTCCACATATCTTCTTTTTCTATACCCGGACACACAGACTGTAAGATCTGTACAAACTTTAAGAAAATATTTACAGAAAGTATTGTATATCCCACTCAAGCTTCTAGCTTTCCAAGTACTTAAGGGGTAGCTGGATCTATGAAGTATTTAAAAGTTCAGAACTTTATAATGATCCAATGTTAGTCAGTGAGTCCAGGCCCCCAGAGCATCTTTGGGACAGGAAGGGAACTGTTTAAGACCTAACTAAAATCTTGCCTGGGGGAGATGCTTAAAAAAAATACATCAAAAGCCATGAAAGCAATAAATATACCGGTTTGGTCAAGGAATCTTATTAAAACAATCCTAAATTATTAGTGTCAAGTTCATAACAAAGTAATGTTGTAATATTAACAATACATAAATATTTTATACCAACATCCATATACTTGCCACTTCATCAGTAATAATATAGGACACTATCAAAGAAGAGAAATTCCACCACAGCCCCAAAATGAATAGGGTATGATAGAAAAGCTTTGAATGGGAATGATACCTAGATGCCTCAAACAGAATGGAGTATCGCATTTGAGCATCTCTTGCTCAAAATGTATTTATACAAGCTTAATGAAATTTTACAACATACACACTGTCACTTGCATAAAGTATTAAGAATAAGATTAACTGTTCTCACACAGCGTCCACCGAGTGATGCAATATCAAAATTCATTTTGAAAGCCTCTGACATCAAACAACCAGAAGCAGCTTATTTAGGATTTTCTGCAGTATCCTATTCCTAGTGAGAATTAATGATGCCATAACAGAAGTAATTCACTATGCTATCATTTCAGATCTGTCAGTGCTTTAATTACGAACCACTGTCTAGAAATAAAACATTTATTTGAAAAAAATGTCCTTTTATATTTCTTGGAGGATTTTTTTTAAGGCTCTCTACCCCAGTATACTACAAATGCCATTTTTGACTGCTTACAGGATACTTTCTGCATCTAGCTTGTTTTCCCCTTTCTCCCATTTTCAGCCCAATTTCATTAACCCCCCCATGGGATACAGGTTCACTATCCTGGCAATTAAACTCTTCCTTCACTTTTTTTCTCCATATCCAAGCCTGTCAATTTTCCTTCTACAACAGTATTGCCAAAATCTGTCCTTTCTTCTCTCTACCCATAACCAACGTTTTGTCCAAACCTTGTTAGAATCAGATACGTAACTATTCAAATGTCCTTTGTCATGTCCATTAGGGGGAAGAGGTGATCATCACATGACTTCAGTCAACTCAGAAAGTACTTCCTAAGCTCACAGACCTTGCTTACCACTCCAATCAGGCTTCGGCCCTGCTCCAATCCCTTCCCATGCTTTACTTACTCATCCACATAACAGCGGGTAGCTTTGTCCTTGAAGACATATACATAAGGAGAAGCTCACTGCTAAAACTTATTTGCTGAGAGAATAAGCAAGTCAGTTCTGTCTAAAACACATCTTTCCCACATGTGTGTAACAGTATCGGTTTTATTTCAGGATGTTCAGTCTTCATATGTATCTTCTGGATTTTGAAATTTTCAGTTAAGTAAATTTCATATAACCTATGGAAAGTTTACAGGATGCAGTGGCAAAAACATTTTTCCATCTACTTCAGGATGTTTGCTGTAATGTCAACACAAAGGGAGATTGAGGCCTTTCAAGAGTAATTTAGGGGTGATCTGCAGTGCAAATTCATTTGGTATTTTCCCTACTTTTCTACAATTATTCCTTTTAACAAAATAAGCAACTAAACAAATTACCTCCAAGTTGCCCTATATAAGTGCTTCTCAAATAAGAAATTATATTTTCTCCACTGCAGTATGTTATGTTAAACATAATGCTTAAAAAGCCAATGCAACCTGAATTGTACTTAATCTTGAAATAGTTGTACTGAAACTGTGGGACTAAGTGACAAGAAAGGTACCAATCAATGTGATTAAGGGGGGGCAGAACTGAGCCATTCAAGAGCATAGCTTCAATAACAAGATGTTGGGTTTACAATTATAGCTCCTGTTATTCAATGCTCAGCTTCTGTCCACTACCAGAAGCTTAATTCATATTAATACGAACTACATTTTTTCTACTAGACTTCTGAGTGTTAACCATCTGCATCAAAGTACTTTTATATAAATATTTCAAAGTTATCTTTGCAAAGAAATTAACACAGCTCAAAAATATTTTAATACTCTTGTAGACAAAAAACAATATTGTGTTGGACAGCAGTTGAAAAGAAACTAAATATAGACACCATACACACGGGTGTGCAAGATATGGTATGTACAGAATTATTTCTCTTGCCACATACAGTAGTTCTTAAAATGATGTGTCATTGAAAACAAATGTGCTAAACACGTAAAACGATAGAGAACATTTCTAACCTGCTTGATCTTCTTTCAGGGTATTGGAGATGGTAGAGCCAGTTAGTGCAGCCAGTGTTGCTGATGGGGAGGCTCTGTATCTTGAAAGCCTACTCAGAAGCATTTCATTAATACTCTTTGCAGACTCTCCCTCTTTTCTCATCAGTATGATGCGTTCCTGTAGAGGATTTGCTATGCATACACCATTTTCTACCTATTCAAATGAAGAAAAAAGGTCTTTAGATATAAAAATCTTTAAGATAAAGGAGATAATAGATCACATCTGGGTGTGAACACTACGTGGGATAAGAACTTCTTGCAAAAATTATTTAACAAGGTAATTGCTGTAAATATCTAGACAGATTTATTCTGATGATGATGTAAAACCAACATTCCTGAATGTAATACCTTTAATCCTTTGGAAAGCAGAACTGTTAGTCTATTTTCCATAGCAATAATTAATTTCTAGACATTTATCTATAATTATACAAACCCTTATTTTTAGGGTATATTATATGAGATTTTTTTTAATCATTAAGTTTGAGAAGAAAGGCCTCTCAGTCATGCACAATGTCAAAAATCTGAAGGGAAAGTGTCCCTTTATTAAGTAGTTTGGGATAATATGGAGAAGGCCTACAACTAGAAGGTTTTACTGCTGTACAGCAAAGAACTGGCAACACCACCAAATGATAAGCAGGGCTTTTGTTGGGAAAGATGCCATTTTGATAAATATTAGCGTTTTATACAGCGTTGAGACAGGAGTGTTACACTGTTAACATTTCCTTTGCATACAAAGGGGCTGTTGAAAGGAAAAGAAATCCAAACTCTAGAGATCTCCAAGAAGTGTAATTTTTTTGAAAAGCATTTAGATTTACTTAAAAGCCAGTGATTGACAAGTTCGGTTACAAAGTGAATTATGCAGCTTTGCATATACATGACTTCTGTGAAAACAATCTATTTATTTTATTTATTGTGTTACAATGGAATAAAACCAATCTGGAATAAACAACTTTTGATGCATATTTCACATTTATATTGTTATTTATTTCAGCATGAAATGAAGCAAGAACAATGATAGAAATATATTGCACATACTATACAACTGTTATGCTAGCATGCCCTTTAGAGTACAAAACTTATAGCTTGACTTTGTTTTGTTCAATAGTAGTTATTTGCTGATAATATTTTTATTCCTTGTTAGGTTACAAATATTAGCACTTAAATCCATCATTTCCCTGTCTCCTAACTTCACTAAACGTTGGCATTTTAAAGTGCTACTCATGTCATCAAATTAAGACAGAGTAAGAAAGCAGTTGCAAAGTATATTTAAACTAAACTTACTATGAGTTCAAAAATGTCCATAAAGACAGAGTGTCCCTTTGGTGTTTTTTCATTGAGGCTCGCAGGAGACCAAATCCAGTAGAAATAGGTACCATCTGAAGAAAGATGCACGGTGGTCATAGTACTGCCAACTGGGAAGTGATTTACTGGCATTGGGATTATTTGACATACCTACAAGTACAGTAGGAAAGCAAGAAAAAAGGAGAGTCTTACCAGTTCACATTTCACAGTCTGTTCTTAAGTCTAGCAGCATATATCAAAAGGGTGTTTTGGTATTAGTAGCAAGGCTTGTTAGGCTTATTTGTGCACTTTTAATTATTGGTTAGTTTGAGGGGTAGCATATGTTTGCCTACTAGAAGTCCGTGCTAGCAAGACATCTAAATAAATATCCATCTACAATAAACAAAAAGTCACTGGTTTCAAATTGCAGGAAACGCACACACATTTTTCTAATGGTACCATACAAGTACTAACAGCTTTGTGCTTTCCCCTACTTTTCCAAAATGTTAACTTCCAGAATCCAAATGCTGAGTTTGAGGAAACTCACTGAATGCAGTTAGAAACAACGAAACAATTTATTCTTTTATTTTTTACTAGAATTTCTTTAATCCACAACAGGAAAAAAATTCCTTTAACCATGTTGAGAGAGAGAGAGAGAGAGAGAGAGAGAGAGAGTGTAGCTGGTCTGCAAAACACAGATTCTGGAGAGTAGCAAAGATTCAAACTATTCTTACACTAGAGGGAAATGGAAGTGTCTGAGAGTTTTGCATCCTCTAAAACTATTTGATTTCTCACCAAAAATCCATTTTTCTTTGCCTGTGTTCTGCTACTACTAGTTTGTGGTCTGTATGCACAAGTACTGTGACACCACAGATGGCCTGTGAGCTGTCATATAACTCTTTCAGTGAGGAGCTACAGGTAAAGTTTCATAAAGGGGAATAAACAGACTGAGCATAATGGAACTAGACTAAGTTATAAATAACTATGACAAATGAAAAACATTTTTACCATATTATTATTTTGAAACAAAGACACAGGTTTTTCTTTTTCTTTCTCTCTTTTTTTTTTTTTTTTTTTTTTACCTGAAGGGTATGCTGATCAATGACCTGGAAAAGGGAGTGAGGTTTATTATCAAAGGAGACAGGACGATGAAGAAGTTTGCCATTGCCAAAAGCAACCCAGCCAGCCTCCAGCTCTTCATTACGACAATATACAAAGCCTCTGGAAAAAAGGATGGTAGGATGTTAAAACCTTTAAATATGCTACATCTTTTAAGAACTGTCCCGAACTCCTCCTGACCCTAGCTACAGATTCATGTATCTAAATATTTAGTGCTGTAATGCTGGTTTTACATTTCAAGAATTATAAGCAATGAAAAATGAATACGTAAAACGAGTCACATCTGAACTAGTTATTTGTATAGTAAATTCCATAACTAGAAACCAGTTTGCAGTTAAACTAACTACAGCTTTCAATATGTTAACAAAAGCATAATAAATTATTGCCTAACTTGGATGGTGCTTAACAGCAATAATTATCAGAGAGGAAAACCAGTGACAAAATCTGATTCCCTGAAAAAATGGTTTAATAATAATAATAAAAACATTAAGATACTTAGCACATCTCATTTCCTTTAAAAAGATTTATCTTGACAGGATAAAAAATGAGCAGAGGAAGAAATATCACAAAGTGAACATTCAGCTCTGCTGTGGCTTACCGTAAAGTACCATGTAATCCAGATCCTAATTTGCTTATTCCTCTGCCCACTGAATTAGTTGTATAAAGATAGAGTCCATCTGCTGCAAGACAGCGCCCTAAATCTGCATCTGAAATGGGAAGGAAATGATCAGAGACCTTTAACAGGCAACACAGCCATGACGATCATGTCTGTTACATTCAGATCAATGACTGAAAACCTATGGGAGACTCTCCTCTACACTGATCAAAATTAGTATTGTTGTTTTTATACATAGTTATTCATCGTGTATTCCTTCTCACTCAGTATGAAAAAACCAGGCATCTAGCACATGTATTTCACTATTTCTTATTTCTAGGTTACCTTTTCACCCCAAAGTTGCAGCCTCAAATCCCAGATGGCTCTTGGTTCAGAGCTGAGGCCACAGTTATCGTATACACAGATATACAGCTCATAGACTTTACTGGTTGCAGACTTCTAAATCAACAAATATAGTGCAAGCTGGATGGTTGCAGTTAACTGTGCTTGGGAAGCAGGACCTGTTCAACAGGACTAACTGTAGATGGAAAATGCTTCATCTTCATTAACAAAATCTAAAATTATTCCTTACACTACATTTTAGCATTTTCTATTAAAGGGCAGAAAGGAGTGGAGGACCATTTTCTTTTATTTTCTTGACAAGAATGCAATTCTTCTTTCCAGAGCAGTGGTTCTCAACCTTTTTAGACTCAAAGCACCACTCAGAAAATGCCAGCTTATTTTTCACTCATTTTTTGACTACAAAATAATAATACACTATTTCTTTTGTTGCAAAGAACTCAGGAAGACCACAACAACTCAAAATCTTTTTAATGCTATCAATTCCTATTTGAAATCTCTGGGTTTATCTTGTGAATGGTGTTTGTACACCCAAGACTGCTAACACTGTGTGGCACCTCATGGCCCTCTTGAAAGCATCTCAAGGCACCCCAGGATGCTGCAGCACCTTGGTTGAGAATCACTGTTCTAGGGTGTCACAAGAGGCTACTGCTGTTCATATATCAGTACCAAAAGGGAAGAACACACCTACGATGTATTAACATACAAACTTTCCTGCTCAAGACCACCCCTGCTGCTTAAAACACTGTTTGGAGCTTTGTGAAGAAGTGTACAGTACCCCCATACAGTTGTAACATCATTACTGATGCAACTCACTTTTTCTCTTTATAAGTAACCATTTGTTCCTCTGATGTTCGTTAAACTGAGAAAGATTTTTGATCAAGGAGGACCTCATCTCTAACATGTTTTTTCTAACTGTCAGCTACAAAAATACGAAATTCGAAGTAAAGGGGGAGGAAATGCAGAAAAATGTGATTCACTGTTGACTACTGAGGCTAGGGACCTACCAAATTCACAATTTTGAGATTTTTGTGGAAACCATGGATTTGGAAGGTCCCCTGTGAAAAAGTGTGAAATTGGCAGCGAGCGGGAGGGGGAAAAAAAAAAAAGAGAGAGCGCGCTGCAAAAACAAAAGGGCAGAAGGCCCTGCGTCCTCAAGTAAGAGGAAGGGAGTTTGGGGAGCGGGGGGGAGGGAAAAGAAATGTTTGCAGCAGAGTGTAGCTACCCTGCAACACTCCACTGTGAAAATGGAGACCACCTCCCCGTTCAGACCACCAGCTTTTTTGTAAATACCATGTATTAGGTAGGTTTCTAACTATGGCACACACTATATAAAAACAGGGATATTAAAAAAAACAGTCTATTTAATGTATTTGTGTGCCCTGCATTATGGATTCAGAAACAGAGAATCTAGGCTTTCATTAAAAAATAAAACATTCTGGCCCTCATGGCTGCCAATTTAACTGTCTACACATGAACAGAGTGCAAAACCAATACTGTCATCTTCCTGAGTTTGTACTATATACCAATGCAGCAAAATAACAGTGTGGGTAGCCTTGTAAAATTAGATCCCTGACCATGAAAGTAAATTTGGAATGTGCAAGATGGAAAAATGACAGCTAAGCTAGCCATTTTACTGTGCAAAGGTGGAGCTTTGCAGATAAAACAGCTGTCTGCCCATTTCTGTAGGGCCCATTTATGCTCACTTCTGAAAATGTGACCTGTGCGTCCCATCTGATTGCAGAGTGCTCCAGTTTTCTGTCATTTGATATATACTGTGACTGCTTTTATGCTGTTGACTAGAAGCAGAAAGCACTTTCAGATTCTAAAGATTTAAAAGCACCATATCATTCCAAAACATATCTTTCATTCCCTCCACGGATCCTGTCCTAGTTGTAAAATAACTCACCTTTGTTTTCAGTGCCAGAACCACTGTTGGCATCAGGTGCAGGTAACATATCTTCAAACCCCCAAGACACTATGTGTTTTCCTCCCAACAAACAAGAGGGAGATCCAGGTCCCCCTTCTAAAAGCAGCAACCTTTAAACAACAGAGGATATAATGTAAGTTACGTAAAGAAAAATTTCAGTAAAACTATGAAAGCAACAATTAACCAGCTCAAAAGCTAAAGATAAAAACATTTTTAAAGGTGAAAATCTTCATGTCTGAGTTCATATTAAGCCATTCTAAGGAAATTTCAATGGTTTAATTAGCCTTTTAGTATTGTCTTTCTGCAAATTGACTGGATTTTGATCTTTCCAAGAGCTTTCAATTTTCATTGAGTTAAGCCATTTAGCTACATTTCAGGATGGACATTTTATCTTCATGAACATCTGCACATTTTCAAAGTTGATACAAAACACTAAATTACTACCTACCTGTATAATACATCAGCCACAGGCAGGGATCCCAGATCAGTCTGTTTCTGCAACAGATGTACTGTATGAACAAAGGTTTTCAGCGATCCCCTAGGAGAAGAATAAAACTAGGGATTAGTTTGTTGAAAAGAGAATGAATATGCACACAAGGCAGCTCTCAAAGGAAAAAAACCAGACAATTAGAGTATAATGTCCACCAGTGCAAAATCTCAGTGAGGGTTCTCTTTCTCACACAGAGAAAGCTTCTCAGTTTGCATCCTTCACCTGGATGATCTCTGTCTCATATCGGAGGTGGCAACCGTCAAGGATGGGAATGTTAGTTATCGGACAGCCATAACCTCAAAGCAGCTCCATGAACAATACGCAAGGAAAGACTTCAAATGGGGAAACTTCAAATGCTTCTTCTACATCTTCTCCTATAGGACTGCCACATTTACATATTTGGTTAATCTGATGAAAGATCCTTACACGTTCAAGTACATCTGGTTCCCCCAGGAATAAAGTTAGATTATCATCAACTAACAATGGTAGGGCTAAAGATGGCCAGTCAGCTATGAGCTGACAATATTTTATTATTTAGATCAGTTAGAATTGGCTGAAATTTTAAAAATCTATTTTTAAGGGCATGTTTATAATAACTTTTAAATAGGAATTCCTATTTAAATACGAATCTGGCATTCCTTCAAATATCCTGCTCTCTGTTAAAGAGAGCAGAATATTTGAAGGAATTAAGGCATGACATCCTCCTGAAAGGATTAAAAGTCACTTTACTGGAGAAACTTGTAAAAGTTTGTCTCTTGAAAACTGAGTCTCCATGATAGCTCAACTTCAAATTGTACTTTTTGTTGATTAGTAAATTGTAGAGAGAGAGAGTGTGTGTGTGTGTGTGTGTGTGTGTGTGTGTGTGTAGTTGGAGCTCCTAATGGTGAATACATTTTTCTGGAATTAAAAAAAGACTTCTTTTTTAATAGACATTTTATAGGTTCTGATAAAATTATGAGATGAGTATTAAGGGATTGCTTTGTTTCAAAATTTTAAAACTCTTATTGAGCATGAAAGAGTTGACTGTGCCCTAGTTGTGATAATATTCAGATGCAAATGCACTGAGTGTTTCTGAAGAACTGCAAATAATTAAGTGAAGAGATTTTTTTCCCCTAGATGATTTCTTTTGCTATGGGTATCTTTGGGTTTTTCCCTCATAAATGGCCATTCTACTGTTTGTCTTTAATGCTTCCCCACAGGCTTTGGGAGATGTCCCTGGTGCCAGTTATTTCAAACTGCTAATGTATGCATTTTTTTTCTTTTATAAGATGGGAAAGCCTCCATCTAGGGACTTCTTGAGATGCTTAATTTTATTTCCCTCTGAAAACTTCAGTGGGTCATTCAAAAATTAGGTCTTATATTCTTAGGAAAATGAAGCCCCCAAGATTGGAAAAGGGAATCTCAATGAGAATCTCCTCTTAAAACAACTTTCATATGGGTGTGTTTAGTGCATGGAATTATTTTGAAATGTAAAAAAACCCCTGACTTTTGTAGGTAAATGAAAGAGATCTCAAAATACTATATTACACTGTAGGTAAAGTAATACAAATCTGTTGAGAAAGATCTGCGTTTCTGTTTTTTCACTTAAAACTGTGTTTCCTTTACAAACTGAACTGAATTAACAGTATTTCAAAGTTTTTTGAGAACTGTCATCTTGGACAGAAAGAAATAAACTGAATATGATAAATGAGGCTGTGTTATACCCCTCCTGTTTGGGTCAATAAATTCTTGCATTCCAAAGTCATGTTTAAAAAAATAAATATTCCTCGCTTATCAGTTTAATTTAATCTACCCAGGATAAACTTGACTGAATACCTTGTATATAAGGCAATTTCCAAAGTAGAAGAGTTTGCAAAATACAGTAAAACTATATGAAGTTCATCATTGACTTCAGTGGACATGCACATCAATAGGTCAAACTACTAGGGCCAAATCCAAATCGAATCGGACAACCCTTTAATTTCTCCAAATCGAATCGGAACCCTCCGAATCGATTCAGAGAGATTCAGACACAGACACAACTTTAAATGTTTTTTCTACATACCTCTGGGTAGCAGGAGGCTCATAAATGCAGAAGCACTTCTGGTCCACTTCTGGGTCCACTGGGGAGCGCGCTGGGGGACACTGCCCCCCCCCCCCCATCACCCAGCCCAGCAACCGGTGCCTCCTGGGTCTGGGGGAGGGGAAGGGGAAGAGGAGAGGGGCACATGGGGTCCCCCCATGGCTGATCGCCAAGCCAGGGGTGCATGCGGGGGGCACGCCCTGCACGCTCCCCAGCAGACCTGGAAGTGGACTGGAATACTTCCGGCCCACTTCCAGGTTTGCTGCCAAGCACATGGAGGGCCCCTCCCACTCCTGTGGGACGTTCCATCCGCCCTACCATCGCAGCTTTCACAAGCTGCACTCGTACCTTGAGGTACGTAGAAAAAAACATTTAAAGCTGTGTCTATGTCTGAATCGCTGATTCTCCGAATCAGCATCAAATCTTCAGATTCGGCCTAATCGAATCAGGGACAGTGATCCAAATCAATTAATCAAATCACTGTCCCTGATTCAGGCCAAATCCAAATCAAATAGGGCCCGCTTCGCACACCCCTACAAACTATAGCAGTCTTTTTTCAGATTCAGTGTTGAAGAAATCTAGTACAACAGTACCTGATAACATTCCTCTCTCCATGTGTTAGTTTCTATTCTGAGAGACAGTTTTCTTTGGGTTAAAACTCTACTTTACCACTTTATTCAGAGTCAAAATGGTAGACAAGGTCTCAGCTAAGAAATAACTTTAAAAAAAATAGTTTAGGCCAAGATTTTCATAATTCGCTATTGATTTGAGGTGCCCACCTTGAGATGACTTGGTTCTCAGAAAGGGATGAGTGGGATTCCAATAAATAAATGACGGAATAAAAAATAAAAATCACTAGTTACTTTAGAAAGTATCATTAAAGAATTCTTACCCCCCCCCCCAAAAAGAATCAGAATATCTTTCCTACTCTGAGACCCTCCCAAGGTCCAGTGGCAACTGACTGAGAACGGCTCTACTGCAATTTAAGGCAGAGTATCACTGACACAGACACAGAGGCAAGCTGCCCTCCACACATCCTTGAAGCTACAGAACCAGGGAGGCAAAGCATAAAGGAGAGAGAGAGAACTCTTTTACCATGGCCTCCCCTTCAAAGAGATAAAAAAGATGAGGAGAATGTTTCAAACCCTGTTTTGATCATTCCTACAAGAGGACTCACTATAATGAAGGAAACCCACAAACATATTATTCAGTTATAACCTAAAACCTTCTATGTCTATGCTCAGTATCAATGGTTAATTCACTAAATTCATTTTTCACAAGTATTTTTAATATTAGGAAACTGAAGGCTAATGTAAAATAAAATGTATTTCATTCAGCAGTAGGTAATTTTTTTGTGATTTCTTAGCTGTTCTAATAAAAGGTATCATCTCTGAACCAAGAGTTCTAGAGTTTTACATTTCTTTCAGCAGTAGGAGCACATAACTTCTGGTACAGTTTAGCACAAACGCATACTATCAACATCAACCATACTGAGCTCAATTCACATTTTTCTCACCTTGCACAAGCCAAGGCAACCAGGGCAGCAGCTGCATTTTCTTTCTGCTTATATGGAATCTGCTGGCCTGTCGCAGAAGTGTCCTCCAGCCAGGAACAGAGCAGTGATTCTATTCCATTAAGACAGTCAGCTGGTTCCTTAGTCAAACTCAAAGGCTGGCAGTCCCGAAGGCAATTCAATAGCACCTCAGCAGTTATGTTACAGAGAGAAGGGTCTGTTCTACTTTGAGACTGAATGAGAGGAAAGACCAGTAAGAGCCCCATTCGGGAAGTAAATGGTGCCTGCTCAGGTTGCTGTAACAAGCCCTGACGTTTAAGCAAAGCCAATGTTTCTTCATCCCCAGAGCTTTCCCGTTCGTGCTGCTCCTCCAAGGCGAGCTGGCGCTGGGCATTCCAGAGTCCGCGCAAAGCATTTAAGCGGTATTCAAGAAGTCGGGCATACGCGTTGCTCTGGTTTCCACATACAGAACGTAAACGCTCAGCTAGTTCTGTTGGATTCTTGGTTTCAAATGTTAGTATCTAAAAAAAAGAAGAAGTTCACATTTACTAGTGCGACTCAAAAAGCAAAGTCAAACATATCCATGGAATACAACTTCTACATATAAAACTGAAACATAATGTGAGTCTGTTTTCAGTCCATGCCCCAGAAAATATGGAATTTTTCCATGAAGTACATTGTGTAATACCTCCTCTGATTTTAGACTGGTTGGCACCACTTCTCTAAATTTAACAAACAGCTATGTTTGCTTCCTGCTATTCCTCTTAACTTCATTCTGATACTCCTAATTTCTTCTCCTTCAAATTATTTCAGGTTATATCACCTCAAACAGCTGCTGCCACTTTCTTCTCAGATAGCATTTTTTGTAAGGAGAAAGGTCTTGGCACTTCCGTGCAAAGAGGGAAGCAAAGCTACGACAGCAACAACAAAATCACAAACCCCGATGGAAAGGCGGGTGTTTGAGAATTTTTCCAAATGCTAAGAGAGAAAACCATAATATACAAGACAACCGATAGGTCATCTTTCTCCCTGACACTACCGCAGCTGAGATCAGCAGAATAACTGGAGCTGGAGTTTCAACAGAATCAAAGAGGGGTGCTAACAGTGTGGTTTTTTTGCAAGAAGCCCTTGGAACTCATTCACTCCTCACCTTGGTCCATCAGAAAAGCTTTCTGGGTATGCTGCAAAAGCAGGCTAGTGAGGAAGGAACGGAATAAGAGCTGAGGTGGTTACACTCGCCGCAGTCCTTTTATGTTTTAATTTTGGGGACAGACATCCAGGGTATTCGATAACATGGCTACAGCTAAATCTTATGAGTCTGCAGGTTAGGCAAATAAATCGCTTCAGGAAAAGTTATTTCCTGGCTTCATGAATGTGGTAAGCGGGGTTTGTTACTACTTAACCAGAATAATTAAAAAAACCTGAAAAATCTAACTGTATTTACATCATTATAGAGGCTAATATTCAGCCATTAAAATGCAAGTACATTTTATATATCAATTTCTCTAAGCAATTTAAGAATATTAGCTTCTAAACTGTATTATACAGAACAATATTTACAGTAAATACATTTTTTAAATGCTAAGCTTTGTGAATTCTATTGCCTCCTGGAGACAAAATTAAATCGATCTGTTTTATAGAAGCAATCATAACCTAAAACTTCTATTCAGAGAAAGTCAAACTAGACTGCATTTGCAGGAAATTACACTTTTAACTCACTAGGATGAATTTTCAAATGGAAAGTAACAAGTAGGAACAGCAAAGAGGAAGACCAATTCATGAAAATCAGTTTTAGAATATACACATACTGCTGTCATCTCAGACCTCCTTTTAGAAAACAAAAAAAGAAATAAAACAAAACCAGTAGGTCTTCCACAGAAAAGGCAGCTCCCTCAAGAGTTAAAACCCAAGGAGAAAAGCCTGTCTTTTAACAAAAGTTTACTATACTAATGTGAAAGGCATCACAAAGGGGAATCATTATGTGGCTATTTGGGTTCTCCTTTGATACTGTTATAAACACTAGAAAAATTGATTTCTTTAGATCACTTACGTTGTGTTTTTCGGCCTCTTTCTTTCTCAAAAAAATAATGGGGCCTTCAGAGCGTGTGCCAGATGAGGCTTAAACACTTAGTTGTGCCCAGTGAAGCCAAAAGTACCCATGTATCACTATATTAAATTCACAAATCTCTACAGCCTTGTATGGGCTACAAACAAAATCTATAACTATCTTGAAATACAGTTACTTGCTAAGTGGATCTGAAGCATGAAGTTCAAACATCATAGCATCCCTTTTTTCCAGTCAGGTTACGGCAGGGGTGGGCAAAATTTGGCTCATGGGCTGAATGTGGCCCGCAGGGCAATTCTATCTGGCCTGCAGGGCCCCTAAAAAAATTTAGAAAATTAAAATTTATCTGGCCTTGTTTCCTGTCCAAGATGACAGGAACCAAGATCAGTAGGACCTAGGGGAAGCCCTGGAGAGCTCCTGCAACAGCAGGGCCCACCTGGCCCCGCCCCCGCAAGCCCCAGCAAAGGCTTCTGGCCTGGGACCATATGGCTGCACCGTGCCAGAAACTCATATAAAGGGGGGAAGAAGGGGGGGAGGACAATGTAGGGAAGGGCAGGGAAGAAGCTGGTGCTGAGTGCCGGTGGGAAAACCAGTCCCTCCCCCACCCTGTGCCCAGAGCTCCCTGCTGCAGCCGCTCACAGCCCACACAGGGCTGTCCTGAGCAGGCACAGGCAGTCCCATGGGGCTGCAGCACGGGGCGGGGGCCACGCGGCAG
>NW_005841833.1:3634905-3638877 GCF_000455745.1 Alligator sinensis | reverse complement strand
CCCCTCTCCCCCCGGTTTAACCCCCAGCTCCTCCCCTGCCGGTGAGCACAGGGTTGGGGCTGCATGCTGCCCCCCGCCTGTACTGTGTGGCTGGGGAGGCACTGCGAGTGAGCTTGTGAAGGAGCAAGGCCCGCACCTGTGTCCCAGGTCCAGTGTCAGCAAGGCCCAGAGCAGGATGGCATGGGTACATGGTCCTGGCTGGCAGGGGGGCTATGGAGCCGGGCCAGCTCCCCCCTCGCCCTGCTGGTGCAGCCCAGCCCGGCTCCACAGACCCCTGCCAGGCTGCGCCCTGCTCTGGGCCCCACCAGTGCTGGCCCTAGGACATTGGTCCCAAGATGGTAACCAGGGGACAGGACCCCTGTCAAGGGGCGGGGCTACCTATGCGGCCCTCAACAGCTTGCCACAGCTTGGTTAAGTGGCCCTCTGCCCAAAATAATTGCCTGCCCCTGGGTTACAGTCTCACCTAAAGACATAGCAATGGCTACAGTTACCCTGAAAACCTAATCAGTAGCTTCAAGCCTTAAACTTGAACTCTACTAACATAACATTATTTTAGAAGACATTGTGCTTTCAGAATAGCATTTAATACTACGAATTAAAACAGCTATATTTAGGCTTCTTAGTTGCCAGTCTATTTTTTCCACTTTCTGATATTTCTTCCTTTCCTACAATTAGGTCCAGCAGTAACAATGTCAAGTTGACAGAGATTTAATATTTTCCATGTTTCAGGGATATTGGTTGTAGCCGTGTTGGTCTAGGACATAGGCAGACAAGGTTCTTTGGGTAACTCCAATATCTTATTAGACCAACTAAAATAGTTGGAAAAATTCTTCTTTCATAGATTCATAGATGTAGGGTCCGAAGGGACCTAAGTAGATCTTCAAGTCCGACTCCCTTCTTGCAAGCTTTCAGGTACAAACATCCTTCTTCAGGCAGAGGAAGCACCGAATCTTGCCAACCTTGTCACCAGAAGCAAATTTCCTATGGCCCAAAGCACACCAAATGGATCTAGACCATGCCATGACAAGAAATGTAAAACCTGCCACCATATCTCTACCACCCTCACAATTACTACACCCCACAACAGAGTCATCAACATTCCTGGATCTTATAGCTGTACCCCCCAGAAATGTAATACATTTTACCCAGTGCACTAAATGCCCTGATGGAAAATATGTAAGAGAAACCAAACAAAAACTGCACACCAGAATGAATGCACACTGGAAATCTAACCAAGACAAGAATACGCAATTACCTGCGGGGGCACATTTCTCACAAGACAACCACTCTCTCCAATTTCAGTTCTAATCCTCAAAGGGAATTTACAAAACACCTTTCGCAGACAAGCTTACAAACTTCACTTCACTTCACCAAACTACTGGATACAAAAAATAATGGACTAAATATAGACGTTGGATTTATGGCACATTTTCTATAACCTGCCTAACATCTGATACCCCAGGTAACCTCTCTACTATTTACCAGCTACATCTTATCATCAGGTCTACATTCCCCTTCCCTAGTCCTGCACCTGTTTCCCACCCCCTGTCTGCCTCAACTTGCATCATTTTTACTGACTGGCATTCTCGCATACTTGCCTCTGGCTTCTATTCTATCCCATCCAGGAAGAGCACAAAACAACTACAAACGCTTCCTCTGGCTGAAGAATGGTGTTTGCACTTGAAAGCTTGCGAACAAGAATTTTTCCAACCATTTTAGTTGGCGTAATAAAAGATACTGGATTTACCCAAAGAACCTTGTCTGTTAAGTTGACAGAGAAACACGCATAAATTCACCAAAAGAGCATATGGATAAGATCTACCCAAAGGGACATTCTAAACGAGCAAATAATAGGTGAAAATATTTTAAAAGGTCACTTTTAAAATTTCAGAATGGTCCAAAGCACTAGTCAGTGAGGGAGGTACAGCAACAACAAAAAAATCAAAAACATCAGAATACATGTTACTATTCAAGGTACTTCGGGTGAACCTGATAACTTTTATTAGACCCACTCATAATCATAAAAGATATCAGATTTACCCAAAGAACCTTGTCTGCCTGTGTCCTTAGACCAACACGGCTACAACCTACCCCCCTTTTAATATTCAATTAATATGTCACTAATATATATGAAATGAGAACAGAAGAGAGACAGAAAAGAAAAGGAGAGGGAAGAAACCGAATGGAAATTTCAAAGCAAAGGTCAATTACTGTGCAAATTCAATACTTTGTCTTAGTACACAACATTTTAATGGACCAAACTAGTAAATTATATAGTGCTGAAAGTAGTATCACAGAGATTAGCTTTGAGGGTGGACCTTTACAAAGGGGTTCAATTACGTAACTGAATGCTACCAAGACTACACTGTATGTCAAAGCCCAGTTTCATGATGGAAAGAGTCTCTCACAGATCACCATACCTCCTGCTCCAATAATCCATGTAGGGACAGTTGCCAAAAGTGTTATATACCCCCAGCCATTACAGAGGGCTCTCTGGACTGCTGATGAATAGAAAGCTATCCATTTTTCATTCTATTTCATCCCTAACCTGTGAAAAATAGGCAAAAATTATGCACCTAATCTAATCAACTTCCTAATTGTGTCCGAACAGCTGGAAGACAATTAAATAATCTCTTGCAGAGAAGAGTGTTTTTTCACCACTGATATTGTAATTTTTTTTGTTGTTCTTATAAATAACACTTTGATGTAACATACATACATATGTGCCACTGACATTATGTTACATTTTTTAAATAAAAAATAATTTTACATAAAGCAATTATCCAAAAAATCAAAACATGCTTTCGCTAGTTCAAATAATTAGAACACTGCTGTGGGTATTTTGTTACCAAATGTTGATACTGCAATTTTATAACCAGTATGATATTTGTAAATTTGATTCTAACTATCCAACTTTACTGATAAAGAAAAACTCCACAATTTTTTGTGGATCAAGTCTTTTTTCTATTTTATATCCTGTACACAGGTAATTTTTTTAGTATTCTATCTGCAAACAACAAATAGGATTATTCTGAAAGGATCTGGGAGATAATTAACCAAAATAGGCATCATATGGTGCACACATTTAAATGACTGTTATATGTATTGATTTAGCAGTGCCCAAAGCTTACTGTGCTTTCAAAAACCCATTACATTCTTCAGCATTAGCCATTTTCAATAGCATCTTATAAGCACTAGGAAGTCCATTTATTAATAAAACGAGGTTGTTCCTCAGACACCGATTCCTAGAATAAGAAGGTCATAGCCTTAAATGTTTTTTTAAAACAATCATTTTGTGTTTTTCTTTTCCAAGAAAAAAGTACAGAGTACCTTTCTGTAGTCCAGCCTCTTACTTATTAACTATAGTTGTTCTATAACTACATAAAATGGTACAAATAAAATTTCACACTCAAGTCAAACACATTCCCTTTTTCACTGCATCTGGTCAGGAAGGCTGGCAGACCTTAGTGATCTTGCATGCTAATGGTTTTCCCCTCCTCCTTTTAAACAGGAAGGTTGCATAAGTAGTTATTATTTTATTCCAAAGGTCAATCACATCATCTCTGTGATAAAGTCAAGTCTCCTCTTCTCACAGGTGGGAATTTAAAGGCAGCGTGCAAGTTTGGAGTGCACTTGCAATAAACCAGATTCACCATTTGCTTTTAAAGCGTGATTACAGTACAAATGTCACTTTTACCTGGTCAAAGTAGGCCTGAGCAAAGCCAAGTCTGCAAGACACCAATAGCATATTTCCTATCCCTCAGAAGAAAAGTATACAGATATTTGGCTTTGTGTGTGAACATGCAAATAGTAGTCTCAGAGGTTGCAAGTAAATTGATTAGAGTATACACTGGTATTTGCATAAAGCTAATGAATCTACTGATTTATGCTGCATTTCTCATTTCAAATGGACATAGGAATGTTCATCTGAAGTGACCAACCTGACCATTCAAAGACTAAATCACTGGGTTC
>NW_005841833.1:3621825-3634895 GCF_000455745.1 Alligator sinensis | reverse complement strand
TCCCCCTTCTCTCAAGTGGGAATAGGATAGGAAAAAAGAGAAGGAAAACATGTTAGAAATTTTTTAACAGTAAGCTGAATAATTAATTTTGGTATAACTACATGGTAGTTTAAAAGCAGAAGCAAGAACTGGGGCTTGAACTGAAGTAGATAGCAGAAGACACCTCAGCTACATTTAAGGTTCTGAGAGAACCCCACATCCTTTGAGAACAATGTTAAAGGCAATTAAGATGCATCTACTTTTGAATACAGATCATGTGTTCAAAGGACTAATGGCTTGAGAAGGCAAGCCTGCAAAGAAACACTTCTAATAACCTGCTCCCCCTCCCCACCCCTCACCCCCCAACTATGGCCTTCATTTGAAAATAAGAAACAACAATAAAATGTCTGGTTTACTTGAAAACAGATTTTAAAGTCAGAGTTCACTCAAGCGTTAAATAAATTAAATGCAATACCACAGTCCCAAGAATGGTACATTAGCAGATCCAAACTATTATTTGAATCCTGTCAACAGATTTATTTTCACTTTTACATTGGCTCAAAATGAAAAATAAACTATTCAAATGTGTAACCAAATGCAGCCCTTACAATGGGAAAGTCAGAAACTCACTAGATTCGTTGAGCAGATTATAACTGTTTGAGTAACACAGAATAAATTTAACCCAGAATTTCAAACAAACTTCCAGAGTATTACAGGCTACATTAAATTCAGCATATCAAAAAAAGAAAGGCTTTTGAGAAAGTACTGTTATGGGCTCTTCTCTCCTCTTTGGATTTAGAAGTTTATAACATTCCTGTGACAACTAAAGAAACTGCATACACAGAAAAGAAATGTTAGGCTTAATAGTCAGGCAAAGGCCACAAATTCTAACAAGTTTTTAATTTTGGGTGCCTATGTTACCCACCTGTCACTCCAAGAAGTGTGTGCTTTTATTTGTTAGCTTCCCCCTTCTAGCTAACGAAGACTTACCCTTTTATAACTTGACTAATTTCTGAAAGCACTGCATCCTAAGGTCTCTAATGAAACAGTCTAACTTCAGTGGAGTATAAACATTTTCAAACTTGTATGGAATGGAAAGGAATATCTAAGACTGTATTTGGGATCGTGTTAGGTTTCAAAAGATTACCCTATGAAAGGAATAGTGAGAAAGAAGCCTATGAAAGGAATAATGAGACTATCTAACGATGTAATCATCTTGTAGGATGACTACCTGAAAAAGAGGTTCTATAACTAGAGTGACCTAGATTCTACAATAATTGCATGTGTACAAAATTACTGATTTCAGCTGGACTGTGCAATAGACTTCAAACTAAAAAAAGAAAACACTGCAATGACACAAGATAGTTAAAAAGTTATGGAAGTGTGGAGATCCCAGAATGTGTCTCCCGTACATGAATGCCACAAATGCACCCCAAATACATACATAAGGCATACAATAAGCATTACATAAAAAGTTTTTAACAGCTATGACTGTAACCTTGTATTTCCTTAGGTTTAGTTAAGCCTGGTCTATACAGCTTTTTTTTTTTTTTTTTTTAAACCAGTATAACCACTTCTGTTGGGGTTTCAATGTTTCTCCTCAAATTAGCAATACTAGTACAAACATGTAGGATGCATTTGTACCATTATATACAGGTGCCTTTTACAGATATAGCTTCTTTCCAGTCTTATATATATGGACATAAACTGAATCAGTGTAACAGCATCCACTCATCACAGTGGTAGAGTTAAAACAGTTTAACCTTAAACCATCATTTGACTAAAAAGTTAAATTTTATGCATTAATATTGTCCTTGTTAATACAATTTAAAATATTTCCAAAAGCACAAATCCCATGAAAGTCACAATCACTTGCTATACACTCAGTAGAGAATAAAATAAAGGAAACGGGAAAGAATAAGGAAGGGAAGTGATTTAAAAAAGTTTTTGCTGTAATTCTTAGGTTATATTTACGGTAAACATCAATAGAAGTATGATTGTTCTTATCAACTGAGAATCCTGTCCTTTGTTTCAAAACAGATAATGAGTAACAAGTCTACCTTCAGCCAAGAATACAACCTCATACAGATCATGTCTGCTTAAAGCTACTATTAAAAAAAAACCCCACAAACAAAACACTCTCAGATTAAATAGCCTAAAGGTGTTATCTTTAACATATTTTAAGATAATCTTTTCAGATCAGTATTGCTTTAATTTTGCTGTACCAGGCCAGTCAACTAACATATTCTTACTGAATCTTATAATCACAGCTAGCAATATTTTAATTAGAAAAACAATTGTGTCAGAGCTCAAGTACCTCTAGACAGTTATTAAAACAGTATGTTATGCAGTCTTTCTAATAATCATGCAGAATGCCTATTTTTAGCTTAATGAATGTAAAAAAGGGTGTTTTTACTTGCTATAATGCAATTTTCAGCTTTTTTGATATGGACTATTTGGCTCTGGTTAGTTCAACACTGGAAATATGGCACTCAACTAGAAGCTGTCTTTCACTCAGTTGTGAACGTTTACGTTATTCACACTTTAATTCCTATATTCAAAAAATCCTAGACTAAATATTCAGCTGGTGTGAGAGCTAGGCTGTTTTAAATATACTCAAGATCTGGCCCCAAGTATTCTGAACCAAAGTCCAAAGATCGACCAAGTGAAAATATGGTTTTCTTCTAACAGAGTAATGAAAGCTGATAAGAATTAATACCTGATGACAAAGTACTGGTATTAAACACAGGGCTGCCTCATATCATTGCTTATTTGATGGTTTCTCAAATAATGGAGCATGGATCTCAAACGGTTGCTATATATGTATCTGCACTTATGCATCCGTTCCTTCTTTAAGGCACTTATGGCGTACATCTACTAAAGTGCATCAATTCATGAGGAAGTCTTCTAGGACAGTCCTCAGCTAACTTAAGAGCTCTCCCTTTAAGGCAACGTATATCAGATATATAAGGTTTTCTTTTTGCTGGTTTTCGGATTTCCAAGGTCCCAGTCTTTCGCATAATTCTTTACTTCAGACTATCAATTGCATGCTTAGAAAAGTGACAGTGGAAGCATTAGCTTGTACATAACCCCCTACCTTGAATATATCGTTCTCCTGGTCATTTATGGACTCTTTATTCTCCAGTCAAACAGAAATGGAGGCACCTGCTTAGTCTTGCTCTTTTGCACCACTTGCACACAGACCTCAGCACAATTCATTCACTGAGCCCTGATAAGAACACTGACTGATTTAACTGTAAAAATGATACTCCTGGTATTTTGCAACACACACTTGACTATGAATGGATTGTATCTACACCAAAGTTATTACTTGAGATTTGCTTTTTTTTAAAAAAAAAGGATTTTGCAAAAGAATTTAGAGGTTTTATAACAAGGAATTAATTACCTTCAAATTTTCCCTAACTGGTAGGATCAGTATTGGTAAACCTTAAAAGGCATTACATTTGTTTAGGGGGACTGTGGTCTACTAGAGAAATACACATTTAGTTTAAAAATGTTTTCTCTGAATACATAGCAGAATTTTAAAAACATCCTGACAAGTTCTATTGTTTGGTTTTTTTCTGGTTGCATTTTTTAGGGAGAAGTTCAAAGAGCATTCTCATTACATGGAATTTTTAATACAGAAACATTTGCAGTACAAAGAGATGTTTTATGAGGCACTCTAATTCAATAACTTAAATCAAACTAAAGAGATGTTCAGGTGCACTGAAAGAAAACTTGCCGAGTTTTGTATTTTTCCCATCAATTGAAAACTTTAGACTAGGTTGCTAGAAAATGATTAAGCCTCTCTTCACAAATCAGTACCTCAATTAGGAGACGCAGTTAATAAGGGAAAAACCCGAAGTGTAGTGTGACCCAGGATACTACTGGGCTAAAACCTGGTAAACCAAGGCAGACCCAGTTTACTTGAATTAAACAGACATACGAAAGGCAGTTACTAGAAAAAGGTCCTGATGGTGTATGAATGGGTATGCCTGCTTGCTTGCTATGGACAATCAACAGGAGTCAAGTGGCAATGCAGCTATATCATCATGTATGTTCAGGACAGGGGGAGAGAGAGGATGAGAGGGCTGAGACGGGGTGTGCAGACAACCCCTCCAGCTTTCCATCCAGTGCCTACCTTACCCACAGAACCCAGAGCAGTGATCCCCGCAGTTCAGGCCTTTCTCTACAAGGACACCCAAAGTCTAAGACACAGGAAGTGTGAGGAGACCTCATCCCACCTGACATGCATGGGACAGCAGTTTCCAAGAGTGTCTGCTCAGCACCTCTTGTAAGCACAAGTTATTAGCATTTAAGTTATTAGTGGAGAAGAGGCATTAAAGACTTGCTTAGTGTGCTTATAAAGAGAGTTTGCAGAAGGTTTTATTTTCTCCACTGTAAACAATTGCAGAAAAACTACTGAAGTGAAAACATGAAGTTGAGCCATAGGCACAGTCTGCTGTTTAGGGAGGAGCCTGAAAAGAAATATGCACAGCATGGTCTACTGCAAGAGGAACTCATTAAAATGATGTTCAGACAAAAGCTGAGCTTTAAGATCACGGGATGCGTTATACACTGCCCAATTGCTGTTAAGTTTCAGAATCCCACTTAACTGGAATACAACTGGTGTTGTCCCCAGAAAAACTCAAAAGAATGGGGGTGAATGGGTGTGGGGTAGGGAGGAGGAGGGACACATGAAACAAATGAATGCTGGAGACGCTAAGAAATACCATACTACACATTTTAGAAGAGGTACGTACAAATTCTTAAATGCAACGTGGCAAAAAAAAGTTGTATCTAGATCCAGCAGTTTGATGTCAAGGCTTCATTTCTTTAATCAATATAAGCTTTTTAAACACTTAAGTTCTCCAAGTGTGAATCACGTTTGAAACAAAAATGGCTACTGCTACAGCTATTCACAACGGAACACATCTCTCTGTGACAATTAAAATAACTGCTCATGTGGAAAAGGAATCCAAAATCTTTGAAATAGCGAGTGAAGAGGAACATCACGTTCCTACAGAGTGGAGAGAAAAATGGGAATGTTACACAAAGGTGTATTTGTATTAGAGCTGCACCTTGATTCTCAACCTAGACTGACACCTCACTATAGCAGATCCTGCACAAACAAAGCTCTCACCCTAAAGAAATGACAGCCATCACAAGAAGCAAAAGTGTACTTTTTTCCTACAAAGACCAGGAAAAGAAACAGAGAGTAATGAAGTGTTTTAAATAAGGTCACAAAACATGTCAGTAGCAAGGGGTAGGAACACCTGTTTCCTGATTCCCAGCCCAGTACCCTTCTCATCGAATTGTGTGGCTTGTGACAAAAGTTTTATCTTGAGGAATGTTTTACTGACTAAGCCCAGAACTACCAGGCAATCCTGAGTAAGACCTGAACATGGTTCTGGAGGTGTCTGCTTTGGCTCTTAGATTTGGTACAGAAGTTCAACAGACTGGCATAATCTAAATCATTTAAGTCTGACACCACATCAATCCGGGTCCACCTTAGACCAAGTTCGCTATTTTTAAACCTATGCGTGCTGAACTTCTGTTCGATTATGGGTGTAGACCAGTTTCCGATCACTTATCCCAGTATAAGTATAACATTTGCACCTGGCCTTAGTGATTAATGAAGGAGGCACCGGGTGTTAGGATCACGTACTGCAAGACAAGGGCTCGCAAACGGGCAGTAACTGTGGAGCAGCTGATATACAGTAAATTGTTCACAGACCTTTGGCAAAAAGGTGATGGTATAAGTCAGCACACTAACGGATTTTTGGAGCCTCCCCACTGTCACATACTGCTCCTTCCCAACAGCAACTGCACTGCCTTTTTATTATATTGAGGGGTGTCTTTTGCTGGATACCTATATGTTTTGTTAAATAATGTGTACACTAAGACATATATTTGGGGGACATGTTTGAAACCCGAGATATAAGCAAGTAAAACAGCCACATAAAAAGACATTATTGAATAACAGCTTCAATCAACTACTGCCCTATTTAGTCTGGTATGACAGATAATTTGAAATTTGACTGAAAACTAAACCAACTCTTCTGTTAACATCAGTTTCATACTCTTGAATACCAGCTGGAATGGTGTTTCAAGACATTTTTAGTGATGGCAGATACAAATGGATACTAGGGCTACTGATCTCCTGACATTAAGAGAAATGGTCAGACGTTTTTATCTCAGCCTGGTAACAAGAAGCTGATTCATTTCCTAAGCCAAATAACACCAGGTATAAAGGAAGGATGCTATTTGTAAGGGTTTTACACAATGTTGAAGAAAGAGACAAAAATTGTGTTACAGATTAAGCTTTTAACAGCCATCTTCTCATTAAGTTGTTGGTAAACTTGAGAAAAAAAATTGTGTAATCTAAATTATAATCTCCAAAAACTGTTCTTTCCCCTGCTCCTCCCACTTCAGATGGAACATTATAAATTACTTGAACTTACATATTAATGACTTGAATTAGAACACAGTATTGATATACACAAAGGGAAACATGATGTTACGTCAAAACTATCACTTGTGTTTATGGCACTGGCAGTATGTATTTTTATAGTTCTCTATTACCAAAACAGCCACCAAAACATGCACAACGATGCATTACACAGAGTCTGATCTTGTGCTTTTCCCTTCACTGGCATTTGTTTTAGGCATTCCAATGCTTCTGTAGTTCCCCCAAAACCTAGAGAATGCTGCACCTCCCAGCGTACAACAGAGATTATAGTCCTGGGGCAATGAACTATAGCAAAGCAGGACCCCTGTAATTCTGCAGCCAGCAATACTCTGTGTGTGCAGATAACCATAGCTGGACTTTTTCCTGATGCAGTGCAAAAATACTAAATTTTCCTACAGTCTTCATAGAGCCTAGCTTACTCAATTCTCTCATTGATGATAGTTGGCTTTATGTCTGTATCAAGAGATTAAACCCATTTTAAGTGCACAAGAATCCCAGGGTACCTTTAGAACATCAGCATTTAGAAACCTTCAATTAACACCATTAAAATAAAGGAAGGGAAGGAATTGGAGCTCAATGGCCTTCTATTCAAAATACCACAGAGGGTAATAACTGCTTTTCCTTGCCTTAAAAAACAGATTATAGAAAACAATAAAGACTATGAATAAAATAAAGCAACGGAGTTACCTTCTCTAGTGAGAGAAGGTACCAAATGTAATTTCTAGACATTTTTCACCATATTAAGTGTAATGCTCAAGTGTCACATGTAATAAGCATTAATAGACTCAATGAGTTCACTTCACATGTAGACATATTTCTGCAGACTGAAGAGAAAAAGCTTTTTATGTCTGTAACAAATCTAAGGATCTTCATATAGAAAATTCCTGCATCATGAATTAACACAAGCTTTCAAAGTACTCTAATGATATGATATCCTACGTTACAACTGCTAACATAATACCATGGCTTACAGAAAATAATATGCATTTTCTCTTTAATATGTTAAACCCGACAGCCATGTGACATCAGGGGACTGCACATGACTTCATCAGCCAAATGTCTACATGAAAAACCATTTTAAAAGTGCCCATTCAGTATACGGCACCTTTTTTGTTCTGACAGAACGCTACACCTACACCTCAGCAAAGAAATAAGGACTAAATGCTGCTAAAGATGTGCCTGTTGAAGAGAAAAGCGGATTCTGTACTACTTATGGACATTAAAGAGCTCATACTACTTCCCCCATCACCCCCCCAAAAGTAGCATGGTTAGTTTATTTCAACTTATGTATGTTTTCAAATGTTATACTAGTATAATTGTAATTGTTATTAATGCTTATTTAAATACTACTTAAGTAATACACAGTATACATTATATAGTGTATAAAGCATATACTTGAAAGTATCTGTATATAGAGTTATACTATATGTATTATATACTTTATATAGTATCAAGCATTTTATTTATGTATATATTATACACATGTAGACAGACAGACACTATTTGTGGTCCCTTAGTCTTTAAAAAAAAAAAAAAAAAGTCTAGTAGGAAAAAGTGAATGCTAAGTTCCAGACTGCTCTACAATAGAAATGCAAGACTTTCATAAACTTTTGCAAACTAAATACCGTCATATGTGTCCATAGGAAATATCACCTGCTCCAAAACATTTTGGACACACACTCAACCTTCAGACCTCTGGTTTCAGTCAGCATGCTACAGACCAGTACATCTGCCTACTGCCATTTCTGAAGACACAGGCTAGAAACCACAGTAAAGCAGTAAACCATAAATTCTAAACTCTGTGCAGAATACACTTAATACATTTATTCTGAGCATATGCCAAGCTCAGATAGTGAAAACTTGTCATGTATATACTCATAAAATCCCTAAGCATATACTAAAGAGAAACAGCAATTTAATAAAAAAGTAAGTCTTGGAAATTAGGTGTGCAATTTCAATAATGACAGTGGAATACCTGAGGTCCTCAGTAAAACGTATGTTGCACTGTAATCCAGATAGGCAGTCTAAATACTCACACTAGTTAATGGTTGGAATATTTCTTATAGAACGAGTAAAATCTTTTCATATACGTATAAATGACTCAATCTTTACGCTATTCTAACAAATTCCAGTATTGAAAGGCTAAATATTTTCTTCCTTTTTTTTGTTAACTAATATATAGGTCTTTGGGAAGAAACCGACAATGTAGTTCATGGTGACTTACAGCAGGAGATTCAATCTGGAAGCTAAAAGTGTCTGTGACACCATGAAGAATTGATCCCAGACTTTGGCAAAATCCACTGCCAATTCTTCAGCACTAAATCAGGAATCATGGCTCATTCTACCCGTATGTGGAAATTGGTCACTCAATGCACTACTAGCTGAACTGAGCACATGCCACAGGGACAATGACATGGACTCACAGGAGGGAGCTCTTTGACAGAATGAGACAACTACCCTGAAGCTAATTGCCCTAGAAAGGAAACAGGTTTCTTTTTTAGCTTGGCAAGGTTCTAGTATGCTCTTACTGGCTCTGACATTCATTGTCATACTCTGCATTAACAATGCACTACTAACTACACGACTGCTCATCTGCGTCTCACATTGTCTAAGAAAATGAATGATGCATAACTCAAATGTTCAGATGTACTGTACAGCTTTTAGTCCGGCTTCCAGACAATATCATCCCCACAGACATGAAATTTCACCACGAAGAATGAGTTCCATGGTGCAATTATCTTGGAAGAAGACGCTAAAACATGATCTCCTTCCCCTTTCTGCTAGATTCAAAACCCATGATAGCTGTGCATAGGTTAGCCCCTCCAGCCTAATGTTTCTGGCAGGTGTGCCACAAATTAGACCCATGCGCTCCCCAAGGATTACTCCAAACCCCTTCCCTGGCTCCATCTGCAGCTCTGTTTTCTACTTCCTTCCCTATGCTCCCTCCTCAATTTTCTGCTTTGCTTTCCGCTCCCGGTCCTATCAGGCACTGTGCTGGCTGCCCCCTCCCTGATCTGTGCACCACGCACAGAAGTTGCCCGTACCACTTGTGGCACCTATGCCACAGATTGGAAGAAGAGGTTAGCCAGCTATAAAAATGCTTCAGTATTTCCATGGATAAATGTGTTCAAAGTCCATAACAATTTAGACGAAGACAGCTGAAGAGCAGTGTCTAGACCAATCTGTCTAGTACTCATTAAGTATTTTTTAGTAGTTTGGTTAAATATGCTGTGTATAGATTTTAGCTGAAAAAAATTATGGGGTTGAAGCATCTGAGAAGCACAATGGGCACTTTTCAGGCTGCAGTGAACTCTGGCACTTTTGAAACAATTTGTTCTCAAAATGATTATTGTTTTTATCTACTCTACCACTTGATGGTCAGGGAAATATTCTTTTTTTCATCTTTTCCATGGCCTGTTGCACGAATTTAGAAATACAAAAGCTATAGAACATTTTGCACTATTTATCCCCATGGAAGCACAACAAAGGTGGTTTTTATTTTTCCATTGTCTGTCACAAGAATCTTCCAGTGACTGGATTTTGAGATTTGAAAAAGTTCGGGTTCCAAACGTCTGGATTTATCTCTATTGATGTGTGTTTAATCTGCTGGGGTTCCACGGAAGGACTTGAGACAACTGCGGAAGGATTTTCATATCTTTTGACAGAGGAGGCATCGTAAACTCTAAGTCTAGGATCTACAGGTCTCAATTATACCAAAATTGGTGATGGTTTTGTAAAAAGTCTGTTTATTCACTTTGAAAATGGAAAATAAGTCATAGATCAAGGAGTCTAGCATTACTGGTGCTTGGACAGGTCAGTACTTGCACGTGCACTGCCCACTGAGTTTAACAAGAACAAATTGCCATGTAATTGTCGCCCAGATGTTCTATAAGGACTGGAGTTTCTTGGTTTCTTTTGAAAAATGATCGAACTCATCTGATAATTTGGCTTGAAAGACATTTAAGACTAGTTATAAAGTGTCTAAAAAGGAATCCTTATTTGTGTCTACATGTGGTTCATGTAAATTTTGAAAAATAGATGTCAAAGTTGTCTTATATCCTGCCTATTGAGAGAAGTACATGATCAGTTCTCAGCTCCTATTAAAATCAAGAGAAAAGAAAGCACGGACAGCCTTTATATCATCATATGAGTTTTTGATGCTGGAAACCTGCTTTAAATGTTTCAATCAGATGTCTTACTTATTAGTATTGCAGAAGGTTTTAGTATGATTATTACATTGTACTAGGTTGCATACATAATGCAGAGCCTCAGTCAAGTTACTGGTATTTTGAATATATAGGGGTTTTAGTCATAACAAGGAGATGTAAACCTTTGCACAGATGGTTTTTATTCAGTTATAATTAGATTACAACCTTCAATTTCTTCCATCTGTGAAATAACAGAATAGTTTTCAATTAAATTTATGTTGGGTACTAGATTACTTCCTAATTTAACAGACATTTTAATAAGAGTACTACTGGACAAAGTTCAGTCTGGTGTGAGAACCAATAGACATGACAGTATATACATATTGCCTAAGCCATAATGCAAGGAAATCAGTAAGACTATTTTTATAAACACCAAGTAGAGTATAACAATGAAGTTTTTAATTTCTTATTTTATACAGAGGTACTCCAAAATTAATGTGAATAGCTCAAACTGTAAATCTGAGTCTCCAACCCTTAGAGATAATAAGTAGTACTTTACTATGCAAACAGTCCCACTGAATCTTATTCAAAGAGAAAGCTCCCAGAGAAAAGTAATACTCAGCTTGAATAAGGGGGAAAAATTCTGGCCCTATTAATAAGAACGCTATCTAAAACTTCCTTATTCTTATTATTATTCTGTGCACTGCTATATCTAAACTGTGTACATGGCTTTCAGATTTGATGCATCTGTATACATATGCAATCTGGCATTTGGATTTTGAAAAGATGTAGTTTTTAAAAGCTGCTACAAATTGTCATCCCAAGTTCCATTGCTCCCAACACAAGTCTTTCAACCACTACAACATTACACATAGCAGTAGGTATCCTCAATTTAAAATCAGGAGTTTATAGATTGCTCCAATTTTTGTGTCAAATACTTTAATCATATCCCCTTGTTCAAACCCTCTACTGATTCATATTATGCTGTATATAGAAGCATGACTTTTTAACAGCTCAGCTAAAAGTGTGAACCATTTTTCCCCTGTGGAAGCATCAGAAGTTTAATCACTCACTTTGAAATATGGCATAAGAAAAAAATAATTAAAATGTATGCACACAATCAAATATTCTAAGCAGTTTTCATATTTTTTAGAGTGCATGCAAGGAATAAACAAGTCACGCCAAAATGCCATTTGATAATGATGATACTATTAACAATCCCACCACCCTTCAGCCATATTTTGAAATGCATACAAATATTGTTACAAAAGAAAATGCTTTGTGGGAGATTTTGTATTCAAATGGGCCTTTAGCCTTTCCTATTATTTATATTTCTGGATAGAAATTACTGGGAGGGGGAAAAAAAATCCAGATCCTCATCCTTTAAACACTGCAGAGTATAGCACTGATTGCTGAAGTCGGCAATAAGCAATATGCTTGGTAACAGATGTTTGCAGAATCAGACCTAAAGGTATAGTTTCTAATATTTCTGTACTTAGACACTTAGAATACAATTTAAGCTAAAGTTATGCAGGCCACTGATGTGTAACTGGACCAGTGCCTTTTAGGGATATAATTTTTATAATTCAGGCCTGATTCATGTTAAGATAACTGGGGATATAAAACATTTAACAGTAGCATCTATATTGGAGATTAAATCAAACCAGCATTAGAGAGACGAGCCTAGATTGTCTTATGAAAGTGAACCTGAGAAGGAACATTACTGGAGCTTTGAAAAATCCAATAAAGCAGCAAATTAAAAACTAGCCCTGGTGAGTGAGTGGGTCTTCAGCATCAACCGCTGGAGAATTTAAGTTTTCTTTTTTTAAGAGACTAAAGTTGCTAGTACTAGTATATATAGTTGCAAAGATAACCTTCAAAACAGAAGTCCAGCATTGAACTAATCCTATGATGTCATTCTTCTGGGCAGCAGCGATACTTTCAAGATTTCATGCTGCTCCTGCTTGTGAAAGCTAGAGGTGCCAGCAGGGAGATACAGGAGTAATTGGAATGAAAGAGAATCCAAAAATACAGAAGGAGAGACTTTATAAATACCAAAAGAGAACCACCCCTTTTTCAGCAGCTAAGGAAATAAACAAGACAAAATGGCTCCCCCCACCCCAAAAATACGCAAAATGGGTTATAGCTTCAAATTTATGACACCTAAGTCTGAAGACATCGTGAAAGAGAACACCCAAAACTATTTCACGACCAGCTAGAAATCCCAGCACTGTACTTTGGGTGTTCCCTGCCTCACCAGAGTATTATCCCTACAACCCACTAATGGGGATCCCACCCACCTTCTGTATCTATGCACTGATTAAAAAAAAAAAAAAAAAAAAAATCTCTTATTAATGCACTGTTGAGGTTGAGCACCAGCACCTCATGCCCTTCCAGAATGCCACATTCAACAAAACTTGCATCTGTTTTTTCAAACGTTAAAGTACATACCAATTCACAGTTAACTGTGC
>NW_005841833.1:3615269-3621803 GCF_000455745.1 Alligator sinensis | reverse complement strand
ACTTAAAACAGTCACTTTGTGGGGGCACTCTAGCTGTACTGACTGTGTTATGTGTAGCTGTACTAAATGGTGGCAGGATTAGAAAAATTAGCAGAACCTGGACTGCAATGAGTCCTGGGAGACCCTGGCCTTTAGAGGTGAGGAGAAGATCCTCTGTTGGTATCTCACCATACTTGTGATTAAAGGAAGAACAAGCAGGTATATCCTAAGAGATCCTGTATGTCTCATTCAAGCACCGAATTGCACAGCATGTGCAAGCAGCTATGCCCAGGAGTTAAAAGTCAGAGCTGTCTTACACTATAAACCTTTGAAATAAAAATCACCAAATAAAGAATAATTTTAAGCACTACACAATCTGGAAAGCCACAAGGCACCTTTGTAATGAAGTCGAGGATGTTGCACATCCTTAGTTTGTTTGTTTATGTATTATTTCTCAGTCCCTCCATTTACAAATAGCCCAGCTCATGACTCTGATTCTTTAGAAACCCCCAACAGCTCTGACTTTCCTATCAATGCTTCCTGTCTCCTAAAATGCACTCCGTATTCCTAGAGCTCCAAGCTACTATCTCCTTTCATCCACACACACCATGGTCTGCTCCACCATATCACTCTGTAGTCCTGGTAAGCACGGTGGGCTGGGGCAGCAGTTCCCAGACTTAACAAGTGGAGTCAAGAGCCTCACAGAAATCCTATTACAGTGGTCTGGTTCTGACCTAAGGTAGGGTCGCTGCGGAAAAAGACTGAGAATCACCAGGCTATGGGACTGTGAGGAAAAACTGGACTAAATGGAGCAAGGAAGGGCTTGGGCTTGCAGGGTCCCCACACTCAGATCTGGGTCTAGGGAACCCAGAAGAAACTCTACAAAGACATCTACAGAACAGGAGAGGTGTGAAGTGGTCCATCCATTCATCTCAGTGAGACGTTCCCAAGTGAATAAGACACCCCAGGAGGATGAGTAGAGATGAAACAACAACTCTAAGATTAATAGAGCTATTTGTGCATCTTAGTGTCTTCATCCTCCTTGCCAACGTCACTGCTTCTGAATCCAGGATACATAGCAAGCATGCCATTCTTAACTCCTACCCAGGTCTTGGCACAGGATGATTGGTGCTTGTTCCAAGCATCCCTTTCTCAGTTCTCACCCAGAGAAGCTGAGCTTTCCTAGATTTAAGCCTACATTCCCCAGACCTCTCCCTTAGGACAGGACCTCCCTATTCCTGTGTAGGCAGCCAGGTGAAGGACTCAGGCCCTCAGCAGAAAGGGATAGGGTGCCTAGTTCTAATTATCTAGGAACAGCTGGTTTGGGGTTTTTTTCTGGGGATGGAGAGAGGTAGCTAGCTGTTAGTCTGAAGTCAGGGTAAATAGGCACCTTCTTTTCTGGGATGTCCAACCCTGGCTCAGTTGGAAAGCTAATTATTGACAAACCCAAGACTACTAGAACACGATCTGAGCGGTCAGCCCTATATTCAACACCCCAAATCATCTCTCAAATATGGTCATGAAGTCTGAAAAGCACCACCAGTCCAGTGGCCTCCCAACAGTGGTATTCAAGTTCAAGGAAGTAGGTGACTGGCTGCAGGTACAGCAGTTGTATTTCTAGCTCCAAATACAGGAATTGGGTGTTTAGACTAGGGATGTAAACGGTTAAACCACAATTATAATTCTATCATTTAGTGAACTCCAGCAGGAACAGCCCTGGCCCTTTTGTCTTCACCATGCTCCCAGCACTGCATGGGTCCCAGGCTGCTGGTGGGGAGCTGCAGGCAGAAGGCGACAGGTCCACCTGAGCCATAAGGGGTTGCTGCCTAGCTGGAGAGCCAGGGCTTCCCCTCACCTCCATGGGCAGGGGCAGTGACTGGGGCTGCAGACCTCTCCTGTATTTGGATCCCCCAGCCACAGGAAAGGAAAGAGGTGCCAGGAGGTCAGGCAGGGTCTTCCTGGTGCAGCAGTGAGACTCCTGGCCCACAGTGGGTCTGTTTGTCCCCCTGCAGTGGCGGGGTCAGGCAGGATGATGGGCTCCCTGCACCTCCTGCCATGTCCTGCAGCCTGGACATGGAAGGCTGCTCTGCACTGCCTGGCTAGGTCCTCCAGAAGGGAAAGGGTGGGGTTCAGTCCCAGTGGGATGGCCTGTGAGACGCACTACATCCTTCCCCCTCCCACCCATGGCGCTGGGGCCGTGCAGGACCTGGCCCAGCCCTGAGGAGGGGCTGAGCACACAGCTGGTTCAGCCTGAGTTGGCATTGAGGCAGCTGGACCAGGCAGTGCTGGATCTGAGGGGTTGCTGCCAGCCCCTCAGGTGGTGAGCACAGCACCAAGGTGTTCCTTAGCCACGGCAGCACAGCAGGGATCCTAGGGGGAACATTAGGGCTGCAACAGTAGCCTCCCAGGCTAGACCTGCTGCCCCTCTGCAGTGCTCTAAGGCCAAGCTCACCACGCAAGGGGCCAGTGATGACCCTTCAGACCCTGCACCACCTACTGCAATGCCCCGGACCAGCTACATACTCAGCTCCGCCTCGGGGCTGGGCCAGGCCCCAAGTAGCCCCAGTGCCATGGGCAGGAGGGAGGAAGGATGCACCATGCCCAGCCAAAGCTGCCCCACTGGGACTCAACCACCTCTGGGGTGAGCTGGGGAAGGCCCAGCCTGGCAGCACAGAGGAGTCGGCCATAGTGGCATAAGTGCAGCAGCAGCACAAGAAGAACAACACCTTGCTGGGCCCAGCAGCTGCAGGGGGCAGCTGGGCAGACCCACCATGGTGTGTCCAACACCTTCCTCCCTCCCTGTGGTGGCAGGATCTGGACATAGGAGAGGTCTGCAGCCCCTGCCCACAAGGGTGAGGGGAAGCCATGGCTCTGCAGCTGAGCAGCACCCCCTACTGGCTCAGCTGCACCTGCCACCCACTGCCCGTGACTCCCTACCAAAGCCCAGGAGCCCACACAGTGTCTGGCACATGGTGAAGACATAAGAGGCTGGGGCTATTCCCGCTGGATCCTGCTGGAGGACACTAAACTAAGCATGAGGTACTGGTTAACTGTTTAACCGATATAGTTGGAGGAGGTTAAACATTTCATTTTTTTTAACAGTATTTACATCCCTAATTTAGACATGTAAAATTTAACCTGTGGAAGAATTAAAAGTGTAGTGGGACAGTTTTTATTATTCCTTATCTCACAACCCACCTTCCCTCTCACTGCTTTATTTGGTGTAAGTTCTGTAGCAAGTGATGTTTCACGGAAATTGAACCTGCCGTAAGTTAAACACGGAACACGAGCAGTTCCTGGATTCAAGTCACTGACAAATGCTGGAGGCATGCTCCAAGTATGCTGTTCTCTGGTCTTCACCCATGGAAGCAAGGCCCCCCTTGACCAGCTGACATAGAAGGGCAGGCCTCAACCCCTCCTCCAGATGTTAGTTCATATGGGAAGAAAGGGCCAGGAATATGCATCAACCATTTAAATCTAATCAGCCTGGCACCAAGCACTATCATCTGATGACTACTTGATGGGCTGCGTGAAGAAAAAAAAAAGTAGTTTAGATCAAGACCCTAGTAAACAATTGATGGTATCACAACTTTTACTGCTGACACCTTGTTAGTGTCAGGGAGACAAAGGAGTGACTGTACCTCAAACTTCTATTTCCTCTTTACATGAGAGTTTAAGAACCTTGGTGGGAAAGTTCACAGACCATTTTAATGTGCCACGTGTGTTCTGGGGGTAGAGGGCTTCACTATCAAGACTGGTCACTCCAGTAGCTTTAATAAGCATTTCATTACAAAAAATGTTAGTGTACTTTGAATAAGGTAGTACATAAGTACTTTGCACATGTATGGAGCTTTAAATTTCATTTAGTTACTAACACTTAAATGTTTCAGTAATCCTAAAACTAAAAGATATTTTAAGAATGTATTTTTTCCTTGTGAGAAGGTAAGGCATTTCATGGCCTTCCATTTAAAGAGCATTATTAGAGAGAAAATATCAGCTTGAAAACCCTTCACTATCCTTTCTGTCATGATGTTAGCATGTCAGACTTCTCTTGTATTTCCTTCTCTTGTATTTCTTGTATTGAAAGAGGAAAACTCTAAATAAGAAAAAGAAAGACAAACATACTGGGGAATCCAAAATATTTTCTTTTGACAAACATGCGAGGAGAGTTTAACAGACCAGAGTGACACTTTTGGAATACAACACATCCATTTATTTATATTACTTTTTAGATCCAAAAATTACATACTAGACACCCATCCAGAGTCCTGAGTGTCCTTGACAAATTTACAAACATAATAAAGAAGAGTTGATTGGTCAAAACAGCAGCAGCAGCAGCAGCAGCGCATCTTCCCTCTACCTAATCACCCCTCACAAGACATGCATATTACACTAGTTTTAAAGATGTGTTGGATATGCAGTTGAGAAAATTAAGCAATAGTCTAAATGAGCTTTTTGATCTACTAATTGAGTACACAGCTCCAGTTAAGAAAAAATAATAATTCAAAGATATTCACCTATTGGTACAAAATGGCTCCCTCAAAGCCATTCCAGTTTACAGGGAAAACACAAGAGCAGCATATAAAATGCACAATAGAAGTTGTGAGCAGAGTACTGTACATTTATACTAGTCATTTGACATTTCAACAGTTTTAAAAACAGCACAAATCCAAATACGAGACGCATCTAAAATCTTCACACTTGTTGTACAAACAGAATTTTAAAATAAAGTATATTTTCTTCAGTCTGTGGTCTTGAAGATTTTATGCCATTATGAGCAACATTAGTGTCTCAATGTTCCCCAATTTAAGATGACATATCAAAGCAAAGAAATATATTGTAGAAAAGAGCTGTTTTCCACATTTCATAGTGAAAGCATATGCAACATGCGCATTATATGCCAATTGCAGAGTTTTTCTGTACAATTGGTACCAAACTGATAAACCACTCTCTTCCCAAGAAGGAAGAGGACAACACAATGCTTCATTTCCCCAATTCTTAAAATTTTAGGGCAGGTTAACACCATATGTAAAATTTACAAGTTAAATTCCAGGGATAAGGCCCCGATTGTCAAAATCTAAGCTGGAGAAAATTTCAGATCCAGTTTAATAAATTCTCATTTTCAGGATTTTACAAGGGGAAGAGTGTAAAGCCTTTACCACTGTCTGAGGAAATAAGCACACAGGAATGTTGTGGACGTGACTAGATCTCTACCACAGTGATCACAATTGGCCACTACTCCCTCCACAAGTACATGATGGGGTTCAAATCAATTTCTGAATACAAGCTGCAATGAATAGTCAAAAGGTACTCTGATCACAAGAGAAGAACCCCTACGTTTTTCTTAATTAATATAGACAAGCAGATAAGTCATCCATCATAGGAGTCTCCCTTCCTACTCCTGAGATTTGTGCCAACATACATGCATTTCATGGCACCCAGTCAGTGCTACCTAGACCCACCCCCAGTGTCATCTGGTACAGGAGAGGAAAAGGCAGAGTCAGCAAAAAATGATCATCTTCCCTTGCTACATAAAGCTGGAAGGAGTTTTCATAAACACCAGATTCAGCTTCCTGTCCCCGACATCCACAGTGTTATTGTCGGGATTGCAGGCTGCTGCACCTGCCATGGCTCATAGATTCTTCCTGGCAACACCCCGCTTAATAGCCACAGCCTCACTAAATGTTTTTTTTTGTGGTCTAAATATCTGTCACCTACCCCAGCACACAGATAAAGCTTTTGCTGAACCATCCCCTCTCAGCTCACACCATTCAGCTTCTCTGACAAAGACCCTGTGTCATTGCAAGCCACATTGCCAGGGGGGAGAGGGCGGGGTGAGGGAGCAAAGAGGCACACAGAAAAAAAAAAAAAAAAAAAAAAAGATGCAATCTTCGATCAGTGACAGCCCCCACCCTCCAATAAGATGAGATGCACATCTTTATTACATAAGATACAAATACATGCAGCTGCACAAGGAAAGCCACCACCAGTTGTGGGAGGGGGGGAAGCTATGATACAAACTCCAGCAGCTCCCCTCACCCTTTAATAACCATCATTATCAGCCACTGAGATACAGCACCTAGACCCCAACCCCCCCACAAACATCCGAGGTGCTTTACAGTGAGACCAGCTGATTTTATTATTAGCATAGAAAAGAACAAGTAAAAATCAGAAGAAGCATAAATAAGAAAGCCAATGTGCCCGGGGCCTTGCTGAAACACAGTCAAAACAAGGGGAACTGCTCTGATCCCTCCATCTTCATTCCCTCCTCATCCTGCCCCCCCCCAACAAAAAAAGCACTTCACTCCCTTCACCAGAGATGGGCTGGGAACAAGCAGATGGTTTTTTTGCCCCTCCCTAGCCCAGAGTCATCTCCCAGGTCCCCTGCATCTTTCCCAGGCTCCCTTAAGTCAACCTCTTCCCCTTAGTCCCCCCCTTTCCACATCACCGCTACCCTCTCCCACCCAGGCCTCTCATCCTCGCCTCTCCCCACAACCCCCCGGCTCCCGCCCACCCCGGCCCTCAGCTCCCCCATGCCTTTCCCCCCTGCCCCAG
>NW_005841833.1:3588867-3614422 GCF_000455745.1 Alligator sinensis | reverse complement strand
CCGCCAACACCTGTCACCCCCCATACACACCCTTCGTACCCTCACACACTTGTCCCTACCCCTGCTGACACCCTTAACACACCTAGCCTGCACACCCCGAAAACCTCCCCCGCATGCCGGCGCCTGCACCCCACCAAAAGCAGTCAAACAACCCCCATACACACCCTTTATATCCCCCAACACACCTGTCCCTACCCCCAGTGACACCCTTCACACACATATGCCCACATGCCCCTAAAACCTCCCCCATACATCTGCCCCCACACCCCACCAACACTGGTCATACAACCCCCATACACGCCACACACACACACCGGCTGCCGTACCCCATCAACACCCTTCACACACCCCTCATGCCCCTACCCCACTGACATCCTTCACACACCCTTCGTGTTCCCCCCACACCTGCCCCCACAACCTACCACCCCCTGTCACACAGTCCCCCTGCACACCCTTCAGACCCCCCCACACCTGTCCCTACCCCCTTGCACAGCCTCACACTCCCCCCACACCTACCCCCACACACCCCACCATGTTACACAACCCCCATGCGCACGCCTGCCCCCATACCCTACCAACACCCATCACACATCTCTTATACCCTTACCAACACCTTCACATACCCTCCATATACGCACCCACACACACCTGCCCCCACACCCCAACAACACCCTCCACACGCAGACCCATACATATCCCTCACACCCTCCACACACACCTGCCTGCAGCCCCCCACCAGTACCCCGCACACATACATGCTCTCCCACACTCACCCCTTGACTTATGCCTATTGAACCACTGTGCAACTTGCATGCCAGTGGGCACCACTCAAAGTCGAGCCCCCTTGGCACTTTTAGAAAGAAGTGCAAGAGTGTTGGAGAGTTCAAATAGACCATGACCCAACCGGCAGCACTTCTTCTTCCCTCCCCAATACTAAGTGATGCCCAGTGCGGTCACCAGCCCATCTTCAAGCACCCCATTCCCATTGTTTCCCTCCCCAGTCCTGTCCCAACCTCCATCATTTCACCCCTCTGCCAATGCCTATTCAGAAATGTATGCAGGCGTGCACAGATGCCCAGAGGGTCCCAGCAAGGCACATGTGTCTGCACATAGATGTACAACATGGATATGCATGCATGCCTCCATGATGGTGAGTAGGCAGCACCAATAAAGAGCAGAATATTTCTATTTTGCTTTTATTACATTGCAAAGGAACTAAAAGTAGATGAGCGCAATTGAACAAAGAGATGGCACCACAGATTTATTGACCTATTTGCCCAGGTTAATTTAAAATATAGGATTGCATCATAAGAGGTGTTCCGTAGTATTTATAAGGGGAAAAACCCCTTGAACCCAGAGTAGTATGAGCTCTACCTACAGCACTGTATCTCTTATTAAATCTTTGCTATGAAGAAGCAGGCCTCTCTCCAAAATCACAGGCTTCTGTCCAGTCAAGGGAGAAGGCCACATAGCATATAGGAAACCTTTATACTCACTAGCTCGGTATGGTGTTTATGCAGGTTTAGTCCTGCAGTTGGGTGCTGATCTGTGTGAAAACTCAGTGACCACAGATGTACAACGGTACAGGACACATCTGTAGACCCTGCTCCCATCAACACACTTTACACACACCCCATACACACCCTTAGCACTTCCCTGACACACCTGCCCCCACACTCCACCAACACCCATCACAAAATCTCCATACACCCCCCACACATCTGTCACATACCCCTCATACTCTCCACACACCCAGGGGGTAAGCATGGGAGAGCAAAAGGAATTGCTTCAGAAACAATGTGTTGGCAGAGGATTTTTCTTTTTCGTTTTCTCTGTGCTGAAAATGCAGTTAGGACTAGAAGTTTCAAAGGCTGTTGAGAATGAGTTGTCCTTTCAGTGAATCCTTTTCTAAAGGGGATGATATGAAATGTTGGGCTCAGAAGATTTTCTGATAGTTGTGAAAGGTGGTTCCTAGATTCAGAGGAGGTTGTACTTTTTCTGAAACACGGACCACAAAAGGACATATCCATCCATTAAGCCCTGTGATCACCTCTTGGGACTTCCTCTAATAGTAGAAAGAAGTGGCAACTTGGGGTTTAAAGCCTCTCTGGTCTTTGGGGGGCTGGCAATTATGCCCTGACTGGTGAACCATGCTGTTCACACAAAAGTCTCCCTGGAGGAACAGAGCAGCTGCTGTTGTTATTTCAGTTCACAAGGTTTGGTTACAAAGTTGTGACACTAATGCTTTGTAACCAGAACCATGACTTTTATTTTTTTCTTTAATTTCTGTAAGACAGGAAGAAAGGAAAGATTGAGAAAAATAAGTATACTTGCACATTACTGTAACATTGGAAAGGATCAATAGCAAAATTCCTGGCAAGCTTGGTAAAGTTTCTGGCATACTGCCCTATTCAGGATCACAATTCTGCTGGGGTAGCATTTTTGTTGTTGTTGTTTTGGTGAGGATTTTGGAGAAAAGCAGGTATTCATGTTGGGGGCATCATTTCTGGGGAAAAGGTCTACTCAGGTGGCAAAGTTTTGCAGTCTTTCCTGAAGACGTCTAGACTGTGGGTTTGCCTGACGTGGCCTCTGTAAGATTGTCGCGTTGCCTGACACCCTCATTTTGAGAGTGCCCTGTTTCTAGCTCTCGTGTGCTTCATCCTGGGCTTGATGGTCTTCACTGTCCCAGTGGACCACAGCTATCACACAAGTTCATACGTTGGACATTCAGCCTTTTATGGAACTCAGGCTTTTAAATTAAGTCTAAACGCCTTAACCTGTTATTGGAAGCTGCCTGTCCAGTCCCTTACTTTTTGGGCCATCCTTCTCGAAAAACACCTGCAAAACCATCAGCCCCTCTTACCTTCTCTAGCTAAGAAACATCCTATTATAACACAGAAAACTGCATCCTATGCTACAGGGAGACAAGGCCACTGTAAGAGCTCTGGCCATGGTGAAGGTGGGGGAGGTGACTAGGAACCGATGGCAGCCTGGGAAGGTGGGTAGCAGCATCCTGGATCAGGCAAAGCCTGTGCATTATCTTCAGATTTGAGTGGGAACCAGCAGACCAGTTCTCCCAGCGCAGACTGTGCAGCTCCACATATCCAGCTAAGCAGCTGTTCAGCACCCAGATTTCCATCTATATATTGGACCAGTTTCTGGAGAGCCTGATGCATACATCCCTGCAAGAGGTGAGTAACATGACCTGCCCCATGAATAATGAACGACCATTTAACTGGAAAGGGGAAACAGAACAGAAATGTTAGAAATCCATTTTAGTTAAATTTGACTGAAGATTTTGCAACATGAATGCTAGAGGTGGTTGCCCTGCAGTATTATATATTAATTTGTTAATGGTTCTTGTTCTTTGTGGAAGGGTTTTGGTTTTGGTTTAAGAGTTATGCAAAGAACTCTATAGTTAATTGTTACTTAGTTAACATTGCAGTGTCAGTAATTTATCTTGCGCTAATCTAACTTTGCCTAGGGTGAATAACACAATTATTAGTAAATTTAAGATTATTTTCTCATGCTCTGATAGGCTAGCTGCCTCTCAGTTCTACGTGGTGTGGGATGAGTAATTATTTTCATGAATGCTATTATGCAATGAAGAGTGCCTTAGGACCAAAAGCTGTAATACAGTATGTGGAAGTGTTTGCGCTGTGACATTTTAACCATGAAGGCCCTAGTCCTGCAATGAGGCTCTGCTCATATGAAGCAGTCTACCTGGAAAGACAAATATTGTTCCTGTTTTTTTAGGCAACTAGAAGATGTCAGTCTCAGTCTCTTTCATACAACAGTGTCAAGAATGCTGCATTCATTAGAAAGTAATTGGATCAAACAGCACCGTACCTAGACTCCTGGTGGCCCTGGGTGAACTTTTAATATCAGACTCCCCTTTGCCAGAGATAATGATAATAATAATTAAAATTACCATTTTCTGGCCCCCTTTCTGTCTGGGCCCTGGGTGGCCTCCCAGTTTGCCTATGTCTGTGTCTGGCCCTGGTATCAAATGATGATGAGAGAGTGGGTCTGAGTGACTTGAAATGGCACAAACATCTTTTTGCCATAAATCACCAAGTTAGAGACATAACAAGTTGAAATTATTAGTAGGTTTCTTCAAAATCCATTTAGTAGGCTTACAGGAAAAGCCAGAATGAGTTCATTGCTTCATTTGTTTCAGTTCTGATTGGTCAGCTATCTTCCTGCTTCATCTTTTTTTCCCTGTGCATGCACTGCAGAAAATACTCTCTCTTCATCTGTGTTCAGTTGTAGGTGACTCTGCCCCTGCTGGCTTAATTCTTGAATTAACTTTACCCAGTAGCAGAGTCCCTCCTCCTGTCAATGGATGTTTAGTGTATAGGTGCTAAACATCACTGCAGCCAGGATTCAGCATGGACCTTCATGGTCCATTGGGAGTAGCACACTTTGGTAAGCTGGACATGCCACCTCACTGCTCCTGTACAGTAATCATCTGGTGCCTATGCTTTCTAACACCATTTAAATTAACTTTGTCTAGGCCTCCAGTTTCAGTTGCCTTCAAATAGTTATGCTATGATGATTAAAAATACTTTGGATTCTAAATGTGTAATATGTGTTTTTATTCACTTAAAAAACAAATGTTCCATTGTGCTTAAAACAAAAGCATTTGTTGCTATGTTGTGTGATTATTTGTAATATTTAGTCCTCTAACCTGATTCTTCAGCAATAAATACCTACTAAATATTTTTTCACAGAGCCATACTGCTATCACTAATATTTCTGCACCAGGAGAAAATATTGTTTTCTTGGCAAGGTGCCACATAAATTGAAGCAACTGTTGTTAAACAAATACAGCTTTGTCAATTTTCTCTCCATTCGAAACACAGAAGGGACTGGAGTAGGCAAATCAGTATCTGACAAAGAAAAAAGGACAGAATCAATAGAGGAAGAGCATAGTTTCAGACTTGTGACACATTCAGTAATTGCAGTAGAAAATGCATTAACATATTTCTCATTTTGATTTAGTAATGACCATCTCTGGATAAGGCTGTGGCCTGATAACAAGGTAGGTTTGAGGAAGCAAGAAGAAATAGAAAGAGATTTAATTTAAAAGAAGCAAAAGCAGTTTTAATGTGGGAAACATTACTAATGAATCACCTTCCTGGCAAACATTTCTTAAATTAAAGGTGAATCTGAAACAGATTTAAGTGGGAGATGAACTGGAAACTAGTATATTTTAATGCTGTAATGAGTGTGTGACATGCATGGTAGTGTTTTACAAATGTCTTAGATGAAATGTGAGGAAGCATTTATTTAATGTTGCCCATATATTATCAGCTGCAATTTCTGCATTAAAAAAATTGAACAAAAGGGACCTTTTTAAGGAGAGAGGTGGTTAAATGCTACCTATTGGTGAGGAAGGATTCTTAGGGGATGAAGAGATCCGTTCAAATGTGCTGTGAATTTCAAAATCCATGATCTCCCTGAGGACTTATTATTAATATCCCAAAATAGGTAGATTTTAAATACTGGTATTCTGTCCTGGTTTAAAATTCAGCCTTCTGTAAAACTGGTTCAGTGAACTGAACCAGAAAAAAATCCTGAGACAGCGTTGCGCTTGTTATTATGAAAACATTATTATAGCAAAAGGGGAGCATGTGCTTCTGACAAATTATTACAGGGGCCAATTTACAAGGCATGTTATGGCTTCTTTTTACACTGAATTGTTATACAGTAAACTCTGGTTAATTTGCCCACAAGATAATTCAATATTATGGTTCAATTTGCCATTGTTTTGATTGCCCACTTGCCTACCAGCAGCCCTCTTCCCTACCCCCACCCCAAATCAACTCCTAATAATTGCTCACCACTGGATAATTTATAATTATTTTAGTTCCCCTTGAAGTGATGAAATAACCAGTTTTCTGCATCTATGCTGTAAAATTCCATGATTTAGTTGAGTCCTGAGAGGGTTTAAAATTGCAGTTTCCAAGAATCAGTTACAAAAACGTTTGGTTAGAGCTTTCCATGTTGCAGAATCTGCACCGTTTTCCTCCTCTTGTGGATTAGCAAAGCACTGCTTCGCAATGCTGGTATGATACTAAAAAAGGTCTGTGAACAGGCAGGAGTAATATTTGGACATGAATCCAAAATTAATCTTCCACTTTAAATATCTCTGGGTGCATATTTGGTGCTTATTTTGCATTAAGTATTATATACAATTATCAGAAAGAAAACAGTACCATATGCTGATGTTCTGTTGGCATCTCAAGAAATAATTCAGTTTCCCACATTTGTATTTCTCCAAATTTCCTTGTAGATTGGTGGAAGTGTTAATTGGCAGAATCCTGAAAGCCTCTGTGTTTGAGAACTATTAACTGTTGACAGGAAACACATACACGGTAGAAAGTATCTAATTTCTTCTGGGATCTTTACCTTTGTTCTTCACACGTTTCTTTGGTCGAAGTGGAAGACATCTAGAGTATTTGTCATTGCTATATCTTACAGCTAATATCCTGTCTTAGATTTGAATTAAACCAGTATTAAGTTCCATGAGTAGACCAGCCCTATGTCATATTATTTAATTTTTGATGCTGAAGAAAGTAGACTAGATCTATTAAACATGTTAAAATTCCCCCATATTTTTTTAAATCTGAACGCCTGTCAAATACAGGCGCATCCCTCTACATGATATAATTTGAAAAGGCACAGGATAAAGACAGCTTTCATGCTCCCTTTTATTTCATAGGCAGTTGCAATGTCAAAGTGACTGCCATCGCATCATGCAGACAATTAAATGTATTGGGCAATTTGATGATGCTACCCTGACCAGCTGTAGAGGCCCTGCCTAAGAATAGACAAACAGGATGTTATCTCACTGGCTAATATTGCTACAGGTGAAGGGTGGCTCATCCCCAGGGTTTAGTTCTGACTCACTAGGTGTGTACAGCCTCATTTAAGGCTCCCTCCAAAGAGCTGTTAAACATGCAGGAAGTCCCAGGAGGAAAGAAGGCTGTCTACATTGCCAGAAACCAGTTACAACAACTAGTGTTATATTTAATTTGCTTTCTTCACTCTGTGTTAGGTTTAATCTGCTCTGTGATAAAGGAGAGCTTGGTGGTGGTGCTAGACACTGGAGTCCCATGAAGAATCAGGTTGTCTTCTCTGATCCCAGCAGACTCCCTTTCACCCCACAGTTCCTTCTACACAGCTATTCCCTTCAAGTTGGTTGGGAACTGGAGCCTGCGCTCTGTGAGACATTAACAAACAGTTTCACTTGTTTGGAATGAAAAGCAGAATGTTTTAAATACCTTCTGTAACAACATTAAAAAAATCTGAAGTCAACTGAAACATTTTATTTTAATTTCTACTTTGATTATTTATCTTATATTTAATGTGTTTAATATTACTTTTATGTTATTACACATCCCATTTTATATTTGTATTTTATATATTTAATATATAATTTATAATGATAATTCTATATTCTATATATAACTATATAATTTATAATGGAAGGTAAAATACATTTTGCAGTGCAAAATCACACCATTCTACCATTCTCAGAAAAACTTAGTGTAGAGAAGGCTTTTGTCATGGTCCTAGCAGGAGAACTTCACAAAAAGGCTCTGCCTTCATTTAAAAAGAAAAGTCCATCCATTATCTTCTCAAGTCCCTCAGTCCAAACCCACATACCACTGCTGAGTACATACTGTGTTGCCTTTTCTCAGGCCCTTGTAGGATTGAACCTCTCTGCCAGCAGAGAAAAGCACACTGGGATACACTTACATGGCAGAGGTGAATGTTTGGATGTTTGACCCTTGCAGCTAGGAGGATCTAATAAAATGGTTTAGAAGATGTTGAGGATCTGGTGTAGCTGAGAATTAATGCAGGGAGTTCTATAAAACTAGCTTCCTGCTTTTCAGTAGTGGGGTGTCCTGTGGAGAAACAGTACTGTGAATAGGATCAGGGGACTGGAGTTGTCTATTGTCCTCTGTTCCTTTTGCTTATCTTTAAAAATAATACTATTTAGTACTATTAGGGAACCCTAAAACCTATAAGTAAAACTCCTGGGAGAAACCTCAGTGGGACTGTGAGTTGACTTTTACAGTATCAAAATCCTTGACATCTAGGTGGATTGTCCGTGTGTGTGTGTGTGTGTGTGTGTGTGTGTGTGTGTAGCCCAGAATCTTGAGCAGATTTTGACTGTTTCTGATCGATACCGGAAATGTCTGTCACTTTTTTACATTTTATTAACACTTGTACAGCTTGTCATGCCAATAAAGTCTTATTGAATGTAACTGAATTGGGGAATTATCAGAATTAAATTAAAAGACCAGGAAGCACACAGTTTTGTGTTCTCATAGCCCTTGTATTTCAGAACAAGGCTTTATTTCTGAGGTATTTCCAACATAAAATCAAGAAACTTACGGATTGATCCCAAGGGTTCTTCTCTTACATAAAAACCTCATTGTATCTATTTGTCTGGTGTTTAGGTTGTTCCCTTAGCATTTTCTTGCTATAACACTAATTCTGACTACCCTAACTAGATTTCATGGTACTTTAATGCAGAGCCTGCCATTCACAAGTGAAGCTGTTAGTTTTCCTCTGTTACATGGTAGAACTAATCATGAAATAGGGATGCATCTTGGCTGTTTCATTCCTTGTGACCAGATTGCTTTATAAATCTCCAAAACATATGTTGATGAGAGCCTTGTTTCATTACAGGACACAACCTGAGAGTAGAATAAATTACATGTTGGAAAGACTTTCTGGAGCCAGCAAAGTACAGGAAAATCAAAATATATAGGAAAATATTTGTGCAGTTCACCATAAGTTAATGTTTTAATGCTTCACAGGGAAACTATTATAAGTTAAAGTTCTGAAAGATTTCACATTAAGAAACATACATTAAAATGAACTAGGTGCAGAAAAATGGAACCTGAGAATGAGTAGGTAGGTGGAGAGCTTTTATTACTACTACCAACAAGTTAAGAACTTGTCCATCCTACTTGTTACTACAGTTTAGTCCATGTATGTGCAGAGCCTCAGGCGGTCCTGTGCTTATTGTGAGTATGCACGTAGCTGAACTTAATGTAAAAAATATTCCTTCAGCTCTGTCAGTGCTGTGATGTTAGCAGCCCTGACCCATCACTTCCAAAACTGTTTATAGTCAGCTTCATGGCTGCTGTTCAAGGTATTGAAAAGCATCTGCAAAACTGATTAGATCCTATTTGGCCTCCTTTTCAAGGCTTCTAATAACAAACCTCAAAATGACTAGCTTTACTTAATGTCAAGACTTTTAATATTAGCCCTTTAGCAACTGTGCTCTCCCCCTCTCTGTTGTTGGTGCTAATTAGTATGCAGGTAAAGAAAGCTTAATTGCAGTACAAGTTAGATAGTGGGGCTGAAAGATGCAATTCATGTAGGTGGTTTATCCACTTAATGGATATGCATACAACTGATGTTTGTTATAATGTAAACAATAAGCAAAAACTGGGACTTACACTGTATTATGCAGTAAAGTGAATTATATGCTCTTTCAGTAGGCATGTAAGTGGAACATTCTGATATGTATTACCATCCCATATAGCAGATCACTGTGGTATGGTATAATGATATTCATATTATACACCTCACTGACAGAAAGAATGGGACTGTTCTTAAAAGTGATTTAGAGAAGCCTCCTTGATGGGAAAATAGTAAAAGCTCTGGTTTAGCCATGCTGAGCTTCATTGCCAGCTAGGTATCCATGACAGGAAGCTTGACTCTGGACAAAAGTGGGGACAGGCAAAAAGGTAGAGCTCCGAGTTGTCAGCATAGAGACAATAGCTGAATTTGTTTTGTAGCTGAAGCTACTCAGAGGGAAGGTGCACAGGGAAAAAAGCAGAGGAATAGGGACTGAGCCCTGTGGATGCCCATAGGAAGGACATGCTGGAGGAGGGATTTGGGAGCTGGGGAGAGGCCCAGGAGGACAGCATTGCAGAATTCAAGCAACATTTCAAGGACATGGGTTACTGTTCTGGTGGCAGCCAACAGGTCAAGGGATATGGAGTTCTGGGTCTGAGTTTTGGTTGCATAGGTCATTATTAGAGAGTGTTTTCATTGCAAGCAGGGGATGAAAGTCAGATTGGAAATGGGCTAGTGTGGAAATGAAGGAAAGGAACTGCAAACAATATTGCAAACTATGCTCAATAAGCTTAGAGATCAAAGGGAGATGAGGCAAGCAGTGCCCAGGGTGGGTATTGTAAGGTGGAAGAAACTAAAAACACACTTGTTTTTGGAGAGAGGAATGAGAAGTTAAGGAGAATAGTGAGTGGAGAGGGATTGAGACTGGTCATGAGGGCAGTCAGGAGACAGGTCAGGTTAGTGTCCCTGGTTCAAATGGTTCAAATGGAGGTTGTTAGAGAAGGAGAGGAGACAAGAAACTTCTACATCTATAGTAGGGTGCTGGAGGAGGAGGAAGTTGAAGGGAAAAAAAGGGAAACCAGAAGGATGTGGAAGGTCATGTATTTTGTAAATTTTCTCCCAGAATAAATTAGAGAAAGATTTTACCAAGAGAGGTGAAGTAGGTGTCATGCACAGGGCTACAAATTGATTACATTAGTTTTAGATTAAAAAACAAAGCAAATGACAAGCCCAGACATTAAATCTACTGGCCTACTGCTTATCAAAGTGATCATAATAGGGGGGGAAAAAACAACCAATTATATTGTACTTATCCACTCACTTTCCCTGAGTGAGCAGGAGAGCAGAATTCACCAAGCTGAGGCAAAAGGTTGGTCAGCGATTGGAGAGTTTGCAACAAGACACAAAAGGGAAAAGTTAAAATAGGACTTCAGATGAGCAGTTCTGTTTTTTTCTAACCTTTTCTTTCATTCCTTCTGTACTTGAAATTCACAAAACTCTTCCCAGTTCCCTTGAAGTTTTAATTAACAGATTCTCCAAGGGCTATTTAGAATTGGAGTGCCATCTTTCCCCCCCATAAAATTAAACCATGCTGGTGTAATACCTACCTGACACCCTTATGCCTGTGCTTTATGTTTGATGCATGTTTGAATCTTAGACTGAAGCTGAAAAGCACTCCAGTGAGAGCTGAGGAAGCAAAGTGCAGTGCAGAATGCATTCTCTTCCTCCAGGGAACATAATTGTTCCCTGGGTGGGGTTGATTTGGAGTCGGGCTCACCTATCATTTCTGAAGTTGTTCTCCCCTCTGGGTCTGCCTCTTCTCCATCTTCTTCCTGTCCTGTACTGCTCTTCTTGATCACTCCTCTGTCTTCCTTCCTCCCTTTCATATAATCTCAGTACCATAAAATAGATACAAGAGAGGACTGAAAGCTACTGTGCAGTGATCTGAAGACAGGGTAACAGCAGTGAGCAGCTTCATGGGGTGTTAAATAGGGAGCAGTTAAGTACACAAAGGAGGGACAGCAGTGCCTTGGGACTTTGCTGATGAAGGAACTGTACTAATCATGAGTGGTTTATGAGAGAGGAGGTGAACTACCTTCTTCCTGTAGTCTTTGTTATGCTTGCTGTGACTCACCTGTTTTCCCTGTATTCTTTATAGCCAGATGGCGTATTACCAGGATAGTCAAATAAGTCATTATATCTCAGGTCTGTGACAGAATGGCATCCTACCTGGTCCACAGTGGCTGAAAATCGTCTTTCCATGCTGTTCCATGAAGGATAAGCCACGTGCTAGCAGTGCTTTAAACACTGCATTCCTCTCCAGTTAAATGCTAATTGAAAACATATTCTTCATGTTTACAAAATAAGGTTTTGTGAAATGTTAGTTTTAGCTACATATTGGCATCCCTTTTAAGAAAAAAATTTTGTAACTGGCCTGTGGAAAAAGCCATGAAGAATAGTTAATTGCATTTGAACAAAAATAACAAAGCAATGATGAATCAACCTATCAAGTGACAGCAAAGCTATCTCTGTCAATTATCCAAAGCCAGATGTCAAGGGTTTTGAACACTGTACCAACATCACCTCCATCATTAGTCTGTTTGTATACAAAGCTGGATTATGTTAGTCCAGCATTTTGCATACAAAGCTACGAACATAATGCATGTATTGTGTTTATTCCTGCATACTTCCAGATTGTAGTCACTCCACATAGCTTTGGTTATGCATGACAAGTGCATATAAGAGATGTTTCCTAGGTTTGATTTTCCATTCCAGCCAGACTTACAGTGGCTGCCAATCAAATAGTATGATAAGTTGAAGCACAAAATGACAGAATGTTAGGAATGACAAAAGCCTCTACTAACTATTCTTATAATTCCCCCAAAGACAGCTACACTTACTCTTCTCATGTACAGGTCAAGCCATCTGTCATATATTGAACTGGCTACATCCCAGACAAATTGCTTGTGAGTTTTTTTGTATTGTACCCCTTTTTTACCTGAGCAGTTAGCCAATATTCAGGATCTAGTACATTAATAGGAAAACCAACTCTCCCCCCTTATCAGTAAAAAGAATGTAAATCTGCTCCATATGACTATTTTTGTACATTCTTTTCTTTTTATCCTTTGTGCAAGAATGAGTCTCTTGAACAATGGGATGCCATTTAAACCTCTTTGTAATATCTGAAAGCCTTAATTTTAAAAACAATGACTTCCTTATTGCATCTGTCAAGTAAATGAAAAATTTCATGATCTGTTAGGACTGACAGAATTATACCTACAGATGTAATTCCTCTTTTGTTTTAGTCTTATGTTTTCTTCCTGCATAAAACAGAATGATCAGGGGTTTGAAGCCTGATTTAAAACGATGTGGGTCTGTTCTCTGTACTGCCTTTGTCCTGTTCCAGTGGATTCGGTAAGTCACTTATCCCTTATGCTTTTGTTTTCCAGTGATTATAACAGCAGGGTTTTTTACCTCAAGCTGATTGTGGGTGAAGCTGATTTATTTAGTATTTGTAAGATATTAGGACTTAATATTAAATATTGCAAGTTACAATTATTGATAAACAGTTAATGAATCATAGTGAAGCCAGATGTAGCTCAGTGTGAAAAGTTGCTGTTGCCTGAAGGACCCTTAGTTCCCCTGACTGTTCTTCCCAAATTTAAATGTGGGCAGCATTCTGCAAGCACACTGGCTGTGAGCTGTGAATTTATAACAAATAAAGAGGATTATAAAAGCTTTACATTCTCATACCACCTTAGCACCATTTTTTAAAACCCTTTTTGATACACTTAAATTACCCGTTTTTTCCTAGTAGTAATGCTGATATTTAAATGAATGCTATTACAAAAGCGTGAAGAACTTCTGAAAGACCAGGTCAGCTTCAGTCCTCTATGACACCCACGCAAATACCTTTATTTTATTATTTACTTCTTTGTATTTTTATGATCCTTATCTCTGTTGAATCTGAACATGTTTAGCTTCACAAGACCTTTGTGAATTAGAAAAACATTGTCCCTCTTTTACAGGTGGGTAGACTGCATTAAGTGCTCAAGATTACACTGACAGCCTATAGCAGAGTTGGGGAGAGAATTCAGACCTTAACTTCAAGTCACTTTTTAACCCCCTCTCCTTTTCCCTCCTAGGACTCATTGGGCTTTACACAGGAAAAACTGAAGGAAGAATTTGGTCAAGTATAATAAATCCTGGAAAATATGGAAGATACTAATCCAAACATTTTTAATATAATCATAGTTATCTGACTGAAGTGCTATATTTAAAAAAGGCCTGTCTGCACGTTGACTGAGGTATGGTGAGATTACTATTTTAGGAGACTAAATACCTGTGAAAATATAGGTCTTAAGTGGTGCCATAAAACTATTGTAAGGCTGAGGACAGTTATGACTCTCCAAAAAATGCTCCCAGCATTGAAACGATGCCTGAGGCGACTGTCTAGAAAGAAAAGAACTTGCATTTGGTAGGTTTCATATTTAGGATGATGACCACCATATCAGGAGCTCTTTAGGAGCCAGAATGATGCTTGATGTCACCTATTTTAAATGTAGTGACAGTTCTAGTGTTCCAGCCTGTAATACCTAACCAGGACAGATGATGATTTGTGCAAGTATCTGAGAACTATATTAGCCAAATCCTGCTGTATAGCTTGTAATCAGAGGGATAAATTCCTGTCTAACTTATTAGGAAGGAAATCTTGCTGGCAATAATTGTGTTTCAGGATGGTGGTGGCTGTAGCAGTTCTGATTCCACAGAGTGTAAAACCTTCATGTAATATTGTATTCTTAATTATCTATCAATTTTCCTTTCTTTTGTCACTTAAATGAGTGGAATGGCTCAGCAGAAATAAAAAAAAAGAAACATATAGTTGCATTCAGCAAAATCTCCTCCTCTAGAGATAATGCTTATAATTAGAAAGTAAAATAAGTTAACGTAAGTAAATGGAAGTCAGCTCAACCTTGGGCTCAGGCAGAGATTATGACCATGTCTTGGAGCTTGACCTTACTGAAAGAATGTGTCCATGCTGGTCTCCCATGCAGGCACTCTTAACCCCTTCTGTGAAGCTATGACTTGACCTGAGAACCTGATGGTATCCTTCACTGGTACCCTTCACCCTGTCATTGTCTGTAAGGTCAGTTTAATGGTTACTGAGGACTAAGTACTAGTTTTGTTGAGCATCCATATTTGGTTTTAATGGCTGAGACCTTGAGAAATACTTATTTTTAATTTATTATTACTACTTCTTCTCATGTCTCTACACTACATTTGACCATTTTGTTAGGCATGCTTGTGCTCATTTAGTGTACTTTGCAAGATCTTTCATTGTGCGTGTGCCTTCAAGCAGCAGGCATTATAGCAGGTGTTGCATGGTCTGAGGCTCTGTGCCAGTCACAGGTGGCTGAACCAATGGTGTAGCCTCACTTCTTCATTAGTTCCTTGGAACATCCAGGTATGGTACACAGGCTGTTGAGACATTGCCAACTTTGCCATGGTTCATCAGCCCCTGGTGGTAAGGACTCAGCTGCTGGAATGTACATTTTTTTGCTGTCGTGTATTTTCTTCTGCCTCTTGTTCCACATCTGTAGGTATGTCTCCTTGGGTGTGGCATCAAGGGGTTGGGTGCTGGGTGAGGAAGCTCCTATGTGACTTATCAGTAATTATTATTATTACTGATAATTATATTTAATGGAAGAGTAGCCTGAACCATGGCCAATGCCTAGAAGCTGCTGGCTGTATGTTATCTATCATGTGCAGATGATGTGAAATCATTTAAATTGAGAAGTAAGGAAATTGAGGTACTGGATATAACCAACTTCTGGGAACAATCAAATATAGTCCCTGCTGGCAGTCAGTTGATTAAATTAGATTGTAAGGGGCTGGACGGGACCTTGCAAGATCATCAGGTCCAGCCCCCCTGCACTAGGCAGAAAAGACAATGGGGTCAGGTGACCCCAGCAAGGTGACCGTCTAGGGAGTAGGATGGCCAGAATTATCTGTCCATCCTTCAGACAGTGGGTGGGAATAGTCTTGAAAAAAACCAACTCAACAGGTAAGAAATTATCCTTCCTGCTTTATGGCAAACTTGTTGTGTTAAATTCCACATGCTGCCATCATGGACCAAGCCTGTTTGGTGATTCACTCTGAACAAATGTTTGTTACAGGTAATGGGCTTGGCCACTTTGCCCAATTAGGGACTTCCTGAACAATAGGGGGGAAAAAAAACAACTTGTGAGAACTATTATGGATAAGATCCTCAGAGGAAAAACTATGCCTAATTAGCAGCATAAACAATTTGATCTGTGGGATGCTTGGGCAGATATAGTATAGGAGACCATAGAGAAATCCAATTAGCCGATAAGCAGCTATCTTCCTCCAGTGTTCTTCATTAGTGACCATGCAGGTCAGTGGGATCTTCAGCAGTGGCACTCAGGAAGCAAACCAAGCAGGAGCCAGTAACTATTATATACTAAGCCTGAATAAACATGGCTTTCATGTAAGCTGCTACTTCAGATCTATGGTGACACAAAGTTGTGCAGTGATGCTCACATGGCTGTCCCACATCATTTGAAATGATAAAGCCCAGCTCTCTTGGATTACAGATGGAGAGCTCTAGCTCTTCTGAAGTGGACTTAAACTGAAACGTCTGATTAAATCTCAAAAGACATTGAGTTTCACAGCCTTAAGTATATGCCGACAAGTCTTACTTTGGGACTCAAAACAGAACAGAGCCATTTTATGATTTCTTACTTCTGATGGATAAGTCCCTAACGCAGACTTTGTGGTGAGGCAGGGACAGGAGATGACAACTCAGTTTATCAAACTCAAATGGAGAGGAAATCACTTGTGTGGAATATGTGGCCCTGGTCTGGCAGATTTTTTCTGTTATGATTAAATAGTACTTAAAAGTATTTACATGAGGGAGCATGAATTCATCTTGCTTAAAGAGACAAAATATGCCAAAATTGTGCTAGGAAGAACGAAGAAATAGGAAATGTAAAAATTAGGAAATTTGCCAGGTAGCAAAATTGATTTGGGTGTGGAACCTGTTCCATAAGTAATTTAAAAGCAGAAGGGATTGGGCAATTGAGAACAGCGTGGAAGAAACTGTCCTGTGTTGTCTGGGAGTAGGCTGGATGAGCTAGTCAGTCTTTTTCCATCATTGATTTCTGTAATTGTTTAAAAAAATCTATATATCTAAGAGGGAGGCTGAACAGCCAATCTTGCCTAACTTTCCCATATTGATCAGAACAATGTTGGATAAAGAACAAACAAAATGAAACAAAAAACAGACAGGAAGTCTCTTGAACCTCTCTGCTTGTGAGGGGAACTGAATACATTTGTCTGTTCAGGTAGAGAAAGATCCAGGCCTCTCTATCGAGAGCATCATTCCTGGAGCAAAGACAGGGTTAACTCTGAACAAAGAAAAAGTTTTTTATGTTTAAACTGCTTTTACGTGGTCTTTCTTTTGGCTTTGTGGGAGACAAAGAAATTGTAATCCTGGTGACAAAATATGCTGCATTTGGGACTCTGGTGACTGAAGTGTCAACCACCATACTGTCGTGCCATCCTCAGACTTTTTCTTGAAAATGTGGCTGAGTTTTGATCAAGGCTTGTAGTCACAGAAGCATAGGTGCAATCCGCCTCTCTTCTGAGGCTGTGAACACTGATGGCAGGTGTGATGTAGCCCTCCAGGACTGGGACTGAATTCATCAATTGATTTCAGCTGGGCCATTAAACAGAACTGCAATGTTGTATACTACAAAAATGGACAGAGGTGAAAAGTTCTATAGTTCATTGCCAATCCCCAGAGAGCCCCAACATCTATCTTTCCTCTCCAAAGAATGCTTTATTCTAATTACATATCACTTTATTAGGCAGCTGAAGCAAAGTGCATATCTGATGCTAATGAAGCGCTGCTATGTTTGAATGCGTAACTATTTTTGGACCTGAATATCTTCAGCACTTTTGATTGGGTGGCTTTGGCTTTAGATTTCTCTAGTTTCTTCTGTGGGCGATATTCTTGGTGAAAAGCAGTGACTCAGCTAGTCAGGACTGTTGAATTGTTTCCATGTTGAGAATGGGAAGCTGCAGAATAACAAGAACACAAAAACAGCTCTTTATTTGATAGATGTACTGTCCAGGCAGGGGAGAATTTATTTTTTAGCTTTTACGGATCCTTCTAAATATTCACATTGATTCAATGGCAGTGATTTTGAGCATGCTTTTGTTTCCTTGTTATCCCCATTCATGGCATATTTCAGCAACACCAAACATAACTTTCCACAGCCTTTAAAAAAAAATGATGAAAATGGACTTGGACAAGCCCTGGTGGGACTTCTAGTTTTCAGGCTCTGCCTCCTCATTGAAGATAAAGGTGATTGCAGTCAATTCCTTTCTTGCTTTGCTGCAGGAAATGGAGCTCTCCAGTGAGCTCAGAGTGGGTTGGGAGCCAGGGCTCCTTGAGTTCTGCCTCTGATATTTTCTTGTTTTAAGTGTCACTTATCCTTGCTGCTTCCATTTTGCCATCTGCTAATTGGCATAATGTCCACCTGTCCCCCAGATTGTATGAGAGAATTGTGCATAAAGTGCATAGAAGATGATGAACGCCATTATCATACAGATGAAGCATTTTGATGTAAAAGCAATAATCGCTTTACAATTGGTTGAGAAATTACATGGCAACGTGACCATCGGGCAGCTAAAAGTGCAGGTACTATTGTGTTACTGCAATTTTCCCCGCTACTAAAGCATTTTCATGTCGAAAAAAAAATCTTAAATGAAATTACTGAGAGGGCCTGTTAATACATTTACAAATGGAGTCAGTAGTTAATTGAAACTGGAGGGCATCCAGGCAGTATTTTGAATTCTGAAAGAACTAGAGCGTTGCATACACCTGAGCTGGATTTTTAACTGTGGTCAAATATTTAAATGATAACAATGACATTTTTGCCTTTGCCACTTTTACATAATTTCAACAGAACATCAATGTGGATAGCAGGGGGCAGAGCCACTTCAGTATGCTTTTATTGGTGTCCAGCATCTTCCAGAGCTAACCAATACTGCAAATGACCTTTCCTCAGGTAGTTTTTGAAAAAATCCTCAATGCACATCTACAATGCTAAGGAACACATCAACTATATACTATAATGTTGACAGGCAGATTTAAGAGAAATGGGGCTAAGGGGAAAAATGTATATAAGCACAAGAGATCATGTCAAATAATGAAGACACTTGAGGTTTTTGAGACCTATCAAAATAGAGAATAGAGGGGCGGGTTGGGGAACGCACGAGTCACTATAGAAAACTGGATGGCAGGCCCTGAAATGTTGACAGGTTGCAGTTAGGAATAAAGACTGCTCATCAGCTCCACCTGCTGCACAATATTTGCATTTTACTTAAATGACCAGAAACTAAACAGGACTGTAGTGTACAAGACAGCTTACTGCCTCTACCAAGCAAAAAATATCAATACCTTTGAAGCTGTAGGAGGTACTTATGAACAATCAGATTATGCTGGAATTTGGCAAAAAGGCTAGTTTCTAGTCTAAATACACTTCCTTGAAAATAGGTACATAGGTGGCACTCTTCCTTCAAACTCCTAAAGCAACATCCCCATCATGGGAAGAGGAGGAAGCACATTATTTTTGGAAGAGTTGGCATGTTGGGGCATTTGGTCAGGATACTGGTACTTAGATGGCTGCTTTGCAGGACTCCTTGCAGAGGTGGGTGGTGGCAGTATTTTAACACTCCTGTTTTAAACAGTTAGCATGTCATCCCCAGCTAGAAGACTACTGAAGCTTCTGTAGCAATCTTCCCTGGAGGTCTTCAAAAGGAGACTGACGCACACCTTACTGCAGTTATTTGACCCCAGCAGTCTTCCTGCCCAGAGCAGAGGGGCTGGACCCCATGATCTCACAAGGTCCCTTCCAGCCCTAAACTTCAGTGAATGTCTGTGTGAATCTGTGAAGTGGTGGGCAGATGGTGCTCTACCCAAATGCTAAGCTCATTAAAGCTTTAAAAAATACTCACAAATCATGTAGCAAGGACATGTAAGAGGCGCTGCTTCTTATAAGGGACCTCAATTTTTGGCCAAGGACTAAGGAGTTGTGTACCCATTGGAAAAATTACCAGCATAATTACACCATTGCCTGTGTGTGTTAAGGCTCATTCCGGAGCACGTCTATGCAACAATTTAATGGTTTAAAGTGTACCACCATATGTCCCCCATGTTAGCATACACTTTTGTACCCAAAAACTTGTTTTAACATCTCTCCCAACTATAGGTGATCTGATGAAAGATGTCTCTGCCTCGAATTTCTTGAACCAGCACTTCTTAACCTTTTTAGACTAAAGGCAGACCCCAGAAAATACCAGCTAATTTTTTTTTTTTAAAAGAAAAGTGAAAGCTAACAATTCTTCTGTTGCATAGAAGTCAGAAAAAGCTGCAAGTCACAATGCTTTTGACATTACAAATTCCTATTTGAAATCTCTGTCTCTCTCTCCAAATCATTTGTGGGTAATTTTTTACCTAACAGTGCTAAAATTGCACCCCCACCCTATAAAGACCCCACAGCAACCTGGTTGAGAATCACAGTCATAGGCCATCACTGGTACTCTAACCTTGTATAGGATAGGGCAGTAATAGAACTGAAATCGTTTTGTTATTAGATGGCCAGGGAATAGAATTTAGAATACGAGACCTCTCACACCGTAGTCTCCACAAAAGGCTTGCAAAAAGGTGGAATATGGCCTTTGTTTTGGCATTAAAGTTTGTTCAGTTATTGCAGTCAGTGGGAAGATAGGGGCTTACAGGTGAGCCTTTCTTCTTTCTGCCTCCCCACTTACAATTTCTAACTCCATTCCATCTGCTAAGACTATGAGAGCAAGAATTCGACAGTGCACTGATGGATAGGGAGCCTAGCTGGAAGGTTATTTCTAGAACCATGTAGGCTTGCCTTTGCAGAAGCCAAAGCTTTTTTAAAGTCTGAATGCGCTGCAAAGGCCACAAAAGTACATCCAAGAGCCTGACATCTATTCTGTGGGCGAGATGTACAACAGTGGCCAGGAAGTATTTTTAGATTACTTTTCCCTTACATAGCTTATGAACCTTTTATGATGCATCTGCCAAATGCCCAAGATATAGCTATCATCCTCGTATGCTTACCTAAATAGCTCAGCATTACAGGCCTCCAAACCCACCACTCTGATCCAACAAAGCACATCAGGCCAGAGAACTTGAAATTTTGAAGGATCGTTCTTTGCTTCAGTTTCCACCTCAATTATTGGAGAAGCCTGGTAATTTGCCAAACACCCCACAGCAAGTATGTCAGAGCTGCAAACAAAATTCAAGACTTTCCTTTGCTGCTGTAGAGAAAATGCAGACTCCCAGGAGAATCATAAGTACACTCAGTCTTAGGAATTAACTGCTGAGTTTCCAGTCAGGCAAGCTTATCCATGTCTGGGGGGTCCAGGGAAATAAGGAGACAATTCTCTTGAACCCTTAAAAAACCCAAGAACAAAACAATAATCCCCCATGTATCTGTCACTTGTATGTCAGAAGCCCTGAAATTACTTGGAAGAGATTCTCCACAGTTCTGTGCCTACCAATCACATCATTTTGATGAAAGTATCACTAAAATGTCACCTGAAAACTACCGCACATCATACAGGCAGCTCCGTCCATTTGGAATCCTATGCCGCAATGCATAACACACCCAATTTCAAACCAGGTTTTTTTAGTTCACGAAGAGGTCTAAACCAGGGTGGCAACTAGTGGCACATACACTGGGGAAGGGGCAGGCAAAGTGGTGGCAGATAATGCAGGGAACAGAAAGGAAGGCAGCAGATCAGGCAGGGGGGGGAAGAGGACTGGAGTGACATGAAGGGCGGATGTGGCGCTTAATTGTGACATGCCTGCCACGAAGGTTGGCCCCCACTGCTCTGAGGAATGTATTTCATTACAAAGATAACTAGCTGGAATCAGGTGCAGAGCCTTGTTTTTTCCCCCCACAAACTTTAATATTAATGTCATGCCTTTAGGATATTTAGAACACCAATTTGTGAGGATAAACTCCATTTGAGAGGGAGAATGTAGAACGCAGGTAGCCACGGAGCTGAGGCACCTTTTTGATTATTGGTAGAAGCTGTGAGTCCACCGTCTTCTGATCTGCTTTGCGTTGTTCTGTTATCTCGTATTTCTAAGAAAGAGAAGACTAAAGTTAGAATACCCCACAGATTTCAGTCTGTTATTCCTGCAGAACTTCTTCACAAGGGCCATTTCCCTGCCATGCCAAGGTTTTTAGCTGGGTAAAGCTTCTCAGCACTCCATTTTCAGGAGCTGAAAAAAGGGTCATTCCTTTTGAGCCACAAGGAATAGACAGCACTGTGATGTTTTACAAACAATCTCTCTTTCGCTCTATATCTATCTATATTTTTTCCCCCTCAAAGAATAAAGAACAGCTCAACAGCTAGAGCTAGATTAAATTACCAGCTCAAACTACAGTGCAAAGAGAGTCCCTAACACCACAATAAATAGAATACCTTCCATAGACAGGAAATCAATGGACAGCATATTGAGAGGGAGGTTTCACAACTCAACTTTATGTGCAAGACCAACTCCACCAATCTTAGGAGATGCTGTTCGCCTCCTGCTGGTTGTTTAACAGTGCAGGAGCTATTTTGAAGGCAGCACATTTTAAAATATGTGGATTCTCAAGTGTTGCTATCAAGGTTCCCATATGAGGTTAAACTGATTTGGCCTTCTATGCTTTTTAAGTTCTTTTTGAAAAGGTAGCATTAAAAACATGCTTCTAGAGGAAGACTGTCCCAACCCACTCCTTGCATCACTACTATAAAGAGGTCACTGAAGAGCCTTACCTCCTTTTCAGTGTCAAAGATCTCGCCTTCCTGATGCTTGGGCTTACGCAGCCTCTTCTTCTTGAAGTACACATCACTGAGATGCTTTGGAATTTTCACCCCTGTGATGTCAACCTTGGTGGAAGTGGCAATAACAAACTTCTGGTGAGTCCTGCGCAGAGGGACACGATTGATAGCCAAGGGTCCTAGCGGCAGACAAAAAAAATCCAAGTGAGTTACAAGAGCAGCGTTTCATTTCTGAGATTGCAGCTATCTGTGCTCTAAGGAAACTGAGTCTCCCTCATGGAATAATGTTCAGGTATAAAGCATATATTTCTTGCAGAGGAGATACTAAGCCTCATTAAAAAAAAAAAAAAATCAAAAACAAATTAGGACACCCTTTCTTCATGCTTTACAACACTAAAAGCTTTTTCTTATCTTGCTAGTGTTTCCAGATATTAAAACGTAAGTGAATTAATTTTCCTGGAAAGATATATATTTCTACATAAGCAATTCCATGCCATGTAATGCCCATTGTGATACTCAGACTGCCTCAGAGATGCATGATGTAGTCAAATGTCACAGGGAGATTAAAACTAAAAATTTAAAAGAGATTTCAGTGAAAAAGTTGCTTACCTGTTACAAGCAACAGGCCACTAGCAAGCTGCTTCAGGAAGATCACACGCTGGAAATGGATACAAGAAGGCATTAGTCTTAGCCTTGCAGTGTTAAGGACTGTTTACAGAGTTTAATATCTATCTATATTTAAATATATATCATTGATATATCACAACCTAAAAAGTAGAACCGTATCTACACTACTTGAATTATACTTTCTGCCAGGACAGTAAAAAAAGACTCATCCCCCAGGAGCCAAAACAAGCTATACTGATAAAGCATAATTTTGCCAATCTAACTGCATTCACACTACGGCCTCTCCCAGCAGACAGAAGTCAGTCAGTCAGTCATCTTGACACCCTTGCCCAGACAGCACTTTTACTGACTGCATTTTCTGTAATGAGCAGTGCATGTAAAAAAATTAGAGGGGGAGAAACTTTCCGTAGAAAGGTGAAGCAGCACCAGCTTTGCACCACGTGGCTCAGGTTTCAATGAATACTCCCCCCAAATAGCCTCTTTTTATGACCATGTGCGTTTGACTAGATACAAGCAAAAAATGCAAGCAGGGCAGTGAAAGGTCTAACTAGAAATTCTGTTCTAAAGTGTCAGTTACCCAAAGATGCTCTTCTTAGGATAAAGAAAATAAGTGCTGATACCAATTTGTCTTTTGATGTTTGGTTTGCTACAGTGATATTAAAAGTATGGATTTATAGCTTTCCTTTGCAATTCGTTATCCAGAATGCACGTTGCTTTATTTTGTTCTGCAATAGTTTAAATGTTGGGCCTTCCTTTTCCTAGTCAGAGATGGCAACGCATAGTATATGGTAATTAATATTATATTACTCTTGATATGGAGTCAGGGGTCAGACTTGTGTACCATTTGTAGAGTATGGGAACGTCCCTTTAATATTGTCTAGGTAATTGCCCAGTCATTCCTTTTTTTCCCCCTCCTAATTCATTCTGACCACGCAGAGTACAGTCTTGTTCTTGAAGCCTCCAGAAGGACCAAAGAGGGGTACTGTCCAGATAAAGCAGCAAGACAGCAGAAAACAATATGCATAAAATGAAGTTGCACACACTGAGCCACACAACTGGCGATGACCCTGACTTTATTTTAATGTGTCAAGGAGGAAGGGAATAATCACTAAGCAATCAATATAATGAAGTGCAAACACAGCATAGAAGTGTTTTTAAAAAGTTTCCCATTTACCTTGCCTCTGTGGCGACCAGTGAGAAGAATCAGAACGGTTCCTGGATTAATGCTACCCCGCAGTTTCCTCTTGTGTTGGCAGAAGGGCTTTTTGCCATGACTCAAGAGTTTACGAGGAACGTCTTCAGTTGGATAGTATCTTGGCTAGAGGGAACACACAACAAAATATGAACTGAAATATTCCAGCCTCTTTATAAAATAATTTCATTCAAACTGTGGTCTTTCCCCTTTTACGGATACTCCCTTTCATTTCATTGGGAGAGACTTGTTTCAACCCCCGCAGCAAGGTTCTCTTTGCTGCAGGCTAGTATTTTAAAGAAGTTGGCACTTTAAAGGCACGCATTTTGCAACATGTACCCAGCAGGTCGCACAACATGCAAAGATGATATTTGTGATCGTGCTTCTAATTCAGTACGTACGGGGTGCCAGAAGAGATGCTGTACTGTGCACCTTCTTCAGACACGTCAATTCAGAGAGTACACGCATCATCTCAAATAAGATGCGTGTGTATGTGTGTGGGGAAGGGGGTCTCCCACACATGCTTCACTGAAGACAGCAATATGTCACTAGATTGAGAACATACCTACGACAGAACCCAACACTAGCGCCCAGACAGCGTCTGCTGAGGGCTGCAAGACTGCAGTCTCATAGAAGAGAGCAACATAAAATCAGTACTGAATGCACTTCCCAAAACATAAAGGGCTAAAATCTCTTCCTTTTCATCAACGCAACTCAGTGTTCAGCAAGAGCAAACCTCTATTTATCTGACATCTTTTTTTGTGGGGGGGGAGGTTACCTTACCATTTTACGGACTTTCACCACCCGGTTCCCTCCATTCTTATCTCCACCAACTGGTTTGGTGATGGTAGCAGCTGCTTTTTCTTTCTTTTTCTTTTCTATCTGCACGGGAAGACAACAAAGGAACGGGTTAAGAATCAGAACAAGTTAACGAGCAGGGCTAATGAAAGATCATCAGATTCACCTAAAGAACCTCGTCTGCCAGAACAAACGAACGCACAGACAGCTTGTTTTCCACATACCTTTGTTTCTGGGGCCGTGTACTTGCGCTTGTACATCGCTTTTCGGGCGTACATGGCCGACCGGGAGTATTTCCCGATCCCTCGGGCCAGCGCAGGGTTGCGGCTGGCATGATGCTTCCTGGGCTTCTTGGCCTTCTTCTCGCCTGCCGCCTCCTCGCCTGCCATCTAGCCAATAGGAGGGCACAGCATCAGTTACAGCACGTGGATGGGCAGAGCAGCCAAGAAAAAGAAAAGAGGAGCCGTGGTTCAAGAAACCCCACGGGAACCCCTGTACACACGGAGACCAGGAAGGAGCAGCCCAGGGCTGCTGACTGCCTTGCACAGGCCGGGAAGACAAGCAGCGAGCATGCCCGGATGGAGGAGCCGGGGCCGGGCCGGGGAAGGGAAGATGCAGGCCCTCCTGCTCCGGCCGCCGGGATCAGCCATGCCC
>NW_005841833.1:3573785-3588483 GCF_000455745.1 Alligator sinensis | reverse complement strand
CCCCGCGCTGAGGGGACCTGGCCCCCCCTCAGGGACGGGGCGGCCCCTGCCTCGGGGGTGGGGAGAGGGGCAGCGCCTTCCCTGTGCGGCTGGAGAGTCCTCCCGGGCGGGATCGGGCCCCTTTATGGCGCGCTTCCCCGGTGCGCATTTATTGCGCGCTCCAGTCCGTGGAGTGATGGTGACTTGGCACAAGTGGCCAGGGGCACAGTTCACTGGTGAGTCGTGCCATCCTGCCTTCACACGGGGGCCCCGGCTGCATTTATTGCGCGACTTGGCAGCAAATTGTGCAGTCGTGACTTCACATGGGGGCTCGGGCTGCATTTATTGCGCGATTCGGCAGTGAATCGTGCAGTCGTGACTTCTCATGGCGGGGGACGGCTGCATTTATTACACCCTTCACTAGACAGTTGTGTGCGTGTGTCTTCACATGGGTGGCTGGTGGGAGTTTATTGCGCAGTTCATCAGGCAGTTGTGCAAATGTGACTTTGCACGGGTGGCTGGTACAAATTTGTTTTCGAATCATCAGTGAATGGTGTGATTGCGCCTTCCCATGGGTGGTCAGTCTGAATTTATCGCGCATTTTATCAGTCAGTTGTGTGATCGCAACTTTGCATGGGGGCTGGACTGAATTTATTGCGCGCCGCACCAGTGAATTGTGCGATTGTGACTTCGTGTGGGTGGCCGGCGTGAATTTATTGGCACCCTTCACCAGTCAGTCGCATGATCATCACTTTGCATGTGTGGCCGGTGTGAATGTATTGTGCGATTCACCAGTGAATGGTGTGATAATTCCTTCGCACGCGCTAGTAGGCCGTCTTCCTTTGTATGTGTGGCCGGCTTATGTTTCTTGTGCAATTAACCAGTTAATTGTGTAATCTGCCTAATTTGTAGCAGGGGCCACTGAGTTGTTCCACGTTTTCAAGCCCTGGCTTTGTAGCTGGCCGGCTCTTTTGAGAGCTGGAGAATCCTTTTTATGGCGTGATCGTTATTTTGCACAGGTGGCCTGTCTGGGTTTATTGCGCAGTATATGTAATGTGTAGCAGGGGCCTTGGAAATCCTCCCTCTAGCCATTCCACCCAGGAAGAGCGCACACCAACTGCAGATGCTTCCTCAGCCTGGTGAAAGGGTATTTATACCCGAAAGCTTGCAAAGAAGGATTTTTCCAACTATTTGAGTTGATCTAATAAAAGATATCGGATTTACCGAGAGAACCTCGTCTCCCTCTCTCTGACACGTTCATCTGCAGTGCTGAGGGCTGCTGTACCTGCAGCCCCTGAACTCGTGGCCCCATGACGAGAGCGATAGTGCACTTAATGGACGGCCTTTTCTTTTACTCTTATTCTGCTCCTTGGCCGTGTTTTCCTTTTTGGATTCAGTTTGTTCTGGTTGTTGAGCTCGGGAGGGTGAAACTGGATGGCTCGGTTTCATTCACCCTTCTCCTATCCCCTAGCACTGTGATATTTCAACCGGGGCACCCTGAGGCGCTACCAGAACTTTTGAAGGGTGCTTTGAGGAGAGAAGCGGCGAAACTAAGCAGATAAGTGCAGGCTCAGGCTTGTCCCTGCCTGGATAATATCCTGTCACCACTGCCCAGCCTCTCTGCAAGGAGGCAAGCCTGTAATCTGTGCTACTCCGTTCACAAAAGTGGTGGAGAGGGGCCTTGAGTCTAGTGAGGAGGGGTGTCTCTAGTCCAGAAAGGTTGAGAACCACCGCTGTAGTCGGTGTTATGTTAGGAAGGAAGAGGCGCACGTGTGTGGCAGTCATTCTCAGCTGGGATGCCATGGTGCTCTGGGGTGGCTTGGGATCCTTTCAAGGGTGCTATGGGGTCACGCACACTTAGCTGTGCAAGCACAATGTGCAAGATAAACCCAGAGCTTTCAAAAGAAAGACCACAGCAAGTCAGAAAGTTTATTTTTTAATACTATGAAGTTCTTTTTAACAGAAGAATTGCTCTGTTATTTTTCTGTAATTTTCACTTTCTGAGGGGAGCTTTGCATCTAAAAAGGTTAAGAATCACCCGTGTGTGGGTTCTTCAGTGTTTGTTTATAGTGAGTTTTTGGATTCTCCTCTACCCATCCTTGAAAATATAGCTGCATAGGTTAGTTGAGCACTTCTTAAAAGTATGTGTTTGTTTTCTGGCTTGTGAGTGCGGAAGTTTAAATTGGAAATTGCTCATGAAAAAGAATGGGCAAAGATAATGCAGGTAGAGGGTGAGCCTATAAATAGGATTAATTATATTAAAAGTCACCACCTCCTGATAGCTCCACTTGTGGCAGCCAAGGCTTAGAAGTGACTTAATCAGTACTGCAGTCAAAAAGGGAGATCCAGTTTGTTTGCCTTGTCGCAAAATGGAAAAGTATATTGATTTTTTTTTTTGGTTTGTTTCTCTTTTCAAGCGGGAAAATAATGCCGTTTGTTTCTCCCCACTACAGGTACTGATTATTCCAATTCTAATAAGAAAACAGAAACGTGCAGTTAATATAGCACATGATTGAAGAATGTCCTCAAACATGGCAGTTCTGCAAATAGATCTTTTGTACAGTCACATCTTAGTGATTGAGAATTTATCTGAAGCAAGAGCATGTTCCCTGCTGCGCACATGATTCTCTTGGGAGGGTAGGAGGGTGAAGGCCCTCTTCTCTGATATCCCCATTCCCTTTGTAAATGAGGAGTGACAGTCTCATTGGTTACCTTTTTGCATTAACAGCTTTGCCTTATTTTGAAATGCCAAGTGATGCAGAGTGCTGCATGGCAGAATCTATTAAATCCAAATAGCTTTGGGAAACATTATGCCCACAGCGAGGATTGATGGTTTAATTAGACTATGCTTCTATGCATTACTTTTTTGGTTGCATTATAGGCTCTTAGTCTTTTGCTGGGAATAACTCTTGTGTGTGCTTAGATCAGAGATGGAAAAAGGAAAGCAGAAAAAAAAATTAAAATACATTCCATCTCTATAAAAGGAAGCGTAAGAGAAAATCCTTTATAGAGTTTACGTTACTGCTATCTGTCTCTCCAATCCCTAGTGCTGGAAGGGATGTGGCCACCTTGGTTCAAAAGCATACGTGGTGGCAGAACTTCAGAGGAAGCGATCTTGATTACCGGTCCGGAACCGTTTAACGAGTCGCTAACACCCCCGTTTCTTTCTATTTGGGGTGACCGACTAATGCATCTTCCCACTTGGAGCCAAAAATAAAAGGATGAGAGAGCAGAAGAACTACGTATCATTGAATGAAAGTTAGGTAAAGAGCGGTAAACTCGGTCTCCTGGATGTAGATTTTTCTGGTCCCATTTATTACTATACTCCTTTTTCTGATACGCAGGCAAAATTTCCTCCTTTTTTATTATCTGTTTTTAAATGATTTCCTAATCAAATTTAAATTAAGTTATTTTGCAGTCCCTTTTGTTCACTGAGGCCATCTTGTCTTTCTCTTTGCAATTTTGCTACTTTTCTGACTGGTAATTATGCATGCTTGTATGTAGTACCTGCAACATCCCATTCTTAGTGTCTGGGAACTCAAAGTGAAGTTGCTGTAACTTCTGTGTATCACATGCTTGTGGGTTTGGTTCTGATAACGTTCCTCCTTATGTATCAGTGCTTCTCTTTCTATTTGAACCTAAAGAAGCAGCTTATCTTAAGCCTTTTGCTTATTAGAACTTATGTGGCTTTGATTTTTGAAGTTGTTTCTCCTAAAACAAGTTAAGTGTTGGGGTGGGTGAGTGGAAAACGGACAAGATTAAGGTCCAAAGTCCAACTTCCCTTTCCCAGAACCAGCCTCTTTCTCAGAGTACGTTTTCTAATGTCCATTCCAGTCAAGTTTTTTTTTTTTGTTTGTTTTAAATCTTAGAGATTTAACTTCTTTTAAGAGGCTGTTTCCAAGCTGAATATGTTTCCTCACCTGGAAACTTTTCTTGACACGGAAGGGAAATCTTAATTCTATCCAGCAACATTCCTGTGTACCACGTCCAATTCTCCTTGGCGTTTATGCCTTCCAGACAGTGCTGTATTCCCCATCTAGCTGCTTAGCCTCATGGTACACATCTGAGGCCAGACTTTTTTAAAGGGAGTTAGATAACAAGATGCTTCTGGAGGTTTCACTAGGTGTTTGTGTGCTACCATAGGCACCTAAATGCTTCTGAGGTTGAGGACAATGGGCTAGATTCTTCCTTCGTAATTCAGGCCCTCTTGGCTTTCTGCTGCTGGGCCGGGCCCTCTTGTCCATCAACGTAATGGCTAGTCATCAGTTTGGGATGAGGTCTTTTTTAAGCAATCCACAGTTCATGTAACATGCAGTATGTGTTAATCCTTGATGCATCTTTTCTAAGCCAGAGAAGTGAAAAGTCACAGCTATGGGAAGTTAAAATTACGCTTTTTTTTTTGAAGTGGGAATAGAGGGGGTAGCAGTGATCCCAGGTAGTCTCTGGTATGTTGCTGTGCTTTGACATTAACAGTCCCTGTCCAACTAACAGACTTTACTTTCTTCAGTGGAGCTGTCTTGCGGTATCGGTCCTTGTGTTATCTGGGACATCTTTCAAAGGAGCTAGTTCAGGGTCCTGTGTGATCTTCACCAATCTCATGCCTTTTTATAAAGAATAAAGGGGTTTGGTTCAGTTTTCCTAATCAGAATATCTGCAGAACCAGCTGCATGCCAGTGGCATTGTATTCTTTTTGTAGGAACAACTTTGGGTCCTTCAGGCTTATTGGCACTGCAGAAGTGTAAGATTATTTACCAATTGATGCTTGGTTTTTATTTACTGGGATAACTTGAAGTAGGATGTTTTGGTTACTTTGTCTTGGTTTGAGCTATATTTGTATGCATATGCACAAACACATTTCTATGCAAGTTATTTGCTTAGCTAAAATAACAGTATTGCTTAGTTCTTTTGGTTTAGGTAGGACATACAGACTGCATCCAGATGAGCATGGATGTGCGGTATGTGGCACTGCAGGTAGCACATGCAGGCATTCCCTGCACTGCTACCTTGCAATGCAGGGGGTGTTGACCCTGGGGGATCCCAGAGAAAAAAACCCTTGCCTATAAAAAGTGGGGTGGTTGATGTTATGGCAGCACGCGTTGCCCAAAACCGGAGCTTGGCTGGCCGTAGCCACACTCCAGCTGCTGGCCAGACTTCCAGTGGCAGGAGTGTCTGCTGCAGCTCCCTGGGGACCCCAGGCAAGGCTGCTGGGGCCAGCACAGTTGCTGGCCTCAGCCTCCTTACCCTACCTGGGGTAACCTACCATGCGCCAGAGTGCACGTGGCATGGGCGTTCCCTGGGCACAAGTAGGAACGGTGCAGGGTATCCTGCTGCGTCTTGTCCCTGGGGAAACCAATGTCCCTGCTCATGTGGATGTGGCCATGGAGGCAGAAAGAGAATATTTACTGCCTCTTCAAATGGACCGTGTATTCCTGTAGGTGTAACTTCCATGTACCTGCTAGGTAGACCGACTCTGAGGTCAGCTTTTCAGGAAGCTAAAAATGTCTAGCATCACATACAAAAATGTAATTGTGGTAGAGAAGGTGCTGAATAAGGCCCTAATTAGAATAATAATAAAAGGTCTGTCAGCTTAAGTTGTCTTTCATATATAAAGAATTGCTGAACCAGTCACTACAGCAAAGTAGTAGCCCTGTATTTAAACATGCTCTTGCATATTTTCTGTTACAGCAGCTTAACACCAAATGCTGACTTGTGTCTGGAATGATCAGAAATGTGATGTAAAATCCTAGATATAGCATTTTTATAATTGTAACAGGGGAGATGGCTGCCAGGCAGCCGAGTACTGCTCTTGCTTTGATATTTTGCTTTACTCAGTGAAAAACTAAAAACCCAATGGGATACAAAGAGCAAGGGATTGTGCGTGTTCTCTCTCTTGGATACCCTGTACAAATCTAAAATAAAAATGTAAATGGCCCTGTGCATATGATTTATTGCAGCAATACAAATAATGAGGGCCTCCAAATGTTGAGGGAAACTTCTAATTGCAAGAGGTGTTATGGATATAAATATCTGAGGCTGCAGTGTGACAAGGCTATTAAAATTGGATTTCTGTGCACTTTGTCCAGCACTTGGCATTTCTGTAACAGTCTCTTATTTCATGGTTTTGTTTTGTCTCAGTCATTCTGGGGCTCAGTGGAGTCTGTTTCATTTCTAGCTTTCCCAGATTTTAAAATGTGTGAAAAATTGGAACCTCTTTTCAGCTACCTAGAACACTAAGGTATCTCACCGCGATTGCCTCAGCTGTACCTTGGGAGTCGGATTCAAACTTGGGTCAAAAAGGTGACTGCATTAATACATGAGACTATACCTGCACTTAAGGTTACACACCAGTTTCTTCCTGAGCTCTTTTAAGTGCCTTCCTTTATTCAGAAACTTTTTGTCTGCACCAGTCTTTTAAAAATTAATTTAAATTTAATATTTTGGTTAGAATCCCTCCAGTACTTTTTTTTCCAGGGTCAGAAGTATGGCAAAGGAAGGTTATAGGTGTCCAGCCTTCATGTTTCATTAATACAGGTTTCTGCATTAGTTTTAGCTTCTGACCTGTAATACCTGAAGTGTGTTTTGGTGCTAGGCAATTCTACAGTGTAGGGAGGGAGGATGTAATGGACTGGGCCTAATGTTCATTTGGGCCAAAGAACTAAGGGGTGGTAGGGATTGCTGTGAACCTTAGATTTAATAATCCCAATCTCCCTGTGGGCCACACAGTTGCCTAATGACCGTTTGCAATTGCTCAAATATGTGGTTGATAGAGCCATGGGGCCAGCTCTAAGTTACATTATTTCCGTGCTGCAGCAGTGGAATAAAGCTCGAGTACAGCTACGGGAAGTGTATACTTGTAAATGAAATCGCTAGGAATAGGTCTGAAAGCTAATGCCATAGGTGGTGACACTAAGTGATCTTTAGTTGTTATAGATATAGGCCACATACAGCTCTCCTCTGTATATGGGCAAGTCCTTGTGCTCATCATTCAGGAGGCTGCTTGTGGGTGGTGAAAACCAATATGAGATTCCTCCGTGTCCGTAATTTTAGACTGTGGTATTTTGGGACCACAGGACTTGCCATAACAGATTGGAGCAAGGCTCCATCTAGGTGTCCTGTCTTTGAGAGTGACCAGTACCAGATGCTTCAAAGGAAGGTGCAAGCAAGTCTGTGGTTGGATTAACTTGTCCAGAAGGGAAGTTTCTACCTGACCTCCATCCGTCGGTGGTTGGTGTGTGCCCAGAAGCATGAGGTTTTGTTTTGCTTCTTATATTTTTAAATTCTAACTAATGCAACTTCTGTTTTTTCTGTGTTTGCATGAATGTCTAATTTTTGTTTCAGTCCTGTTAAGTTCTAAGCCTCAGTGGCATCAAGTGGCCTTGGACACTACAAGTTGCGGTGGGATTTTTTTTTTTTAAATAAAAGATTTGTTCTTATTTTTCTTTCAGTTCCATTGAATATTCCTTTGCTCTTGTATTTCAGAGAGTAAATCAAAGTAACCAATGGAGCATCTTTATTTTTGTGTATTTTTCTTATATCTCCTCTAAACTAAGCAGCTAAATGTATTGAGTTGGTCATGTAGAATATTTTCTTGGGGAATCTTGAAAATTATAGGTAGCAACCTAATTTTAAATGGTGACATGAAAAAGAAAACCCTTAACATTTCAGTGTCTTTTTGACAGGTGATTCTAGGTATCTCTGTGAAACTCATCTCAATCAAATACTATCCAGCAACTCTAATGGTATTAGATGTGTCTACTGCAAGGTTATATGATCTAAATTAATACTGTGACTTTAAGTGTTACTTTTTAACCTTTTTCAGATGGTTTCATCCAAATATCACTGGAGTAGAGGCAGAAAATTTACTGCTAACAAGAGGAGTTGATGGAAGCTTTCTGGCCCGGCCCAGTAAAAGTAACCCAGGAGATTTTACTCTTTCGGTCCGGTAAGTCAAGTACACGGGAAGCTTTTTTTCTTCCTGTGTACTTCCAACATATGCTTTTCCACATAGATTAATTTCTACAGAGAAAGTTTTCTCGACCATGTGAGCAAAGAATTCCGGGGAAAATCTGGAGACAAGAATTGTGCAGCTTTTCCCTTTGTAGTGGTTCACTTGGAAACAGAAGAAATGTAAGGACTTGGGAAAAATAGGGTTGAGAAGTCATTCCTTGGCACTTCGATGCTTCCTTATGCTAAGGATGAGGAGACATTAAGTTAATCCTTTCCTGTTAAAGGAAAGGAGAATCATTTGTAAGGCCAACCAGCATTACTTCAGCTTCCTCTGAAAAGGTTCTTCTAGACTATAGTGTTTTCCCTTGGCACAGCATAGGTGTAGGGAGAGGGAAATGCATTTTCTGAGATCACCTGCCACTTAGTTACTTTACAATTTAAGGTTATTTTAATGGAACTTAGTCAAAGGATAAGGTCCTTTCAAATATCTGTCCATTGGTCTCTGCTCTTCCTTAATATTAGGGTAACATAAACAGCTGTCTTTGGCTGATGCAGGGAGCAAATCTGTCATTAAGGGAGACTCTAGGTTTCAGGCTGTGGACTTCCTAGGTGTCTAGTTAAGTCCAGGAAAAACATATTAAGATGTCTGGAGCACTCTTTGAGCATGGTTTGTGGAACCTATCCAGGTTTTACACCAAGTAGAGCCGGGCTCTGCTCTACAGGTAGGGGTAGCATGGAACCCCTAATGACGCATCTTATGGGACCTGACGGCTTCCTTCCTCCTGAGAACTGCAAATCAAATGTAGGAATCCTAAGGAGCTCTTGCTGGAGACTCTGGGGACTCAGAGTCTGTTTTAGGTCAGTAAAACCAACAGCTATAGAACTAAAACACACTTAATTCTGTGATAACTGTTAAACATCCACTTCCTGTTCTTATAACCCTGGATATTGTTTCAGTGCCCGGCTACTGGCTGTGTAGTTACTACACACTGTGGATGAAGCAACTTAATCTGTTGCAATATTTCTGCTGAAAGGTGACTGATGTAGCTGTAAGGATGAATCGCTATCATGTTCAGCCTTGTAGAACACATGATTTCAAGTGATTTGATTTGATGTCGGTGAACTTGTGTAAAGTTGATTTTTTTTTCCTCTTTTTTTTCTTTGTGTAATAAATGACAGGCGAAATGGAGCTGTCACCCATATTAAGATCCAGAACACAGGTGACTACTATGACCTGTATGGAGGAGAGAAGTTTGCCACCTTGGCTGAGTTAGTTCAGTATTACATGGAACACCATGGACAGCTCAAAGAGAAGAATGGTGATGTTATAGAGTTGAAGTATCCACTCAACTGTGCTGATCCAACATCTGAAAGGTTAGAGAGAGAAGTAGTAATAGAAAAAACATGGCTTCCATTCACTTTGCCATATGTTCCCATAATTACTGTTCAAATAGAAGTAGACGCCTAATGTGAGTAAGTGTAGCAGTACCTCAGTTTGCAAGTAGTTCCTCCACTTTCAGTGCAGCTTCTTGCAAAATAAGGTAGCAAGCAAGCAAGAGGAGTAAGCGTGATAGAATCTGGACTGAAAAAGATAAGCCCTGGTAGTGGTTGCATGTTCTAATACTAAAGCCCCTAGCCCAGTTTCTGGTCCTTCTTGGAAAATTCTGTTGTTGTAAAAGCTTTAGAGAATAATTCTGTTACTGTAGTGACTTCTATTATACATTGTAGGGCATCTTTTTTTGCAGTGTTATTAATATATTTGTTTAAAAGACAAATCCATAAATTGCTCATGCTTATCTTAGCGCTGAACATTGATCAGTAGGATCCTAGTCTTTTAATATTTATGAAAGAAGTACAGTCAAGAGATCCTTCCAAAGTGTCATTCTCTTTGGAAATATTCTTGGCCAGTTATTCTGCGCTGTGGCTAGTGAACATCAGTTTATGGTCAAGTAAAACAGCAAGGAAAAATAAGAGCCAAGCCATCGCCTGGTCTGAAGAAACCATATTTTACAAAATGTAAAACATCCTTTTTGTTTATAAATGAGAACACAGAAATCATTCAAGTGTATCACATGATCATTGGCCTAAATATGATGGAAATTATGGCTTTAAGAATGCAGTAACTGAAATTGATTTGTACTTATGTCAATTCTTGCTAGTTTTTCATGATTTATATTGAATTTTAGAAAGTCTTGGTTGCTGTCTTAAATGTACAAGTGTCTGGATATTTTAAATCAGCTCTTGGTGTGTGAAAGTTCTGCCATCCTTTCCAAATTCATTTGTCCATAGTAATTTGTCTTTTTTATATGTACAGCTGTGTGCACACATACATAAGCTTCTTGTCCAAATTTTTCTAGGTTCTCCTTTCTCTACATTGCTAGTTTCTCTGTATGTTTGTGACAACACATAGCCGTTTAACCTTCAGAGTAGGGTGAATGTCTTGGCTTGTTTCTAACTGTTTAAACTCAGTTGCACACTGTCCTGGGTAAAGTGATGAGAAAGACACTTGTATTTATTTTTCATTTAAGGTGGTTTCATGGGCACCTCTCTGGAAAAGAAGCTGAGAAATTATTAACAGAAAAAGGAAAACATGGAAGCTTCCTTGTGCGCGAGAGTCAAAGCCACCCTGGAGACTTTGTCCTTTCTGTTCGGACAGGGGATGATAAAGGGGAGTGTAACGATGGGAAATCTAAAGTGACACACGTCATGATTCGGTGCCAGGTATGACAAAAGAGGACCATCTTCTTTTAAAGACTATTTCCCCTGGGGGGATTGTTGCTCTGGCAGCAGAGCATTACAGACTTTTCAGATATATTCAGCCTCTGTCTGTATGTCTTTGTCAGATGCTGCTGTATGTACAGTGTATCATCTGTTAGTTCAGACGGGCTGTTTGGAGAATTTCAAGGTTCTATTAGGATTTTATTTTTCTGCCTGACTGTGCCCGATTGAATCATGCCATAGCATATCTCAACTGCTAAAAGCTTCTAATAGGCTTACCTGTGATTGCATCAGAGATCTGTTTCAAATCCTTTGCTGATGGAGCCTTTCATTTTCATGAATATTTCTTAAGTTTGTTGTAGTCTTGTCTGAATGTGTCTATTTTGTTAATGTAATAGACCTGGAAAACTGTAGTAGGAATCCATCTATGTGAGTTTTTCATGGCTCTGCTGTGCGGGCAGATAAATCCTTGCATCTCTTCTTAATGTGTTTTCAGAAAAACCAACAACATCCTTTAAATGCACAGTCCAATGAACATGTAGTACCTACAATCTAAGCTTTGTGTAGGTTGGTTTGTTTTTACTGAAGTACATGTTTAAATCATCTAAGTCTATCAAGAATTTATGGTGATTTATATTTGCTCTTGGAACCATTTTATTTGTGCCTGGGGATGGGGGATAAATTTGAAAGTACTTTAACCACTTCCGGAAAATACAATCCTTGTGAGTTCTTTTGTCTCTAAAGGAAAAAAAAAATTACAAGTAACCCTTCCCTTTAATGCAGGGAGACTAACAGTTTAGAGGGAAATGTTGATCAGATACTTAGCACATAAAGAGCCCAACTGCTGGAGTGTTTGTGTGGCTTTTTTTTAGCTCTGTTTGATAAACATCCTATGCAGTTCAAGGTCATTTTCTGTATGTTCTTCATGTGGTAGCCTTTAAAATGTGTGCATTTCCCAGATTTTCTTAAACTAAAATATTGCTGAGCTCCCTTCCACATCTTCAAGTGAGCTGCGACAAACACAAAAATGCTAGTAGCAGATGAGAGAGTAAGTTTGTGTTCTCACTCTTTTCAAATGGGGAGTGCAGTACTAATATCAGCTTGCCAGGACACACTATCACATTTTGTGAGGGAATTTGCTTTGACTGACTGACAAGTTTTGCTTCTGGAATTCTTGTGATATATATTGCAAGTGTTCAGTCTGGGCAGAATATTGGGCCCTTCTTCAGGTAAAGGGACTGGTATCCTAAAAAGGCAGATAAAACTAATAGCATATGGACTGCAATTTACTGGGTCAGACCCCAGGTCCATCTTGCCCAGTGTCCCGTGTCACACACCAGCAGAGAGTGGATGCTGAAAGGGAGAGTGAACAGAGTATGGCCAGGGTCTTTCCCCTCTCACTCTGCCACTTGCAGCTTCCAGCATTTAAGGTCTAGCGAGTTTTGATTCAGAAGCTGTGCCCCTAACTCCATGTGAAAACCTAACTCCTATGTAATAGTTTCTAATAAAAAAATGGATACCATTTTCAATGGATTTGGCCCTCCAAAGGCATTCTTTTTGTATTCAGTAAGGATTGGTAGGACTAGTCTAAACGTGTATTTTAAGAACCTACTTAAAAGGATTCCAGTGGGTTGAACAGCCCAGGGGACTATTAATGCAGACTTTGTCAATGCAGACCTTGCACATGGTTGTGAATGACCACACTCTGAATCTCTCTCTTGGAAGGATCTGAAATACGATGTTGGTGGAGGGGAAAAATTTGACTCTCTGACAGATCTTGTGGAACACTATAAGAAGAATCCCATGGTAGAAACTTTGGGCACAGTACTGCAACTCAAACAGGTGAGTAAATGGGACGTATTTGATCCTAAGAATGAGCTAATTCTAGGCCACAGTCTGTGTTGGGGGACACTCCACCTCTCTTCTTTATATTCTGGCAGGTATCAGAAAAAGATCCCTTTTTTTATTTTAATGCAAAGAGAACTTGCATCCTATTTTACAACAAAGCTTAATCTTTCAGTCAGATGTGAAGACTGGATTTTAATCTTTGCGGGTGTTTTTTTTTAGCAGTCCATAAAGACTTAATCCTGCACTTCTTCATTGGTTTAGAAATTCCCTTGGCTTCACTGGGAAGAGTAGGTTTATAATGATGCCAAGAGCTGGCTTAGAAGTGAAAGAGAGAAGCACTTTAATGCAGAGTATGGGAGCCATAAAACTCTGTCTGCTTGTGTTGAGTCCCCATTTGCTGATACATGCTGGAACGCTCTCATAATTAAGTGGGCTCCAAAACCTATAGTGATACCGTGCTCCTAAAAATTTGGAGTGATATCTGTACAGAACATGTTGAGTGTAGGAGAGCTGTGTTAGCAAAGGTCTTCTTGTCCTTATTGCCATAGCTTTGCTTACTGTTAAAACATCTTTCTTCTTTTAGCCCCTGAACACAACCCGTATTAATGCTGCAGAGATTGAAAGCCGGGTGCGGGAGCTAAGCAAGCTAGCAGAGACCACTGACAAAGTCAAGCAAGGCTTCTGGGAAGAATTTGAGGTAGGTGATGATGTTTCTAATGCTCTGTTAACAGGTGCAGTCTCTGTGCTACAACTCTGGCTCTGTCACTGCTTTCCCAGCTACTTGGATTCTGCCCCCTTCAAATCTTTATTTTTTCTTGCTCAAACAGTATTTCCATGGTCACGAAAGAGGAATGCTTGAATCGCGTGCTTTTTTTCTCTGAGCTGTGAGGGCTTAAACCAGCTCTTCCACAATATTAATGCAGTATCAAGTCATGCTGTCCCCACCAGTATGTGGCGGATCAGTAATGCCTGGGGCTTAGGCATGTGAGCCTTGTTGCCTTTCAGTGAACCTTTCTTTTGGCTCACTGGAAAACCCAGCTGGGAATCCATCTGCATTTCTCTGGTTCTTTTCACGTGGACTTCAGTAGTTTTGTAAAACAACTTGAAGTCTTGTAACATCTTGGTGAGACAGGTAAGTACTATCCTTGTTCTTCCAGTGGGCAAAATAAGGGTGAGAGGCTACATTACTAGTCCACGATGTCATAGCATGCAAGTGGTAGAACCAAGAATTGAACCCAGAAGTCTGGGTCTAACCCAGTCTGACCACTAGATGATTCTCACAAATGAGGAAACTGTGAAGTAGTCCAATTCTGAGGTGGCTGGTGAACAGGTGTAAAAGACAGAACACCTAAAATAGTTTGTGTGTATTTTTAAAAACCAGGATCTACTTTAGTGGGATTTGATCATCTAACTCTTAGACTAGGATTTTCAGAATGGCCTTTCTCTGGTAGAATAACTGCACTTTTGTCTGGAGCAGGTAGGGAAGGAACACTGAATCGAATGGAGTTGTGACCTGAGAAAGCTACTTAAATTGCTATTTGCCTTCTAAAAATGATTAACTAATGACAATAGAAAACTTCAACTGATTGATTGATTAGTTTTTTGACTGAAAACTGTATTGTCTTGGTTACCCAATCTTGTAAAGTCAGTATCCAGGTTAACTCTTCACAGAACTCAACTTGACAGAAATTTCAGAAAAATTCCACAAATATGAAAGTGATATCCTTTTTTGATTTCAGTTTTGAATAGTCATGTTCAGTACTCTTGTATCTTCTAAGCACAAGATTAGGTGCTAGTCAAATTTTCCAGACTAACTGGTTTTCCTGTGTTCCTCTTATGGTATTTAGAAATGAATAGTGAATATCAGTGTCTGTAAATGGAAAGAGGTTCCATTTTTTTAAATGCTGGCTCATCAAGTTTTGTATTGAATAGTAATGGCATTTTCATGTACCTTTTTAAGTTGACAAGGAAATAAGTAGCCTAGAAAGTGGAACCCTGAAGGAAAATTGTTTGGTCAGGGCAGGTGTGAAGGACAGCAAGGCACAAATACACATTCCCGTAGCAAGATGTAAATGGAACTTCTCGTTGGTTATTCTGACCCTCTCTTGTCCTTGAGATGGGTGTTTGACCATCATGTTTTGAAAACATCAATGTTGGTGAGAGCTTTTGGGTATTTCAGTGTTAACTTTAGATGATGCTGTGATGG
>NW_005841833.1:3569601-3573743 GCF_000455745.1 Alligator sinensis | reverse complement strand
CATTCCTGAAAGCACCCCAGAAGGACTGACTTTCATTTTGTTTTACTGCAGCCCCTCCACTTGGATCTAGCTCTTCCATCCTCCTACCAGAAGAAAAAGAAGGGGGTGTACTTTTCTCAACTTTGCTTATTTTACATATCTGCAACGCTTCCATGCTCCTTGGGATGGTTGCATGTAGCCTCTCTTTCCTTTCTGTCTCTGAAAGGTTCTGCTCACTTGGGACAGCTTTCTTTTTACATTTAAAATAGAAAATACTGCTGAGATCGGTAACTTCTCAGAAGAAACTCAGTCTATCCACTACATACCATATTCCACAGCACACTGGAGTTGTCCCTAGGGTCTAAAGCTTGGCTACCAACTGGAGTGATTGTGGAGCAAAGACTAAAAAAGTGTGAAGATGGTTAATCATTTCTACAAATCCCGATGTGAATCTGGAGGGCAGGCTTATATCAAGGAATTCCTTAATGACTTGTAGGATTGATATTCGATCACCAGCAGATGGCAGCAAGAAAGCAGGGAATCCTGTGGTGCTGACCTTTGGGCGAGAATTAAACTGTGAGAAGTTAAGGGCTGGAGCCCCCTGGACAATCTGTAGGCAAAAAAAGACAATTCCCAGCCTTGATCAGGAAAATGTGTAGAACGAGGAAGGGAGAATAGCTTCCAACTCCCTTTCTTTCAGACTTCTTTCTCTGCTCTCGGAGCTCGTAATAGGTACTATTAACAGAATTATCTCAGCTGATCTCCACTATTCTGGGGGAACAGAGAGGAGATGGAGGCAGCCTAGGATAAATACAGAGCAGGTAAGGTATGCATCTATATATCTAAGGCAGTACCTCACTGTATCCTGATTGAATGAGTACCTTTTGCCCTGTTCAAAGAACAGCCTAAATGTCCTCCATGTGGGTTAGCAGGAGTTAGCAGGAGCCTTTGTGACTGTGGTCACTGGAGTGTTCAAATAATTACTGTATGATGGCACTTGTACAGTTATGCACACCACAGCTGGACTTAAACCCGCAATAAAGCAGCCTAACTGGGTCACACTTGGGCTAGGAGGTACCCTTTTTGAGCCTTAGGTTTCAGAGGAAGTGCCCCAAGTCACTCTTGACTTTTTCTCTTTTCCCTGTTGTAAATGGTGGTGGTAAGGGTGATACGTGAATGAATATCTAACTATGCAGTGGGCAAAGCATTCCTGTGTGCTGTGCTTTTGAATGTGCTGTAGACTCAGATAAATAAAGACTGAGCTAGCACTTTGCATTTACCTTTTCCTTTTTCCTTCTCCTTCTGGCCCCTTCACAATGATTTGTGGTCTTGGTGGAGTACTGGCAAAGAATTTGCTTTGTAGCTGATTCAATGTGACTAGCCCGTAGCGAAATGGCAGTAGATAAATCCCTGCAGCTTTCCCAAAAACCGCTATTCCCTGAGAAGCCAGAAATCTTATGGAAGGGAAAGACAAATGCAAGATGTTTATCCCAACTTCCTTTCACTTTCACTGCCCTTCAGAAAGAGTGATGCTAATCCTTAATATGTCTTTACGAGGTGAAATGAAATGGTGGTCTCTGAAATGCAGCCATCTTATAAAATGCGAAAGTTGCTTTTTGTTTCCATTTGACAACCACTGGTCGTCTGTCTCTGTGGAAGTCTCCAGGTTGTCCATAAAAATCTGCCTGCACCATTTTATGGTCTGGCTCTCCAGATGGTTCTTATAAATTACTTCCTCTTTAGGCATGTTGAAGGATGTCATCCCTCTTTTTTCCTGTGAACCCCCAGATAGAGATGTTGGCTGTCTGCCCTATTCACCTTTGCTTTTGAAAAAATACCGTTGGGGGCTGGACTCGATGATCTCCCAAGGTCCCTTCCAGCCCTAATGTCTATGAAATCTATGAAAACCTTTTTGGTGAATGTAGTACTTGGCCGGTGTAACGACTTGAGAACGAACATCCCAGATTTATTATTATGCTGTATACATCTTTTAATGGGCTTGTTACAACTAGCTGCTGCTCATGGATCTATCCTTGGGGATGCACGGAGCAACAATAATAAACGATATGAAGTGAAGACAAGTTTGTTACCTCCACAAAATGAGGCCCAAAATGAAGGAAGCAAGGGGTAAATTTTGTTCGCAGGTTATAAAATGAATGCAGTTAAATGTGTAGTGATGGGAACATCAGATGCTCATTAGGAACCAAGTCTACCAGAGGTGTGCAATGATGATGGCTCTTGCAGAAAGGCAGGCACATGCTTAAGCGAGTCTTTACTTTGCCAATGATTACGAATGACACTGCTTCAGAGTAGCATAGCATTCTGCCCTGGATGCACTGCAGAAGTTAAGCCTTTGCACTGTATTGCTGTGATCTGAGATGGGGAAACTGAAAGGCGTGGAGGATAGGAGACTTGTCCAAGGTCACACGGCAAGGCAGGAACAAAGCCAGACAAAAGTTGGTAAATGTGCTTGACACTCCCAAATTTTAGTTTGCTTTTGCAAATGCCTCTTGCTTTGAGTGGTTAGGAGAGGGCGGAGAGTAGGTCCAAGGTTCAAGGGTGGCAAGACATGGGGTGATGCTGGAGTACCACTAGATCTGAGCGTGTGTATTGATGGGATCTGTTTTTGTTTTGCAGTGAAGAGGGTTGGTTCATAGATTCATAGATGCTAGGGTCAGAAGGGACCTCAATAGATCATCGAGTCCAACCCCCTGCATAGGCAGGAAAGAGTAATCTGCTCTCTGCTAGCTTGTGGCCATTATTTCTTGTAACCCCCGGGGGCGCCTTGGTGAATAAACACTCACCCATTCCCTTCTGTGCCCCCGTGATGAACTTATAGGCAGCCACAAGGTCGCCTCTCAAACTTCTCTTGCGGAGGCTGAAAAGGTCCAGATTCTCTAGTCTCTCCTCGTAGGGCTTGGTCTGCAGGCCCTTAACCATACGAGTGGCCCTTCTCTGGACCCTCTCCAGGTTATCCGCATCCCTCTTGAAGTGCGGCGCCCAGAATTGCACGCAGTACTCCAACTGCGGTCTGACCAGTGCCCGATAGAGGGGAAGTATCACCTCCTTGGACCTATTCGTCATGCATCTGCTGATGCACGATAAAGTGCCATTGGCTTTTCTGATGGCTTCGTCACACTGCCGGCTCATGTTCGTCTTGGAATCCACTAGGACTCCAAGATCCCTTTCCACTTCCGTGCCACCCAGCAGGTCATTCCCTAGGCTGTAGGTGTGCTGGACATTTTTCCTCCCTAGGTGCAGCACTTTGCATTTCTCCTTGTTGAACTGCATTCTGTTGTTTTCTGCCCACTTGTCCAACCTGTCCAGGTCTGCTTGCAGCTGTTCCCTGCCCTCCGGCGTGTCCACTTCTCCCCATAGCTTTGTGTCATCTGCAAACTTGGACAGAGTACATTTCACTCCCTCGTCCAAGTCGCTGATGAAGACATTAAAGAGTATCGGTCCAAGGACTGAGCCCTGCGGGACCCCACTGCCCACACCCTTCCAGGTCAAAACCGACCCATTCACCATGACCACACCTTGTCTACTCTTGAGGTTAGGGCTCTCTTTTCCTGAAACAATGATTAACATAATTGAATGTCCTAAAAATTGTTCCTGAGCTAGCAGCTAGCCAGTGAATCATGGTATGGTGCTATAGCAAGAAGCAGCAGAAGAATGCAGGGGAGAGGGGCTTGCAAGTAGCTAACTACAGGGCAGGTGAAACAGGAACATCTGTGTGAAGGGAGGGAGTCAAGACTCCCAATTTTGCTGCTGCCATACTGTCTGTACTTGGTTAGTTGGTCATATTTAATGCCTCTAGCCTTCAACACCACTGTGAAGTGAGGAGCTGCTGTCATCTCCATTTTTTATAGGCTGAGAACGGAGCACAGAGCTGCACCTCATCTACGTTGGATGGTTGCACTGATTGAACTTGAATCAGATAGCCTAACCATATTATTTTGAAAGAAATCTGGGACAGGGGGTGACACCCCTCTCTTGACCCCACGGCTCCCAGAAGCCTTGATGGCGTGGTGGGGGGCAGGACAGTATGGAGGCCTGCAGCCAGGCTCCATCCCCCTGCATGCAGAGGCTGGAGCAAGAGAGTTTGCACCAGGGTTTTTCTCTGGCTTAACTCAGTGGTCATTAATGTAAACCACAGGTCTCAT
>NW_005841833.1:3566543-3569591 GCF_000455745.1 Alligator sinensis | reverse complement strand
AGCAGGAAGCTTGTAGCAGGGGTGGGATTGAAGCCAGCTAATGCTTCAAGTCCGTATCCATCCTTCTGCTCGCTGGTCGGAGGCACTCTTGCCACATCTAACGAAGAGGATGATAAATACTTGCCTCGCTTCTCAAGGGTGTGAGGAAGCTTAATTAACATTTGAAAGGGAGATAGAAATTAACAGTTGAAGTCCTGTTGTTTTCCCTGGTGCTAATTTTTCTGTCTCGCCCAGTGTGGGACATGTCTGCCTTGATTATTCTCACTCTAGCATAGCACGGATGCGAGGGAATAGTTTGTGACAAGGGTTGGAATATCCTTTTCTTCTCAATATTCTGCTTCTAATTGTCTGAGCAGCTTGTTCTCACACTCTGCTATGGTTTTTTTTTAGTCTACAATGCGTATATTGAATCTGCTGTATTTTTCCCCCTCTGTGTTCCCTCCTCTTCCCTTGCTGCTTAGGATTTGCTTGGCAGTTGGAAGAATCCTCTCTTGCTGTTCGTGTTGTGGCATTGCAGTATAATCTGGGGGAACTTGCCTCTGGGACTCGGGCATTGCTACATACCTGCTCACCTGAAGGCAGGAATTCAGGCCAAATCAGATCCCCAGGTATCTGGTTCAGACTGTGTAGAGAAGCCCAAATCACAAATACGCCATTATCCTTTTATAGACATATGCTCAAAAGATTACCAGAGTTGTTATTTAGAAGCAGCATTGGAGACAGTGCCAGGCTAAGTAGAAATTTTCCCTCCTCTCTTCCTGTGACTCAGCAGCTGGGAGAAATATGATTAAGTATCTTTGTGTTTGGTTTTGAGACTTAGTAGGAGGCTTTCAGCCACCTCCAGAGATCGATGGCTCTTGCTTGCTGTCTGTTCACATTTCGTGGTCCAGTCTACTTGCTTTCATTTTCCTTCTTAGAGTAGCAATGACAATCTGTCGTTGCCTGGGCCACCTCTTTGTGCCCGAGGTGAGCAAAACGCTGACATTATTTTTGAATTCTCGCAAGTGCTGAACAGTGCAGTGATGAGAGCTTTTAGGCATTAGCTTGGGTGTTGTGGTTGGTTTGTTGTTCTGGTTACCATTTAGGCCCAAGGATTTCTACACAAAAAACTCCTTTTGTTCCAGCTTTCAAAAGCTGGTCCCTTACACAGTTTTCCACAGGAGAAAGTTAAATTTATATTTAAAAAACAAAGGTATCAACCTGCAGAGACGGGTAAATGCTTCTCCAAATAGTGGTCTGGCAACTTACTGATGCAACTTTTATTTGGATTAAAGAGAAACTCTTACCTCCGTGATTGTGTGAGTGCATGTGCGTAGTCATTTTGCTTTCCTGTATCTCCTTATTCAACATGCTGATTTCTTTGAAACAGCCTCTTATTTAACCAACTCGACTGCAGCAGAAAAATAATGAGACCTTGTTCCGTCAGCATTCTAGTATGAAGATCAAACGTTGAGTGAGCCACTGTGCTGGGTGGTCAGTTTTGCCAAACACAATGTAGCACACCTTTGAAACCAGTTGTTTGTGCTGTTTTTTCATGTAGACTCTGCAGCAGCAAGAATGCAAGCTACTGTATAGTCGTAAAGAGGGTCAACGGCAAGAAAACAAAAACAAGAATAGATACAAAAACATTTTACCTTGTAAGTATTAATAATTTTTTCCTTTGTTCCCCCCTATCAACTGAACTTTAGGCTGTTCAACTTTGTGCATGTTCTTTGCTGTGGCCTTAATTATTGACCAGTGATCCAGTTTCACCAATGTTTCTATTGCTTTTTTGTTGTTCTTCTAGATAGCAATCACTTCTCCTTTTAACAGTTGTAAAAATAAGCTAGATTTGAATTTTCTGATACTAATATTGGCCTGTATTGTTTTCAACCATAGGGGGATGTAAGAGGTAAATATTGTAAGCTGCACGATAGTTCGATGCCACCAGGTTCACCTCCCTACGTATCTCCATTTTTTTTTATACCAGGGCTGTCCAACTTCTAAGCAGCTAGGGGCCAAATTGCCCATGGACTGCATCAATGGAGTCTGCAGGCTCTTGGCCCCCTTGGGCTGCACACTGCATGGTACGGTGTGGGAGAGAGGGTCTGTGCACAGTTGCCCTTGGTGGATGCCCCATTGCTGAACCACCTCCTGCCCTTCCCCCTCCACTGCACCGCCCCAACCTCTGCACTGCACACCCACATAGCCCTAGGCTCATCCTCAGCTCCCAGTACTGTGTTGCCCTACCCCCTGGGGCGGGGACAGGAAGCCTAAGGCAGAGGAGTGGGGGAGAGCCTGGAGACTCCAGCTGCTATTGCAGCCAGAGCAGTATGGGGAGCGGTGGGCAGGCAGGAGCACTAGGGGCTGCAACGTAACCCCTCACAGGTCTCGGGTTGGACGGCTTTGTCTTGCATGAAAACCCTAAACCTCTGGTCAGTGATCAGAACAGCACCTGTATGAGCGCTATGGTGTTCTGGTACAGAATAGAATCATTTAAATGTTACGTGGATCTATAAACCATTATTTAATTGCATAGGCAAATTATGAAGCACTGAGTGCTTCAAACCAGGAGCAATGGTCATAAAATCCTAGAAGGAAGTTTCAGGCTGGATATAAGGAAAAACGTCTTCATGGTTCGTGTGGCCAGACTCTGGAATAGACTCCCAGCAGTGGTGGTGCAGGCACCGACCCTGGAGATCTTCAAAAGGAGACTGGACGCACGCCTTGCTGGGGCTATTTGACCCCAGCAGTCTTTCCTGCCAAGTAGGGGGGCTGGACCCCATGTTCTCACGAGCTCCCTTCCAGCCCTAAACTTCTGTGAATCGGAGTGAAATGAACAAACAACATAATGTTTGATCTTAATATCTTCCAAAATTTGAAAATGGCATTGTAAGAAGCATTGGAAAGGGAAAAATGGTGGTACCTGGCCATTAGAAATGGCAAGTAGGAAAATATATGCTGACTGTGAACGTTGAATAGTTGTGATATTAAGGAACTGGTTACGTTGGCAATCGGAGTTTGGCTGCTTAACAGGGAATTTATTCTTCTAGTTGATCATACCAGAGT
>NW_005841833.1:3565559-3566512 GCF_000455745.1 Alligator sinensis | reverse complement strand
TACACGACGGTGATCCGAATGAGCCTGTTTCAGATTATATCAATGCTAATATTATTATGGTAAGTGTATAACTGCCCATGTGAATCTTCGTCACTGGCACAAAGCACACTTACTCTTTTGCCCTCGCCTAAAACTAAATTGTGCTTGTCTTAAAAGTCACACCTGTCATAGCTCACTGGTGCTTATCTTCATCTCTAGCCTGAATTTGAAACGAAGTGCAACAATTCAAAGCCAAAAAAAAGTTACATTGCTACACAAGGCTGCCTACAGAACACGGTGAATGACTTCTGGAGAATGGTGTTCCAGGAAAATTCTCGAGTTATCGTTATGACGACAAAGGAAGTCGAAAGAGGAAAGGTAAAATGGACCCTCTAGTGGGCCCTGGTAGAAGCCATTTTGTTTGACTACAAGTAAAGAACAAACACACTTCAGGTGTGTTGACTTGGGATCCCAAAGGAGTGCCCTTTCCTCCCATTAGCAGAAGTGGAAATCAAAGGGTACACTTATCCCATAGAATCAGGCTTTCCTTTAAAAACTGAATTTACTTACTGCAAAACGATTTAACGGGAGCTGATGCAATCAGACAAGCATTCTGTGCATTTTGAGGGGTGAATCCACTGTGTCTGTACCTATATACTGCTGTTCGTATTAGTCCAGAGGTTTTGGTTGTACAGCTTCAGTGGATTTTATTTATGCAAGCAGGTTGTGGATTTTTTCTCTCCTAATGGTGGGAAAATGATGTTGGAGTGCATCAGTGGTCAAGTGCAAACCACCAAAGCAGTGAGTGAAACTTGCTACCACATTTTCCCCAAGGTCTCAGTAGCATTTCATTGGACTGGACAAATGTAACGGTCTCTCTTTTTCCTCCTTTTACCCTTTTGCACACTTGGTATGAGTAAAAGCCTTTGCACACAGCGCGTAACTTTCTAGATTACAACTGCTTCTGGTGGATG
>NW_005841833.1:3539636-3565528 GCF_000455745.1 Alligator sinensis | reverse complement strand
CAGGAATGACTCTGCACTTTTATTTCTAAAGTCATGTTCCTCTGCCCATAAAGACAGTCTAATGCCATATTCAGCATGAGCACAGCTGCTCGCTGAGCCTTTTGTGAGCTGCTTGGGCAATACAACATTACTTTAGCAAGAAGGAACTTTCTCAGTAATGTATTCCAAAAAGCTCATCTCATTTATTGACATGCAGGGAGATCTCATGTTATCTTCCCTTCCGCCTCCTCCCTCTGCAGTCTGAGGCTGTTACTTTGCTTCTGCATCCCAGCTTTGCAGGATGTTTTGGGTGAATGGGAAGGAAACAGAAAAATGAAAAATAGCCAAAAAATCTTTGTTAGAATAGCGACAATCTTATCCCACTTCTGGGCCAGCCTATTTAATTCTTGAAATGTGTTGCCTCTGCCTTTTTGCAGACGTTTTTGCTGACAGTCTGCTGCTTCTCAGTTTCTCTGCCTATCCTACATTTTGTCTTCCACCTTTTGTCAACATGATGTTTTATGTTTTGACTCTTGCGTATCACATCATTGAATGAAATGAAAATATTCCGCCCAATGTGGTGACTGCATTAAAGAAATCTTGAGTGAGGAGGCCTAATGTTCCACATCCTTTCCTTGAGCAATGTTCACACACAGTGTTGAAGATGAATGCTTACAGCTTTTGTTGGAGATAACAGCAAGTTCCTGAAGGATAGGGGGAGGTGGGGCTTTATCATGCATCCTCTGTTCTGCATTAACTTCCCAGATGTACTTGCTTACCCTTGTGCTGCTAGAGGCTGCCGCAGCCCCAGCTGGGGCTATCCCACATAGGTTTCGCTCCCTGTTCCATCGGTCAGTGGTTTTGCTGCCCATTTCACTGGCTTCCTGGCATTTCTCTACTGATTGTTAGTCTGCAGGCTGCACTAATGACACAGCTGTCTGAACTGATTCTGTAATTAGACTATTAAAGCAGTGCATCATGTGCTGAGTGTTTGTGAGCTTCCTCCAACCTTTTCTGTCCTTAGAGTTGCTAATAACTGTCCTAGTTTGATATGAAAGCTTTTATATTCTTGGCCAAGGTGCGTTCAGCTCTACAGGAAGCAGAGGGAAGCATCGATCCCAGAGATGAAGGAAGAGACTCTGAAATCATCTTGGTTCTATCTAAGGCTCATAAGGCTTCAAAACGTGCTGTAGGAGAAGCAAAAAGAAACAAATCTTTACATATTAAAATAATGTAGTCCAGGAGAGCCGCTATAGAGCTTATGGATATGCATCTCCTTTCCCAGGCCGATGCCTGCTTAATATTACATGTTCAGATTATTTATACCAACAGCTGCTCCTCATTTGGAGTCTTGTATTAGAACTGCAAATAGTTATGTCAGTATAAATTCAAGACACGGTTCTTGGTGCAGCTTGTGTTTTGGGGGAAGAAATAACAACAAAAAGCGATTTTATTCCAAAGGATGCTGGTGAATGCATTCAAAAATATCCCTCAGTCATACATCATCTTGTGTTGGCAGAGGAAAAAGTTTCTTGCTGACATGTTTTCTATCGGCTGCTGAGTTTTGCCAGTGAAATGTTGGAGGCTAAACACGTATTTATGGGAAAGCAGCCCTCCACAGTAATCACTGGATAAGTCTACATTTGGTATGGCTAGATGAACTGTCTAACTCTCGGTTACAAATAGTTCATCCTGACAGCATGTGGACTTGGCTTGCAATCATAGGTTCACAAAAATCATTTTTTCCCTAGCCATTACCTAACACTGTTTCTAGGTATTACTATTCCTGCTTGGTTCTGGAGAGCTTGTTCCTTGTAATATGGAATACATTCTGACTGACTTGCAAATAACACTTGATTTCAAATGTCCGCCTTTCCTTGGAAGATTAAAAACTACAGTGACATTAGTTTGTGCACCACTGGGAACAATACCCTTGCAAGCTTGGTGGACTAGAGGCCTTGTGAAACCTTCAATGCTCTGATTCTAAAGGAGACGGAGGGAAAATGTTCTTCCAAGGTTTTTTTACACTAAAAATGACCCATTCCACTGACTGATGCCTGTAGCTTTAAATATTAAATTTTGGCCATAGAACTGCATGTGGAGGTAATGCATTCCATTGTATTTAAAACTGCTGCTCGTGCAGGTGTCATATTCTTGTTCCAAAAAAAAAAAAATGATAGTAACAACTACTGAAGAGAAGCTGATGTTAACTGCAGTAGGAAAGCTGCCAGAAGAAAATGGCATTTTCAGATTTGCTAGCCAGGCTTTTCTCTGTCTTCTTCCCATGTTCAAGATAAAAAAATGCACTGCTTGAATGAACATCAATTTAGTCTTAGTGTATCGTGTGTTAACCATTGGTAACCTACTTGTGTGTAGACTGTGTTTAAATGTTCACATACCATTAAAAAACAAAACACAACAAATCAGGTTCCTGAAGGCTGATATGAACTGCTTCTGTTTTATCTTCCAGAGTAAGTGCGTCAAATACTGGCCTGACGAATACTCGTTAAAGGAATATGGTGTTATGCGTGTTAGGAACGTTAAGGAAAGTGCAGCTCATGACTACACACTAAGAGAACTTAAACTCTCTAAGGTTGGGCAGGTAAGTACATCAGTAGACATTTGTGTTCAGAGGGTGCCTTAGAATCATTAACATTTTAATGTAGGTTGCAAAAGGAGGCTAAAACTTTCAATTGGCTCCAAGCAGAGAGGGAAGCAGCAGTGTGATAAACAAATCTAGGTAGCATTCACGTAGATGTGCTGCTGCTCTGTCTCCTGGTTCTCCCCCCTTATCATTCACTGCTGCTCTATAGCCAGGTATAATTATTTTTCAGGGTTTAAATTATGTTTATTTAATATACCCCAAAGCATCCCGGTATCTTGTATTAAGAAAACATATTGCGGTCCTTGCCCTGAAGATCTTATGCTTGGCAGGATTGAGTACAAGAAAACATAAAATGGTAATGGGAAGGTGATAGCAAGGCAATTTTCTTGCTGAGAGGTGTGTAGACATCATATTTGGATCCTAGAACATGTGCCTATGAAAATGACTTCTTGAAGGGGCAGCATCAGAAATGAGTCTGAAAGGAGGTATTTGAAGGATGGGAAATGAGATCAGATAGTCCAGTGGTTCTTAACCTTTTTTGTACCAGGACCCATTTATAAGTATTAATGGCCAGTCCCACCCCTGGCCCCAGCCCCCCCGTGTGTGGGGCAGGAAGTGGGTGTGTGGCGCGTGGGGGGGACCCTAAGGAGACCTTTGCAGGCTGGAACTCTGCCAGCCTGCAAGGGAAAAGCCATGGATTCTCCTTCAAAGGAGAATCCATTTTTAAAGTTTGTTTGCAACCCTTGCATATATTCTTGTGCCCTGTGGGTTGAGAAATGCTGAGATAAAACGCTCTATCTGTAGCAAGAAGGGTGGAGGCAGCTCTGGGAGAAGGGAAGCAGCAGGGTGCTTAGGCTGAAGTCGTCATGAAAACAGGGTAGTGGCAGGATATGCCAGGGAAGAGAAAAGAACCCCGATTTCAGTATTATGAAAGCAGTTGGGTTGTTGGATTAGGGCCTCGGTCTGGTAAGTAGACAAGGACAGAGCCTTGCAGCACCTTAAAGGTGAGGACAAGGAGCTGCTGGAAATGGATGCCCTAGAGAATCAAGGAGCCATAGAGGACTTTTTCGAGGCAGAGGCCCCGGTAAGGCTGGCAGAAGGTCAGGAAGATTACCTTGGTGGCAGTATGTTGCCTGGAAGGGGAAGGAAGCAGCATGGGATTTGGATAGCTAAGGGGAATGTTTTGATAATCAAGCCAATGGGTGCCTGTCTTAATCTTTGAATCCCCAGAAAACTGTGGGGCTTTGCTTGTCTCTTCCCCTTTTCTCAAACTCAGTCTGCCTCATTCTGAGCAAATATACGCTTTCAGCTGGATTTCTTTGGAAAGATTTCATTCCTTCACACACAACTCGTCTTTCAGGGGAACACAGAGAGAACAGTCTGGCAGTATCACTTTAGAACTTGGCCTGATCATGGTGTTCCCAGCGATCCGGGCGGCGTTCTGGACTTCTTGGAGGAGGTTCACCACAAGCAGGAAAACATCTCGGATGCAGGACCTGTGGTGGTGCACTGCAGGTATGGTAACACAATGTAACTCGTAGCTTTGGTATGGTTCTACTTGGAGCTCTTCACCAAGTGGTTAGAAAGCATTCAAATTCTGAAAAAACAAGCGGAGTTTTTTTTCCTGGGTCTTTGGCTCTTCTGGTGAATACCCAAAGTTTGATAGATGAGTAATCTTGTATGAGTCCTCTGGAATTTGGGAGGTGCCACACTAGTTGCCTTTCTCCCAGGGCAAATATTAGTATCAGTATCACAGGATGGTGCTGGGGTGGGGAGGGTAGAGAAAAAAATGATACAGCATCAGAAATGAACTTAGGAGGCAGGTTCTTTTGAGAGTCTGGTACACGGTTCTGTTTACATCTGTTTCTGATGTTGCACCATAGGAATCCAGTCTTTCTGTGGGTCTCTAATTATTCTCTTCCCAAAGGTGAGACACTCTCCCTTCCCCTGAAGACTAATAATTTCTGTTTGGAAGTATAGGGCCAGGTGTGATTGTGCTTCTCTCTAATCTAAGTATATTACCAACCCCTAAATGATGAACTGTGCTATTGTCTCATATGATTCATGTGTTGTCTTTTAATTTTAACTCTGGCCTTCCTGGGCTCAAATTTATGTGTTTGAATGCAGTCCAGAAGTCTAGAGCATCTTTGGATTAGTTGCTTGCTTATGTGGGCTACTTTGATTTTATTGCCTGTTCGGGAAGGTGAAACATAATGGCTTTCTTATTTTTCTGCAGTGCAGGGATTGGGCGAACAGGAACTTTCATTGTGATTGATATTCTTATTGACATAATCAGAGAGAAAGGTAGGTCCCAGTTCTGTTGTTGCTTTGGAGAATTTATGAAGATCCAATTTTGTGGTCTGGGTGAAGGAGAGATTTGGCGGTGATAAGTCTAACGTCTATGAAATCTGTGAAATCTAAGTTTCAGTAACCTTTCAACGTGTGTGTGTTGGGGGGGCATGTGCGCTTGTTGGAAACTGCCCTCTCTGAAACAACTTCAGTAAGTCACCAACTTCAGTAAGTCAAGTAGCCAAAACCATGGTAAGTGACTGTATCTAGCTGAGGACTGGACTGTGTATGGCTTACTATGGATTTATATAGCTCGGTGATTCTCAACCATGGTGCCACAGCACACTGAGATACCTTGAGATCCTTTCAGGAGTGCCACAGGGTGCTATCCAATGTTAGATCTGTCAGGTCTACAGCCATGATTCAGAAGTAAATCCAGAGATTTCAAACAGGAATCCACAGTATTAAAAACATTCTCACCTGTTGTGGTCTTTTTGAGTTCTTTGCAATGCCAGAATTGCCCTCTCAATTTTTCTATAGTAGAGAAACCAGTGGAAACAAAGAGCTGGCATTTTCCAAGAGATGTATCGGGTCTAAAAAGGTTGAGAATCACTATGTCACAGTCCAACATGGGCCGTTTTCCCCCTTCAGAACAGTTTGGCTTGCTGCTCTTATAGTAATGTCTGTCTGTGAACAAACAGTCAAGCACTCGGTTGCCCATGCCTGATGACTTCTTACAGTAGCAGCCAAATGCACTGGGTGTTATGGAAGCCTGTGAAAAAACAGTCCATGTCCCAAAGCTTTTTCAGATGAAAAGAGAATATTGCAGTTTTAACGCTGTGGTGGTGTCTCCTAGGAGTGGACTGCGATATTGATGTTCCGAAGACCATTCAGATGGTGAGATCTCAGCGGTCAGGAATGGTTCAGACAGAAGCACAGTACCGATTTATTTACATGGCAGTACAGCACTACATTGAAACGCTTCAGCGCAGAATTGAAGAGGAGCAGGTGGGTTGGTCATAAACCTAGAATTGGCTGAAGGCAGCACTTTGTTAATTAGGAACCATCTGCTGTCACAGGAACAAAAGGAATTGCCTCGGTTTTATGCCTCCTTGAGGTACAACTAGCGTGATCAAGTATATCACGAAGGGCCTTAACTTTATTAATTTTACTTTGGAAAGCTGTGCTATATGTTTCAAGTAACCACCCTTCAGACTTGCTTGAATCTGTTTGAAGGAACTGGAAAATTGGAAAGATGCCTCATGTTAGGTTACTCTTCCCACATTAGATGGACAATCTGGAAGGTTCTTGCATTACCGTTGCTATTTCCACATATTTTCTTGGAACATACAGCAGTGTCTGATGCTGCTTTTTGTGCATCCAGAACTGCCATTCACCACAACACTTGGGTTTGGTTTTGTGCGAAGAATGAAAGCATAAGTCGCTTTGAATTCATAAACAGGTCACGCTTATGCTTCCCTGTGTATTGAACAGATTAAAAAAGTTATTTAGGTGTCTATTTACTTATAGGTTTAAGTACAGTAATTAAATTCAAACATTAGCAGCTGTAACACCCATTTCAAGGGTGTGTTAAAATTCAAGTGTGTTAAAAGATAATCATGTTGGGCTTAATTAAGTCTTTGCAATAATATAAGAACTGGTTCAAGTGTTACATAATCTCCAACAGAGAGAGCATTTAGAGCAGAGTCCCTTGAGCAAAAGGGCAGAGTGAGAGTGTTGGGATGAGTGCTGGCTAGTAAAGGACTGAAACGGGAAGGTGCTCCCTGCTTTGAAAGGTCTAGCAGCACTGGTACCATTTTACACATCTCATTTATTGATATCTCTATTCTCAGTGGAGAACAGACTGTCTAGATACTCTTTTCCCTTCTTGGCTGTTTTATCTCTTTTTTACTCTGGATCTGTGGGAGCCAGTCTTTTTGGCACATGTGCCACACATTAGCCCTGCATCCTCCCTGACAGCCACTTCAAATCCCTTCCCCTGCCTGATCTGCTGCTCTGCTTTCTGCTCTGTCTGTCTCTGTGCTGCGTGTCCCCTCCCTGGCATACGCGCAGCTGCCTGTGCCATTTGTGGCACACGTGATGGAGCTTGGCCACCCCTGCTTTAGATGATGGCTCTCCTGGGTTCTTATCCTTTCCTGGAATGGCAGGATCTCTTCTGTGCCACAGCTGTATGATGATATAGCAAAGTTACCGATCTGTCTCAGACTCCCAACCATTCACAACCTCTTCATAACATGTGTAATCATCACCAGCTCTAATTAAACAGCCCTGTGGCATTTCCATTTAGACATTTATCTTGTATGGCAATGCCTTTAATCTCACTAAAACTAGAAAATGCACAAGTTCCATGCAGACCTCACATTTCCATGTCTTGTTTATACAGTCTTTTCCTTGCAGCATTTCATTTAAAGAAAAAAAATGTTTCTCTGTCATGGGGGGGTGGGGAAGATGATGATGTTCAAATACTATAATATTGATACTATCAAACAGATCAGCCTCTCTGTCCCATAACGGCCAGACTCAATCTAGAGGTGTAATCACCCTGTACAATTTTTACTAAACTGAAAATGGGAATCAAACTGGATTCTAAACTTATCTTTACTTTAGCACCAGTGGGATCCTCATTCACAGCTAGGCCACTTGGTAGGTGGGACTATACACATTCAAACTAGGCACCCCTCAAGGGTAAGGACCCTTGAGGGGTGCCTAGTTCAGCCCTCTGCGCAGATACAGGATCTCCTGTTCCTAAGTCATCCTAGGCTGATGCTGATCCAGCTTCTGCTGAAGACCTCCAGAGAAGGGGACTGCATAGCTTGCTCCATTGTCTTGCTGCACTCACAGTTAGGAAGCTCTTCTGATATTTAACCTAAATCTACTCTGCTGCAGCTAAAACCCATTGCTTCACGTTCTGCTCTTTGCTTTGGATTAAAACAACCCTTGTGCATCACTTGCAGGAAGTGAATGTGATCCTGAATTACTTATATAATTACATGACAGTGTTCCACACTTATGTTTGGGATACAAATGAGGAGCAAACATGGCTTGAGGGAGCAGTAGAATAAAGGGCACAGCTTGAGATTCTTCTGGCCCGACTCCATTCTAGAAATATTTCTTGCTACCCTGCAGCATTGAGAACCTCCCAAGTTTTGATATAATTAAGGATTGTGTTTTTTAAATATTGCCTGTCTCTTCCGGATGTATGAAAGCTGCAAAGTGAACTTGTTTAGATATTACTTCCAAGAAATTTGTGCATCTCTCTTTTAAATGTTGAAGTAACTCAAGAGTAATTATTTCTAATTAAGACTAATGGAAATGTGGGGGGAATAATTGCACTAAATAGTAGGAATAATTGCAATGAATTAAGGAAGTCAGAGAAAGAAAAGGTTTAGGTTTTAATTTTCCTAGTTTGTTTCTTAACTAATTTTTGTCTAATCATGTAGTAGAGCTGACTTCTGATTCTGCATTGCTGTTACTTATGGTATAATATATGCCTGCTGCTTGAATTGGCATTGGTTATGTACTTAAAATCAAAATCCAGTTATAAGATTCAGCATAGAATTAACCTTTGCTAGATATACCCATTTGAGAAGTTTGTATCACATTCCATAAAAGGGGATGGTGTCTGAATCCTTATTTCCTCTGTGTCTATGTTAGCTCTAACATTTCAAAATAATTGATTTTGACTGGCTGTCAAGCCCACTGTGACTTGTCAAGAGCAAGAGGGAGATGGCAGGGGGAAGAGATCTGTAAATAACATCAGTTTCTTAGCTCAGCCTTCAGCAGACAGCGGTGTATAGGAACACTCTTCAAACGCAGTTTAAAACTGCCTTAATGGGATTTGGCTATCTGATTTTTCTAGGAAGCTTTGAAAATCTCATCAGTTTGATTAAGTTAATGTTCTCAACTTCATTAGATGCAAGACACCCTTTAGAAAATGCCCGCTCTTAGCTTTTACACAATTTTTGACTTCTGAAACATAACAGAGGATTTCTTTTGCAACATAGAACTAATAAGGTCACAACAGGTCAGAATGGTTTTGACACTGGTTTTCCATTTGATATCTCTGGGTTTATCTTGTGAATCATGTGTAGGCATTTTTTTTACATCTAACTCCTAATAATGCATGACACCCTGCAGCACTGTTAAAAGGATCTTGCAGCACCCTGCGTGAGAATTAGGTTGCCATCTGTTGCCGATTTGAGCATTCGAAGGGTGATAACCTTCAAAATTTTGGAGTGGGGCTTTGATGCATGCTTGTTCTCTTTGAGATTTTGGCTGCAGTGGATGCTTCATTTTAATGTTGATCGTAAAGGGGAAAGGTTATCTCTTCTCCAGCTTGGGCTGGTCATGACTGCAGAGCTGTTTGCATCCTGAGATGAAGGTGGTATCGTTGACTGCAGCACTCAACGTAGGGTGCAGAGTGCAAAGAAGAGGTTATTTCCCATTGAACCTCCTGGGCCAAGCTTTGCATGTTATTAGAACTCTTGCAAAGGGCCTTACAGTTTGTTTTATTATATTACAAAGCTGAAAGCAAAGGTTGTGGGGAAGCTCTTGGCTGACATGGTCAACTGGAGAGTGAAGGGTGGGTCCTTTTGCCAAATATGAATGAAGAAAATGCATTCGTCTCTGCTTACAAAGTTCATTTGTCTAGCTTGACATAGGGCATAAGAAAAATTCTGTCGAGGTTTTTATAGATTTCAGATGGCCAATAGTCAAATTTAATATCTAACTACGACTGCAGGTTACTATTACTGAAAGAAGGTCTCGTTCCTTAATGCGAGAAGCATGGAAAATGTCCCTTGAGAAGGGAAAAAAATAGATCTGGTTATTTTTTGCTTATGTTTAATGATAATTTCTTGAGCTTTAACTATTGTTTTCCAACACATAGGCTTCTATTTTTATTGTCAGCTTATAATCCTTTTTAACACTTGTGTTCACTTCTTTCAGAAGAGCAAGAGAAAAGGGCATGAGTACACAAACATTAAATATTCTTTATCGGACCAGACAAGTGGGGATCAGAGTCCTCTTCCACCATGTACTCCAACCCCGACCTGTCCAGAGTAAGTAGCAAGCTCTGTCCATGGCATGGGAGTTTAGGTAGATCCTGTGAAAGAGCCTTGCTCTCAGCCCCCCTTCCCTTGTAAGAGTTTCCTTATAATTGTAGCACAGAGACAAATATCCCTAATAAACTGTTGCTTTCCTGTTCTGATTGTTTCTTTTCTGCTTTTTCCTGCACAGTTTTGTTTCAGTCCTTTGCTGGGTCTTTTTTTTTAATTGGTATAGACATATGGGAAGATTAGCTTGTGCTCAGAAGCATCCCTGACAAACTGCTTTTTCACATCTGTTCATGCAACACATTGTACTGGGCTTCCAACATCTATTCAACCAGAGCAACTCTAGTAACTGTGCTTTGGCATCCCTTAACAGTTGTTGAGTTAGGAAATGAAGAATTCTTTATCCCACTCAAATTATCTGCCTTGCATATTTCTAGTATGTGAATGTAGAGGAATGGTAGGTAGAATGAATGCAGTTACCTAGATTAAAATTTAGCCACTATATGCAATAACTATGTAGTGGAGGGAGGGTGGGAGAGTTGTTAGGGCTTATGAGCACAAGTTGCAAACCCCTCTGGTTCTGAGAAGGACCTTCAGAGAGGTGGAGACAAATCATTTAACAGTGAAACTGTTTCCTTTTAAGTTCTTCAGTGACCAAAACTGCTGCCAGACTGCAGTGCCGCATTATGATAGTCTTGCCTTTACATGGGGCCACGTTTTATACTGACTTACTTTGTGCAACTTGACATTAAAGTGGGCACATGACTATACAGGTAAAACTTCAGTGTTTTGCAAGAGATGTGACCTGGCACAGAATTGGTTCCACTGACCTGTGCAATTCCTGTGTGTCCTGTACTCAAGGCCATACTTTTTAGGCAAATTAATAGCCAGGTATTGACTTGGCCTGTAATACTTTATTTCTATCAAATATTTGACTTTTATGCTTTTCTGTCTCACTACATTTCTTTCTCTAGAATGAGAGAAGATAGTGCTAGAGTATATGAAAATGTGGGGTTGATGCAACAGCAGAAAAGCTTCAGATGAGAAGCTGTACAGAAAGTTCCATGCAACGGAAGGTAGGTGCATTAGAAATGGAAGACATACATTAATCTGGCTCTGCTTTGTTTGGGTATGGCATGTTTTCTGCAGTCAGAATCATGCTACACATCTAAGAATCTCTGTGTTGGGTGGGCAGTTCAATGTTCGGCATTGTTTCTACACCAAAGATATTTATTAGCTGAGGAAGGTAATGTTTTGGACTCAGCTGAGTCCAGTTCTATTACTAGTGCAGCTGCAGCTGTGATGGTATCTGCTCTGTGTACAAAACTAGAAAACTGCTAGGGCTTTTCACTGCCTTGAGCTTTTAAAAAAATGATTTCTCTTTTTTAATCCTTTCAGTGTCTAAGTAGTAGTATGTGCAGCTTTTGGATTGAAAAGATTGTGACCAAGAAAAGCAATTTTAAAACACATGTATGGTCAGAAGTGACTCTTAGTCGCAACTTTCAGGGCATGGACAAATATACTTTTTAGCTGCTTTAAGAGAAGCAGGAGCTCTTACTGAAAATGGGCATCGGCTGATAGGCTGTAACTTAACGTCAGTATGATCCTGTAGCAATGCAAGTTAGCTAGATTGCCTTAACTTGGACTTCAAATACAACAGAGTTAAAGTTGGAAAATTTGCTGGCTACAGAATCATGCAGCCATGACTCGCATCTTAGCAGCTTATATTGGTATCCTTTTGAAATGGAGACAATGGTTATGTCCTTTGTCAGCATATATGTGCTCCCAGTTGGCTCAGTCTTGCAACCATTGATACCAGTAGGAAGCTCACTAATTTACGGAAGCTAATCGGAACCTGTATGGTTTAATCCTGCAAGCTTTCGTGTGCAGTAATCTCATTGCCTTTACTGGGAAGATGTGTTACTGAGGGTGCTGTACATACCTGAATCCTCTCACCTCGCCCATCTGACCAAATGTGTTAAATAACTGTCATCATTCCTGAACTGATCTAGTTATAGGGTGCAATGTGAAGGCTGCCTTGCCCCTGACCAGACACTTACTGCAGGCAAGAATCCAACTTTTCAAATTTTGGGAAGCATCTGTAACACCATTCATTTGATACATTGCTTGAAATTATTTTGGAATTGCAGTTCAACTCTGTTTATTTTGGAAGCTCATAAGAAAACATCCAGGGCGCTCTAACACTATTCAAAATTGGAGCCTCTTTCTAGAAAATATCTTCCCCTTACAAACTGCTTAAATGACAACTTTTTAAGCATACAGGGTTAGTGCATGAACACGATGGAAAACATCTGGGCAACTCTGCAGTGTGCAGACACTGATTATGACAACTATACGCTGCTGGCCTCTCTCCCTAGCCCGCAATGTGCTGACACCGTGCCCGGTGTCTGAGGTTTTTATATGAATTTTATTTGATTTAAAATATGCTGACTATTAGATTTCTGGTATTGCTTAAATTTGTCTAAACTACCTTAGAATGCCCCTCTAAAAAGATTAAACATAATCTATTTTGATTGTTCCATGTTCAAGCTACCTGAAATGCCACAGAGCTGTTTTGTTAGGGATAGAAAAATCCAGCATTCCCATGTAAAGTTTTTCATTCCTAGTTTTGCATGTATGTTTCTAAAGGTCTCTTTTTTCCTCCCTTCCCAGAAACAAATATGGCTTTTTTTTTTAAAAAAAAAAGGTCAAGAAAGAGATGGAAGAAGCTTCACATGAAGAGTGAACTCTGAAGGCTTGGTACCTTTTTATTTATGTTTTTAACCCTTAAGCAAAACTTAAGACCATTTTAAGATCATTATATTCTTTCTTGCCAATACCTGATTTACAAAATTGCTCATTAAATAAAAAGGAAAGCCTCTCTGTAATGTAGGAGGATATTTTGTAGAATCAATTTTTGAAGCCAGCAAGCTATTAGACTGGCATTCACTTTTTTAATAGCATTTTTTTTTGTTTCAAAATTTGGTTATTAGCATTTTCTGTTTATCTGAGCAGTTGTGGGATTTTTTTTTTGGGTGGGGAGCAATGACTTGAGCAAGTCCATTACATTAATATAAAATAGTAAAGGGAACAATACTTGATTGTTTTGAAGACAGTGGATCACCCACATTAATAGAAACAGCTACATGATAAAATTAGTCCTGATACATTTCAAACTTGGTCTGAGTTTCAGTGGTGAGCAGTAACTCTTTGATATGAAGGTGCTTTGTGTGATAACTGTTGGCTTTGATTACTTCTCAGCTGACTTGCTGGACGGGCTATTTTTGAGTAATGACAAAAAGTAGCCTTTGCATCACAGTAAAATAAAGATGACCTTTACCGAAGACACCAATATACTGTTGTTCTTGAGACACAGTGGCCTACCAGGTATAAGGCTGTCTATGTTAATTTGTCAGCATTCATCTGTTTAAGCAAGAGATCAAGCCTGTGGAGTTGAGACGTTTTTTAGCAAGCTGCACAATGACACCTTGACAGTGTGTTAAAACGGTGAAACTGGTGATAACCCACTGTGCAGCCTGTTACTACAGGATAAGGCAACCCTCCCCCTTTTAAAAAAAATATGGCGGTAGGGCTTCTGGTTTTCAGGAAGGCCTTGCACTAACATACGTGGTTAATATAGAGCTTCTTGAGGAAAGAAGTGTGTGGAAATTAACTATTACCTTAGTTGAAACGGGCAGCGCAGGCAACAATGCCAAGAAGCTTGTGGTCTACATCATCAGGCCGGAGTTTCACTAACCTACCTAAAGTGCCTTTCAAAGCCACCTCCAATTTGTTGCCCCCATTAAATTAAAGACATTGAGTATATCTCAAAACACTTTGATTGTTGTTAGTGAAACAAAAGAGTCTTGGAGAGGTTCCTGCAGGGAGAGATGTTAGGCTGTCATAGTTACCAAGATTTCTTAAGTTCCAATAGAAAGGGCTTGTAAATGCTTCTTGTAAAAGAAGCTTTCCCTGTCCCATGCTCTGGACCTGGCACTGAAGCCTTTAGCAACTGTGTGCACACGTTAATGGCAGGATCAGGCCCTGGGAGTAGGTTCTCCTGGTGTCTTAGCAATAGCTGTCCCCTCGTTACTTGGGGGTGTCATGTGATTTTTAGCTCTGCCATAAGCTGGTATGGAGGAACCAGTTCCATTTTCACCTAGTGTGTGATGAAATGGGTAGATAGTGGTACAACAGCTGTGTTGCAGTGCAGTAAAGTGCAGAAAGGATTCAGGGCTGATGAAGTAATGTTGTTGGACCTATTAATGAAATGATGCTAAAGCCTAGAATGTAATTAGTACAGTGTTGTCAAAGGTGTCAGGTCTATGGTGAAGTGGGAGATTGTATTACCTTTCCCTCTGAGTGCTTTGCAAAAATCAAATACTTAACATTTTTTGTTTGAACTGAATGAAGGTGCATCTTGATAGTATTAAGCTGAACTTTCTGTTGTTTTGCCTCTTGTACTCTGTCTTTTGATCTTGAAACTCTGGTCACCAGCATACAACAATACATGTCTTAATGTTACAGTCCAGCCATACCATTTAAAATTCCCATGGCTTGATGAAAGAGTAGTCAGTTTTTTTCTCTCTTGTAATCATTTGTTCATAAATGGGATATTTGTTTTAAGTTTATTTATTTTTTTGGCAATAGTTAATGGGTTAAGGTGAAAGTGTTGTGTGATGATGTTGAGTAGAACAGTTTAATGAAGCTTTGTCTGTTTAACATGTGCGTGGCATTACATGGTGCTACACCTCAAGACACAGACAGGTATTCAGTTTAAAGGAGAATAGTGTGCATGTTCAGATGTAGAGCTACTTTGCACCAGAAAGAAGTTCAGAGCAATGTACTGTACTTGGACTGAAAAGAGTATCTGGTCCTCAAGGCATCATTTATATGATGGGTCTTAAGATTGGCTTGGGTAGGTTACAACCAGGATGGCAATGTACTGAGCAGGAAGCTGTCCATATAAGACATAGGTTCAGCTGCTTAGCACTTGCCATTTGAAGAATTTGATTTTGAAACTGAGGAAGTCTCATCTCTTCTAGACGGGTGTGTTTAATCTTGAGGAGCACACGATGGAGGAATGTCGCCTTAACGGTAGAAAGGCCTCCAAAAGACTTGGTGAGCAGAAGAGCTCATTTTCTTCACTGGAGTGCTAGGCCCTGCTGAAAACCAAAGGGGGAAACTTTGCGAGTTAAAACCTTGCTGCCTTTTAAACCTAGTCAACAGAGGGGTCATTTTTAGTGTGTCTTTCTGAATTATTTTAAACTTTGGTTGAGTTTGATTCCAAATAAAGCAAGGGTGACACACGTCCTTTGGTACAGGGGGTGGGAAGCAGATATGTGGTTTAGTTTTTGTGTATGGTCTTTTTAGCGGGGTTTTGAAAAACTAACTGAACGTCACTCGACAAGCTGTTGCTGTACCAGTGGAATGGGAAAGGGATGCAGTTCCTGAAGTGTTCGGTTGTAAAAGACTGTATACCACAAGGGACATTTTAAACCAGCTCCAAGGCACAATATTTTAAGCCAGCATGAATCTGCTGCAGGCTTCATTTACTAAATAGCATACACTTTGATTTCAGGTAACAATTATTAGGCCTCATTGATTCTTCTGTTAATCTTGACCAAACTTTTTTTTCCCCCTCTCCTGAGGTATGTGTTCAAAAAAATATAATTAACTTCATTAGCTATATCTTAGTTATAAACCCATTTCCCTTTCATTGTAGGGCTGGGGGAAATCAAACAGTTGGTACTAGGACATTTTTTCGTAACATCATTATTACAGGTTAATTTTTTCCATTTTAAATAGTGAACCATAATTATTAATTTTAAGCCTGTTTATTTATGACACTATTGTGATTGATTGTTTTATTACCGTACTAAAGGCTAATGAAAAAGGATCCTTAGGCGGACTAGACCTTACTTTTTGTTTTCCTGCAATGTATGAAGTATTGTACCAGAGTATTAAATGAAATGTAATATTTTATTGCAAATCTCTATCCTTTAAAAGGAATACGTTTAGGATGTCATCAATTTGATGTGAATCATGTAAATGTTGATAATGCGCTGTTTATTCTACATTTAGTGTTTTAAAGGACTCACTCACTGCCTTTTTGCCCACGTACATTCTGTAGACCATCTACAATTGTCAAAATGTGACATTAAAATAGTAGATCATGTATAGAAATGTTGGTGGTTTGTTCATTGTTTTTTTTTTCTGCTGGTATTTATGGGTGTTAAGTCAGCTGCTTTGCTAGCTGCGCTGTGATTTTTATTGCTGAAAAGCTATATTATCGGAGTAAAAGCATATTTGTAAACATCAGAACTAAAAAAAAAAAAAATTAGGAATAAAAATCATTTTCTTAAGATGGCTTTTTGTCAGTTCCTCCTACTTTTTTCTTCAGTGATTACATAACAAAAATATATACTCTGGATCAGGAAGTGCTTCTGGTTGCAGTTCAGTTCATTCACACCAAATGATGTAGCCCTGCCTTGAATATGTGCTTAATTGAGACTTACCCACTGTGTTCACTGCTCATCAGCAATTACATAGCACCGTAGCAAACCCCTCTTGGTCTGCCTCCAACAACCCGGCCAATTAAGTCCCTGAGGCCTCTGTTGTACACTGCTGGGCTCCTAAAGTTGGCTCTGATTTTCTTTTTTTTTTTCCCCTTCCCACCACTTCCAGATACTTGACTTACGTGGATCTGTGTAAATTTGTTGCTTTGGGAGCTTGAAATAATGCAGCAACAATCCAGAAAGATATGATGGGCAGTGGCTTTCTCTTGAGCTGAATGTTGAAAGTATTACTGAACACCCCCCACAACCTTTTCTTTTTTAAAGGGAGAAAGGAGTGATAAAGTATTGTACGGTAGAGAGCAGTAGCTCCACTCCTGCCTTCACATGTCACAATTAACTGCATCTCCTCCTGGTGAGGCCTGGGTACTGTGGAAAGCTGTTGCTATCATTTATTTCCCTTCCTCCATCTTTCAGGCTGTTTTTCCGTTTCTCATAGAGGTGTCTGCTGTACAGCTTGTGTCTTCAGGGCTCTGATGTACCCTGAGATCCTTTTATGCCAGCACCTCATATAGGTTCAGATGAAGGCTGGTGCTTTTGGGAGTGGTGGGGAGGGGGCACCTGTGCTTCGCCCTAGGCTCCCTTCTGTCACTTCAAATCCCCAACTGTACTTCAAATGCCATTGAAATTTTTAGCTTTTAAAGCAGGATATTTCTAAGATTTTCCCATAACTTTAGAATGGAGCAGAGGCCCCTCCAGCCCTGCTTTTTTCCCAAGGATCAACACAGTCGCTGTCTAATCTTAGGTCCACCAGCTCTTGCAGCATCCTTCTGTTTAAAAAAATAAATGAATGGGAATAAAACTCTTACCAGGCATCTTATTGGCTTTCAATAAGCAGCCAGCCTGTAATACTAAAGGTATTGTACTGTAATATGCAGTAGTTTAATTAATGGAGCATTGACACTGAGTTCTACCCCCTCTGCAGATCCTGCTAGCAGTGCTGAGCTGTAGGCACACACATGAGCTGACCTGCGTGCTTTCAGAAGCAGACGCTGTGTGTTTCAACACAGACAACGTGAGGAGATGCCAGTTGAGCACAGAGCAAATATCAGCTGAGTCGGTAGTAAAACAAGCTTAATCTCAAAGCAATGGCAAGGCATAAAGATAATCTACTGAAATGCTGGGAAGGAAGTAAATCTCCACTGTTAGAGCCTTTGTGGATTTGAATACAAACTGAATTTAAATGAGGACAGTAACTACATAGAGCATCTTGGTTTTAAGGCCGTAATCCTGCAGGGTAAGACTGTATGGATGTGAATAACAAGGGTGCGTTGAGGTAGGATCCATTTGTGTATATTACGTGAGAAATGGATTTATACCATACCACTTAGAGGCTGGGGATTTTTAGATCTTTAGTTTGGAGATTCAGATAAATGAGGAAGGAAGAAGGTTCCTTCTGGCCCAGGTACAGAGCTGTGTCTTAAGCTGATACAGCGATGGCACCTCTTTTCCGATTCCTCTTGCCTTTTCCAGTTCTTACCTATGTTAGAGTAGCGCACAGACTCGTCTCATTTTATAAATATCCCTGCGCTCAACCTGTTCTGGATTCAAACCAAGTTCCTTCACTGGACTCCACCCTTCGCTATTCTGTTGCTCAGAATATTGCTTATCCCACTACCCCAGACACATGCATGTTCCTGTTACATCACTAATCACTGCAGTTCATTAGCATCTTGTCATCATCCCTTCAAGGATGCTAGTTGCCTTGTCTCCCCTGTGCTCTCCTGTAGTACGTTGCAGGGTTTTTTTTTCCCCTCTGTCTTGGTGTGGCTTGTGAGAGAGGAGCTGGAGTGGAAGAGTGTGTGGACCTTTTATGGAGAAAGGGGTGAATGCCGGGACCTGGGTTTGGCATGAGACACACCCCTTTCAGTCCTATGTTTCTCTTCACTATATGTGTATCACATTGGACCTCTGTCCCAGAAGCCAACTGACAGCACACGAACACATGCACACACGCCCTCTCTGCAAATATCTGATTAAAAGTTTGTTTCATGACACTTAGAAGAAAATCCCAAACTTCTCCCATGGTTGCACACAGGGCCAGTTCCTATTTTGCTGTTAAGAGCTGTGTCCAGACGAGTGCGGCTGTGTGGTATGTGGCAGCACAGACATGTCTGCGGCGTCACACACCGCACATTCAGCTGATCTCCATGCTGCAAGGGAGCAGTGCAGGGTTTTTGTTTTGTTGGTTTTTTTGACCCCTGGATATCCAAACCCACGCAAAAAAAAAAAGTCGAGTGGCGCATGTGGGGGCAGCGCGTGCGGCTCAAAAACAGAGCCTGGCTGGCCAGAGCCATGCTCCGGCTGCTGACCAGGCACCGAATGGCAGGATCGCTACTGCTGCTGCAGCCCCAGGAGGCCCCCAGGATCCCAGGTAAGGCTGCTGGGGTCAGCCCAGTGCTGGCCCCAGCCTCCCCTGCCCCACTTGGGGTAACCTGCTGCACACCAGAGGGTGCGTGTCACAGGCATTCCCCGGGTACAACTAGCGGTGGCTCAAGGTGTCCTGGTGCTAGTTGTCCCCGGGGAACCAAATGTCTATACTTGTGTGGACGTGGCCTAGGTGTCTAAATGGCACTTATTAATGTGGCAGCATCCCACCCTGCTAGTCCCTGAAAAGCCATTGCTACATCTACCTTTTTATAACATGCCTTTATTTAAGCCTAAAGATTAGGTCACAAAAAACCCAGCAAAGACTCACTTGGCTTTTGTGCAAGTAGTTTATCGAGGACTTCTGCAGGGTGGAGTAGAATTGAATTAAATGCCTATTAGGTGGAATAGATCTGGCCCAAAATGTTCAGACACTGTGGTGTTGCCTGAGATGCACAAATCCCAGAATGAATGATTATTCATAGGAGGTATCAAAGACTTCGCTACAGACCCTGGAGGCAGCTAGGCTGTCCTATTTTTGGCAAAAACTGTACAGTGTGGTAAGTTAGTATTCACCATAAAGTACTTTGAAAGATGGATTTCAATAGTACAGATAAATGCATAAAGAAATGCCAAAGGACCGAGTAATTTTGTGTGTAACAAATGAACCTTTGAAAGTGTTATTGGATTTTGTACAGGTAAGAAACTAACGTTGTCCTTCACCTGGCTTCCCTGCTGTTAAAATCAAACAATTTGTCAAATGTGCGTCTTGCTGAGCACAGCTGGTGCAAGTCAGAAGGCTCCTGTTTTGTCATCCACATGATTATTTTCATTTAGAGTCCTTGTAGGATATGTCCGACAGCCTTTTACACATGCACACATGCCTACTCTTGTTTGTAAATGTTTTCAGGCACTTTGCAGTGGTTGTGTGTTGTTTGTTTGCAGTTTTCTCCTTGATGTGAAGGAAGAGCATCGAATATGTGTAAACCACTCCGGGTTGTGATGGTGGTAGAAGGAGCTCCCAGAGGAAGAATCATAGCCTGACTGTTCCAGACATCTCCAGCGTGCTCCCATGTGCACGTGGGGTAAAATTCATAAGAAACAGTTCACAGTTCTCAGTTTGCTCTTGACGGGGAAAGACTGTGGCTCTGCTGATGATTGTCCTCAGGCTATCCACACTTGATGCATGTCGCCTTTCCAAGGTACCATCTCTCTCAGCCCCATGTATGCCCACCCTTAAAGCAGAGGCAGAGCTTCAGGGTTTTATTGTAATATATCTTCATCGCTATCCTTGTTGGTGTCATAGTGCATTGGCTGGGTCAAAGCTGGGCCTGTATGCTGCTGAAGATGAGATTAAATCCCATTCTGTCTTGCCTTACACATAAGTACTATGTTTTCTGTCTCTCTTTAAAGTTGTTTTCCCAGGGAAGGGACCCTGGCCCTTATCTGTCTGGGAAAGCACCATGTATATTCTGTGACTGTAAAAATGATTGTCAAAGGGGGCAATGAGGTCCTGAACAAGAGAGAAGGAGAGGGGGTAAGAGGTGACACTTCTCAAACTTCCTGATCTCTTGCTTTCCCTTTTCCTGTAAGGAGATACTGATAGGAAAAGGGTTAAATATTCTTAAAATAATGAAATGATCACATCCTTGCTGCTGTACTTTTGATGGTAAGTATGCAAAGTAGGACGCTGTGCTGGCTACCTCAGATTTATGGCTTGACTTTTGTTTAGTTGTCTGATGCATCTGGTTTAAGCACACTGCATGAGCATAGCACATCTTGCCTTGGCACTGGAATGGTGAATCTTGTCTTCCTTCCCCTTGTAGATCAAAGTGTGATAGAAAATGCAAGCCTCAGCTCCTTGTTGTTTTATTCCCTTGTTCTAATAAGAAGCCAGTTTAAGGAAAGAATAGTGTCCCTAATAAGATTTGAATAGGCCATATGTCTTGTGATTGAGCACACTCTACTTAGTATTTTAGGTAAAGCTTTGAAAGGGTAAAATCTACAGCTTTGACATATTACTGGAATTACCTCTTTTTTTCTGTGTAGTTCAGTACTCCTGACAATAGCCTGTTGTTTGTGTGTACTGGGGATTGTCTGTGCGTATGTTCTCAAGCTGAAAACTTCTGGTACGAAATCTTGGATCTTTGTGCCTCTGGCTGGACACGGGGCACCCAGCTCTGCATTACTAGCAGATCAAACTGACCGTGTAATACACAAGTTGTCAAGCATTCAGGGTAAATCATCCCCGGGGGCTCCTGCTGTCCTTCCCAGCGCTGTGTGCGGTCCCTGCTAGAAGCTTTGATGCAGTGGTGAATGGGCATTAGCAACCCCCTTTAAACTTTGCCATGCAAAAAAAAAAAGCCACTGTTCTGAAATACTGCCTGACCCCAAAGTTGGCGGAAATGCGTCTAACAAGGAGGCACTTCCAACCATTCAGGAGAGAACACAATGGATTCATTTTTGAAGCAGAAATGTTCGGGTGTCGTTGGTCCCTGGGGATCGCGTTAAAACCTCTACATTTCTGAGAATCACTGTGTGCCATACAGTGTTGTCTGTCTTTTGGAAACTCCTGAAAAAAATTAGGACAGGTCTCCTCCACAATAAAGTTTGCAGAGGTAGGAGGTGGTGGTTTGTTCCAGCATCTTTTTGTCAGTGTTTCCCCCACCATGCTGGGCAGTTGAACAATTATTTACCCGCTTGTTGTTCTCCAGTCTAGAAGTATCTGCATTTAGGTAGACAAGGTTCTTTGGGTATTCTTTGAATCTTCTTTAAAGCATTTTCCCAACTATTTGAGTTGGTCTAATAAAATATATCAGATTTACCCAAAGAACCTTGTCTGCCTATGTCCTTAGACCAACACGGCTACAACCTATGCCCCTGCATCTAGATAGTGTAGATGCATGTAGTTGAGAGGTGGCAAGTGAGGGAAGAAGCTTGGAATAAAAGATTGTATACAAAATTAGCAAAAACTCAAGTGGAAGAGAACATGGCAACAGACCTTCCTCTCTTCCCTCCTCTCTACTAAGGAGCAGCAAATTGTTAAAGTCGAGCAGGTTCCTGAACCTCTACAATCCCTGGTTCTGAAGGACAGTTGAATGACTATACCCTGTGCTGAAATACCTCTTGGCCATGTTCTCTCCCATGCGAGAACTACTGCAGATTTGCAAACCAGGGTAGAGGAGGGAATGTGGATATTTGACTATGGACATTGCAGGGACATCGTTCCTTTATTGGGTGAGACGTCTCCTGAGTGGGGCCAAAATTGCATGGTTGCCTACAATATAGGATCCTCCTGCAGTCCACAGTGTGGCTCTGATGGCAATTGGCCATTTGTTGAGCTCTGTCATTTTGAATGATGCATTTGCTGTGTCAGGGCAGTAATTCACAGCCACCAAGCAGGCAGGGAAGAAAGCCAGTCTTGGACAGCCTTTGGATGCTCTCTTCTTAATATCAAATGCTAAATTTCTTCACTGCAACCCACTGAGTCTCTGTAAAGGTGCCAATGAAAAAGATGGTTTTGTGAATGCGTACGGCGCTGGCTGATATTGGGGATTAAACCGCTTGAATCTGTTAACTTGCAGACACTGCAGAGGACTCATTCTTTTGGATCTTTCTAAACTTTCAAAGAACTTCTGCTACCTTCGTACTTCATATCTGATATATTGAAGTATGAAGGCTAGGAGAGGCATGAGTATTTGTACTAGTACTACAGCAAAATGTGAAGGGTGATGCTGTCCGGGCACCTGGGGAAGTTTTGACTTGAAGGTTAAGGTAAAATGAATGTAACCATAATGGGACAGACCTGTCCATCCAAAGCTTCCTCTGCCCCCTGCCTGTTGTTCCCTCAAACACAGTGGTTTTCATATTGCAGGAGTCCAAGAGAGGATCCTATGGTGTGTAGGGGGCTGTCAACTCTGTGTGTAAAGTTTGGGCAACAAGGGGCTAATCTGTACATGGATTGCTTTATGAGGATGCATATTGCTATGAGGAAGTCTTGGAATGACGGGGTGGTCTAGCTGGCTGAGTGTGGATCCATATTAATTCCAGTATTGGCTACACTTGCGGTTCTGGGCAGGCCACTTCATCTCTGCCAGGTTTTCTGCATCGGTGCCATGGGAATATTGGTGACCTGTCCCTGGAGTTAGTGACTGAACAATAATCTTGGAGGAATGCTGAAAATGTTGGTGATATGTGGGCAGTGGAGATTGGGAATACCTCTGAGGGAGATGGGTTAAACAAGTGATGAGGAGGGCTGACGAGTGCTTGGAAAACGATGGAATCTGCTTGAAGAGCTTGAAGATGTCGACATGGCTGCTGACTCTAATGGGAGCAGGCCAGGGGTGACCTGTGAGTGATCTGAGCTATTTTTCAAGCCTTTCTGGTAATAATGAAAGGAGAGAGAAGTTATAGCAAGCAGCAAATGTAAATTCGACCACCAACATGCACCGGCATCTACAGTGGTACAGCCCTGCCCCGTACACCACTGTCAAGAATGTAGGGAAGAATCTGTCTCAGGTGACAACTATATTTCAGATGACCCGGAGGATGGCAGTACCTTTTCCAATGTGCTGCCAGTATTTGGGCACCTGTAATGCTTAAGGTAAGTACTAGTCAAGGTAAGTACACCTGTAATGCTTCAGGTAAGTACAAGTCGCGAGCTGCTCTGAATTAGTCATTATGAATGTCATCATTTTGATATCCGTCCATATTCAGAGTCCCTTGAATTCCCAATATTAATCACTGAGGTTTGCTGTGACCTCAGTCATGGTAATTAATGGGTTTTCTGCACATCACAGTCAATTCGCGTTTATCATGCTTCATGAGATAATGATTATGGAGTACTTGCAATGCATCAAAGTTGAATCTTGCTGTCTCTGCTGCCGGTCTGCCAACAGAGCTCCAAACATACTGGAGCCGCTTTAAAATGTCACGAGAGCTTTCACTTGCGGTGCAGAAGTGCCAGAAAGGCAGGGGTCACAGAAGGAAGTCTTCCTTAAGGTGCTTACGGTGCGCAGTGCAAATGCTCTCTCTCATCCAGGGTTTGTAGACTAGATAGCGTGTCAGTATTATCTGCTGTTTACACACAGATGCACAGAGGCTAAATATTAGTAAGCTGTTAAGAGTGACAGCTGCTTGAAATGTCTGTGCAAGCCAGGGTTTCAGAGAGATGTAGGAATCCACTCTGTATACTGTTTACCTTGGCTTCTGAATCAATGGTGTGGCTGGCAGCGGCAGAAGACATGCAAGAGATTTGTATAAAAACTCTCTAGGATGTGTGTTGTTTTTTCCGCAAGTGACTGCCTTGTACAAGTAGGTTGGTATTACGGGTATTGTTAGGAAGGTGTGGAGAGGAGTTAGTTTGGCTGCCAGCATGGGTGTAATGCAGCAATGTTCAGTGCTGTCTCGGAAACTTCAGTGGGACATACAGGCTGTGATGTGACTGGGGATTTCTTGACAGTGGGCTAAATCCGAGCAGGTGCTGAGCTCTTGGACCTCTTCATAGTGAACGGATATGGCACCTGCAGATGTCTGGCACAGAATCTGGAGAGGTCTGGTTCTCTGGACCATTTCCTATCTGGGTGTTGAACCGGGGTGAATCTTACCAAGTTGTAAGGGGGTCCTGACACCAGTAAAATGAGACCTCCCCTTTTGGAGACCAGGGCTGGCTTCTGGATTTAACCTTTGCTCCAGGCCCAGACATCACTGCATGGATCACACTTGCTTCCCATTTAGAAGGGTCTCCACAGCCATGAAACCTAGAAACATGCACTTTTTTCTACAGCTTGGATTCTGGAGAGGCTGAAACTGTCACCACTGCTAGCTAGGGTGGAGCTTTAGGGCTGCTTGCTCCTATACCCACCAGCTGCCTAGACTGAAAATCCCCTACCCTGAGAGCTCTGTTAAACTGCCAGGTATGAGATCCACTCTGCTCTCACTTTCCACCCAGCTGTCCCTCACTGCAGCATATTGAGATATCCCCTGGTGCTGCAGGCTGCAATTCCACAGCTGTGCATTCCTCAACTCCTGCCTTTCTGCATCTACCTTTCTATCTCTGCTGCTTATAAAGCCATGCACAGACTGAGACTAGACTGTTTCCTAGATGGGCCTCACTCGAGGAACAAGGAACGCAGCGCGTGCCAATCTGGTGCAGGTAGCAAGATGTAAATGGGGAAGGTTGGTTCATATGGCTCAAGCTCATTGAGGTTTACCCTTGCAGTAGATCCCAACTACCAGTGCTGGGCATGCCCTGGATGTCTTGACCACAGAAATGCTCACTAATTTGATTCCTGTGTAGTAGAAGCATGGTGACAGCCTTGTGTTCAGGGTGAGGCATGGAAAGTCAAAGCTCTTTCTAAATATTGAAGTAGACTTTCCTGATGTTTGAGCCAGAAAGCCGTGAAGCTCTCTTAACATGGAAGATGCTGCCTAGGAGGTTTGCTGAATAGCTCTGTGCTCTGAACCAGAGGTAGGTTATAGACAGTATTATGCAAAGCCAGAATGGGAGCTTAAATTTCAAGTACCAGCCTAGAGCTATTTTTTCTTTCCTTTATGTCAACTGCCGACTCCCCGGGCATCTGGCAAAGCTGCTTCTTGTCCAGTGGCTAGAGGAAACTGGTGGCAATAGCTTCCATCTGGTTTCATCTTGTAAAACACGCAGGACTTGTTGTATAATAAATGCCTTTCTCTTATGGCATCATTTTTAATTGACCAAAAGAAGTCACTGGAGCATATGCTGTGGGCTACTGGAAGCAGAAACATGTTGGATGACATGAGTTTTATAGGTCAAGTATAGTGTAGAAGAACTGAAGAATCAGACTTGTGTAAAGCAGAGATTTCTTAAATGGAGCCGTGCCAGGGTATTTCCAGCCTCCCCAAGGTAAGGCACATTTTTAGATGGTTTCTCTTTAGATACCTCCACTAGTTTCAAATGTCAGAGAGGTGCAATTTGACATCTTTGCTCCACCTGTTTTCACAATGGTGGCATTTTGCATCCTGCTG
>NW_005841833.1:3528212-3539625 GCF_000455745.1 Alligator sinensis | reverse complement strand
GGAATTTTGCATCCTGCTGAAGACAGCATTCACATTCCTTGGTACCGAATACCTGCTCCAGCTGTCCCACGCCAATCTCCTGTTCCCTGCATTGCCTTCGTTTTTGTCATTTACATAATACCATGACTACTTTTGTCCTGGAATAAAGAGATTTGACTAAATATTACATGAAATTTCAAAGCAATTTCTCAGGATTCTTCTGTAAGGATCTGTCTGGCTTTTTGATGCATAGCAATTTGTAATGGAACAAACTATTAGTGAATATGCTGAATTTCTATCCTCTCTGGACCATTTTGTAGACATAGGTCTAGATAATGTACTTTTCTGGACAATGTGATCCTGAAACATGACAGAATATATTTTAAGGGCCTGTTAAGAAATGATGCCTCACAGTTCAGGGCTCTTACATTTCTGAATAATCTGCATGGGGAGGATTACACAGTTCATGGTACTCGTTCCTCTCCTGGTTGGCACCTTCTGCAGTCTGGATTTTTGTACTGCTTTAAAGAGGCATCAGAGATGGTTACAAAGCTGCTCTCAAATACATTCTTTGCTTGATACCTGCTGTTAATGGAGATTTGTCTGGCTCAAGGAAAAACAGACTAACCATCATTGTACAACACACGCGAGCTGTTTATCTGTAATTATTCTCAAATGGTGTGCGACTTGCTATTCCCTTCCAGAACAGTGATTATATGGTGGCATTTAATGCTGAATTTCACTGGGATTTATTTTCCTTACAAAACCATGAAGTCATTTAGGGCAGTTGGAGGAGGATAATACAAACTGCATGAGTTGGGAACAGAGCTATCCATTTAATAGCAGCCCTGGCTGGCAGATTGGACGAGGAAAGTTTGGAGCTTGTGGCCTCTTGCAGTGTCACCATGGAGGAGGCGAGGGTCTTCCTGGAGCTGGGATTCCCATGGGAATTCATGTCTCACTTTCTTTAAACATAGTCTTGTTCCCTGCATGCTCTCTGGGGAGGCAAAAGGTTGTGAACACCAAGGGGAAGCCTTGTTCGAGCTTGCACGATGCTCTTAGTGTCCTGATGGTATGTGGGTGAGGAGTCTGGATGCACCAGGATCTCCACCTCTCCCAACAGATGACACTTGCTAGTGCATTTTACACACCCAACAGGTCTTCCAGCCAGCCCAGAGCATCAGTGATGGTTCAAAAGCCAGACACATGAAAAGCCTGCAGAACGCACCTGTGATCCTCGGTTTCAGCTCCATAACATCTTGGCATAGCTTTTCCTCTTACCAAGTCACTGGTTGATATGTTTTGAATATTTAATTTATTGCAATGGGCAGGGAATGATGAGTGGAGCCATCAGTGTAGGCAAGAGGTGATGCTGCTTGCAAGGACTTAGTCCTCCCCATAAAATCCCTAATGAAATGTCGCTTCCTTTGGTGGGAGCTGGAACAGAGCTGAGGCTGCATGTAACAGGGTCAGAGAAGTGCCTCCCTGCAGATCATCTGCATGTTTCACCAGCCTGGGTTATTCTGCTTCCCTGGTTCCTCCTGAGAGCCCCATGGCGGGAGTCACCGTACCAAACCGGAGCTGCTTACCGTGTGCGTTTTCCACGGGCAGGCAACAACAGGGCTTGTGCACTTGAGGTCTTGGTTGTGGCTGTCAGAAACCCCCCCGTGCCACTGAGGACAGGGTGACTGTAAAGCCATGCTGAAGGGGACCTCATGGTTATCCCAGCACAAGCCAGTGTAACTCTCACGTGGCCAGTCCATCTTGGCTCAGCGGGTACATCCGGGCTGCCTGGGGCTGGAGCTGGCACACGGTGAGCTCCATTGATTCCTGCCTGGCATAACAGCCTCTAGGAACTCGTCCGAGCTGGCAGAAACTAGAGACCCGTTACAAGGCCGTTTTACTTGCTCCTTGAAGACAAGCGTGGAGGTGCTCTCGGGCAGGCAGAATCCCTTTGTGGCGGAAGTGAATTAAGTTTTTGGCTATCCCATCCTGTGTTTCACAGTTTAATGCCGGAGTGTAAATCAAATGTGGCAAATGTCAATACAGTCACGTAAGAAGATCTATAGCCATGCCCTGACCTGACGAGCTTTCACGACAATGGTTCTTCTGCAGACAGGGCCTATTTCTTACGTGTTTTATGCAATGTTTTGCCTCGGGGTAAGCAGGCCCACTGTAGATGGCCTGGGGCCCGTGTGTGTGTGTGTAAAATATACTATATATAATAGGTGTGCGCGCGCGCGCACACACACACACACACACACACACACACACACACACACACACTCTCTCTCTCTCTCTCTCTCTCTCTCTCTCTCTCTCTCTCTCTTCCACTGTGGTTTTTATGCCTCCATGGGCTGGAAAGGTTGCTTTCAAATTCCCTTCCTATCATTCACGATAAATGATGTGTCAGTTCCAGGGTAAATAGGCAAGATGGGAAAAGTGCTGCCATGGTAACAGAGGGATTTCAGTGATTGGTATCCATGGCAATTGTTGCTAAATTCTGAGAGACTTTAAAAATGCTTTATTTAAAACATAATAGCTGTGCAGCTGCCTGGAATGTTGTGCCTGCTGGTGTGAGCGTGTTTGTACACACGTGCGCACGCACACACACACGCATGCACACCCACACGCACGCACACTCTTTTCATCTCTCTCTCTCTCTTTCTCTTTCTTCTCGAATGAATGTTAATTGTGCATAAGAAATGAGGCCAAGTTATTTTAAGGGCACTCAGATGCTGCGTAATGCAGTTCTCTCCTGTTAGCAAGAGAATATTTAACCCTCGTTCTCAGATGTTGTGTCAACATACGAGTGAGCTGCGGCGTCATTCCCAGTAGCTCCTGCTCTGCTTCTCCCAGCCTCTGTGGCCGAGATGGGCTGCTGCGGGGCTGGGAGAGGGCCTGGGAGGAGGTCCCCTGGCGAGAGTCCATTTGCAGGGGTCTGGTGGGGCAGCTTCAGCCAGGGCTGCTCTCGTGCATCTTGCAAAGGTTGCCCTAAGTCATCTTGATGCTCACCTTGACACTGGCTTCTGGGAGGATTGAACTAGATTTATTGCAAGCCAGCAGCCTGGCGGCTGGTCCCTATTTTCACTGGTGTGTGTTTTCTACAGGCTATTGTGCCAGGCAGGGATCACTGGAGGGCATGGCACCCCAGCCCCAGCCTCAGGCAGGCCTGATGTGTCCACTGAGCCAGGCAAAGGCCGATTAAGATAAGCCTCGGGTACTCTTCCCAGGCAGCTTTACAGGCACTGCACTACTCCCGAGGCACAGAGAGCTCCCAGCAAAGCGCCTGCTGACAGCCTAAAATCCAAGTGGAATTCATTTGGCTTTGTATTGAGGGGAAAAAACCTGACCAAAGCCACAGCGTTTTGGCACCCACAGCTTCTCTGGCTTTGCAGTTTGACCTCTGAAGTTTTGCAGGACCTCTCTGCCTGTGGTTAGCCCATGCCGTGCAACTGAGGAAGGACGGTCTCTGCAGCCTGCTGCCACTCATCTCTGTGATTTACTTGGACTTGTTGTCAACCTGTGCCTCGAGGCATCCAAGTGGAGTATATACATCATCTGATGAGTGACAGAATTAGCATCCGAGGACTGGAGTGAGAGTGGGAAGTAGAAGAGAGCCCGCACTTCTTTGCTGCTGTCTCTGTTCTCCGTTCATTACAAAGTACCTGTAAAATGTGCTGCTTATTTTTTTTTAATGTGATGTCTCTGCTGCTCCTGCAACAGGAAACCCAGGAGAGGACAACTCTCTTTACCAGGATGGCCAAGCCCTGTTGGAGAAAGGCACAACCCTTTTCCTGGAGCTTTCACATGACACAGTGGTTGTGACACGTGACACATGGGCACGTTCCATCTGGCATTTATTAGGAGTGGTTTTTCAGTGACCAGCATGCAGGACCTTGGAGCTGTTCGTGTGAGGTGCCGGGAACTGTCACTTGATTTATATTTCAGAGGGAGAGACTGGTCCTCTCAGGACTCTGCACCCTTTTGAAATCAGGCCTTTTCATGTTTGATGTTTCAGGCGAGCTTCCCTGTTCCACATAAAGAAGCAAAGGTATATTAATCAAGAAGGGGAGTGAGGAATGGGAGCGCCCATGAAGGAAGACAAGCTATTTGTAGAGGCACCAGAGACAGTTATGGGGCCTGCCTCGCGCTGCTCTAAAGATGTGGCCTGGGACCAAGTCATCTGGAAGCAACGTAGATGAGCCCTTGGTTCTCGGGACCTTCCTGAGCCATGTCAACAGAACTAGGCCTTCTGCTCCCAGGGGCAGCCGTATGTTTGCTCCTTGAAACTTTTGCACAGCAAGTCTTGTGCTGGTGGAAGGGCTGCAACAGGCTTTGCAGTGTGAAAGGAGGCAGTGAGCTGGCGTGCCGTCTCCATGCTCTCAGAGCATCTGCAGCTGGTGGACACACATGGAAGCTCTGGTTTGTCTTTTCCCTGGCCTGCCCCACGGCACTCAAGCTTAGTTAGGATTGTGGTTGCCCGGAGCGGTACGCAGTGCTTTAGGCCTCCTATTGTGGCCACCAAACTGTGGGCAGATGTTTCCCTCTGCCTAGAGCTAAGCCAAGGAGCAGAAGCTCTGCTGGCAGCTGCATTGGCACCAGGCACTTTGCTGGCGGGACAATTTGCCCCTCTCACCAACAGTGTTGCCTGGTTTGGCTCCCTTCTCCCTCCCGGCTGTGATTACCTTGCCAAAGGCCAGCTCTTGTCTCATTTGGAAGTCTGAATACTCTGCTTGTGCTTCCCATGGAGCGGGAGCAGCTGCTTCTCCTCTCAGTGCTTGGAGCAGGGGTATAACTGCTACTCCTTTGAAGCTACCATAAAGCAGATCTTAGCTTTCATGTCACAGCTGCTCTGGGTGGCATTCTTCCCGTAGTCCCCGTAGATCCCTTTCGCATCTAAAAGTTGCTCCCCGTAGTCCCCGTAGATCCCTCAAGATAGGCATTTGGTGGATTTTAAGAGGTGCCTTGGCTTTGTGTTAGTTTTCTGCACATGGCTGAATTGCAAGATGCTGGGAAAAAAACCTGCTTACTTGGTTAAACCCTAATGTTTTCCTAATATCTAGCTTAAAGCAACTTTACAGAGGAACTAAGGATCATTGACCATTTACAGATGGGACTGGGGTGCAGGGGGGTGAAGTTGCTTATCCAAGTCCCCCAGCAATAGCACCAGACACAGAACCCAGGTGTCCTGGGCCCTGGCCCTGTGCTCTCACCAGCCAGAGCTCCCGTATGTAGTGATCATTAAAGATGCCTCCCTGGAATGGGGGTTTGGGAAGATGTCCACTGTCCTAGGAAGGAAGGGCTGTTCCTTGCTGATGGGGACTGCAGCGGTATCAAGGCAGGTTACCACCTTGTGCTTTTCAGCTGTACCACTTGGCTACTATTTTATTGAACCTTCCTCCCCAGCTGGAGAGCTGGAAAGAGGCAGTAATAAGAGCCAATTAAATGCCTCTTTGTAATGATCCTAGGCCAGCCTGTAGCTGTGCTTTATTAGCAAGGATGGGAAATGATAGCAGCCTTCTCCTTGTGGACCGTGTTCGCTTTTGTTTGTTTGTTAATCCTTTTCACCCCCATGAGAATATTTAACCCTTCTTCCAGGGAAAATAACCACATCAGTAGCTTCAAAAAGGGAATTTGATGCTTGTGCAGTCAACCGGGTGGGGAGTTCTGCACCAGGGGATAAGTCCCCTGGTGACTCAGGTATGATGCAGAAAGGAATAGTAAAGACCAGGCAGGTCATTTATTAGCGCTGAGATATTAGCTGGGCCTCAACACAGCTCTAATCCATTTGGACACCTGTCCTGCTAGGACCTGGACCGAAACCAGCAGCTCATTTTGCACTTGTTCCCCACTTTAGACAGTAATGATTTTTGGTCACAATGAACATGGATCAAATCTGAGTTAGTGCCTTGGAGGTGAGAGTCTCCATACAGCATTACTTGTTCTCCAAGCCAGTCTCCTGCACACAGATTTATTTTTCCAGAAGCCATTAATAGGAAAAACGACTAGCGGTATTGTTAAGGCAATATTGGCTAGTTGTTTTTAATAGTTTGAGTGCTTCTAATGTTCCCTTTCGTGTCTAAAAGTTGCTGCCAGCTTCCTGCTACCTGTCTTTTCATATTTCTGTTTGACAAACACACTGGTAAACGGAGATGGCGTTAAGATGTTCGTCTCTCATTTATTTAAAAACTTTTAGTTTTATGGAGCTCATCATCATATAGAAACATCTTTGTTGGTGTCAGTGCAGCCACCTGTTTCCTTGTTGGTGCTGTTGCAACAGCAAGGTGAGCACAAAACAATCCCACAAAAATAGAGACTGTCTGATTGCTCATTAGGCTGTCGTTGTATGATTCCTGTCTCTCAGCTATACTAGTAAATTAAAGTTTTTCCTTGGTAGGAAACTACATTTGGGTGAAATTGTTAACAGGCTAATTACTGAATACACCCATGACATTTTCCCCTCTCTCATTTATTAGGCAATTGTGCCTGTGGTTTTTAAAAAGGCTTTTTTTTTTTAATGGCTTGATCCTTATTAGGCTAGTATTCCACTTGTGCCTCTCGTAATATTTTGTGTGATCCCTTTAAAATGTTACCTCATTACCGAGGGATGTTGCATTTCATCAAGATTGATGGAGCCGATGTTTCTGTGTTATGATTTATTGCTTCTGAATTTGTAACGTAGAAAACGTTTCAGCTGAGATTCGGATATTTTAAGCCACTGATCCTGACAATTATTTCTCCCAAATTCTTTCATGAGGTGCTGCTATATTGGGTCATTAGCCCACAACAGCAAATGTCTGTCCAACGTGGATTTGTTTTATGAACAGCATTATCCTTATATAATGTGCTGTTGTGTTTCCAGGCTATGGTTTGGGTCACTGTCCACTGAATTGCATCAGCTGATGCATTTTCAGAGCCATAATTACCAAGGATGATGTGTTGTCCCTAGTTTGAAATATTAAATTATTTCAAATTTCTGATGGAAACGCATCCTCTGTTTTTTATTTCATTGCCCAGAGCAAACGGCTCTGAAGCATATCAGTGGCTGGAAATGAAAGAGCTTTGCTACTGGTCGAGGGGACCATTGAAGAACACGTGCGTCGGATTTGTTCATGAAAGTGGGATAGGCTTCATCTGTTTCAGAAACGAGCTTTTATATTTTCAAGGCAGAGAAAAGCTTGAGCAGAATTTGTTAGGCTGAGTGGCTTTCTCTTGGGAAGATGTCAAACCCCATCATACCCATGTTCAATGAAAAAAGTATATCTTATGCCACTCATATCAGAAAAATGAAGTGTGTTCTAATAATTGGTTATGGCTTCCACAGAGTTTCTTAAAGGGCTCTTTTTTATTAGCCAATTTGCACAACTCAATTTCCAAGCTGTTAAACATGATAAAATACTAACATTTTGTGCTATTGAAGCTATAATAGGCCAGGATTGTGAATCATGAAAGTATATTTCCCCCTGGAATTACACTGACATTTGATTTAATTTTTTTGATGTTGCATCCATTATATTGTGTCCCACTGTCCTCACTGTATAAATCTGCAGGCTTTGGCATACGGACCAACAAGTTACTTAGACAGCAATGCAATTAAGTGGGAAATTCTAGTGACAGAAATTGCCTAAACTAAAGAAAATACCAATATACCAGTGAAATATTGTCTTGCCTTCCATTTCTAAGCATATTTCTCCATTGTTTTCAATGAGCCCTACTCAAAGACCACGCTCTGAATGGCTGAGAGGTAAAAACCCTGTGTGCATCTTTTGAAGTGCTTTCTTCCTCATGGGACTGAACTATTTTAATATTACGGTAACACACGCAAGCTTCATTTGAGATTGCTCCCTCTTGCTGAAGACATACAAACATGTAGAAGGAGACAGTCCCTACCGCACATTTTTGACAGCCAGAGACCCCAAAGGGACAGTACCTACCCCAATTTTTTATAGCCAGAATTGGCATGGATCAAAAAAGGCGGTGAGGTCAGGTTTATGAATCGTAAAAGCATTTTTCCCCCCTGGCGTGATGCTGACATTTAACTTGGGGGTTTGAATGTTGCATCCAGTATGTTGCACGGTCCCTCGGGACCCCAGCAACGACAGGTCTTCAGGGACCCAGTGCACCAGACGGCATGGCACTGATTCTTTGCTGCCTTGCAGTCCCGGTAACCGTTTAATTTTTTGCACCCACTCTGCTCCCCATTCTGGCCTGGGACAGACATTGCATAAACCGCTTTGAGCTCAATCAGTGAAGTCTTATATTACATTCGACCAGGTTTATCTCAGACCGGTTTTGGCCATTTTGAAACTGGTTTATGTGCACTGAACATCTGTTCTGTTACAGGTTTAAACCAGTTGCTGATCACTTAAAACTGGTTTGTGTGCAATGTGTGTCCCTAGCCCAGAGGGCTGTGATCACTCCAGCAGCACGGCAGGGAGGTTCGGCGCAGCAGTCACTGCAGCAGCGTGGCGGTCTCCAGAAGGTCTACGAAGACAGCAGGATGGCTAAGGGATCGCATGATATGAAAGTGTGAGGAGCTTGACCATCAGGATGACTGTGAAGTGCATGCCCCCTTCAGCTAGTGCCATAGTGGCAGTGGGCAAGCTTTGTTAGCACAAGTGTTCGTGAGAGTTGACGCGGGGGCACTGCTGTCTTTGAACAGTGCAGTTCGAGGGGTCGGAAGATTTTGGCTTTTAATCCCAGCTCCTGATCTGACTGAGTTTTCATAAGCCACTTCATCCATTGAGGAGATGTCCTCAGCTACCTCACCTAGTGCAGAGGAGTCGCTAAATGTTCGCGCTGTGGGTGCCAGTCCCAGGAGCCAGGAACACCTGGTTGCTCGTAGTTGCTTTTCCACTGGCTCGCACTGTGACCTTGGGCAAGTCACTTTGTCCCCCTGAGTCTGCTTTAAGGAATGAAGGTGATAATCCCTGCTGTACAAATGGGGGTGCATGACCCATGGATGCTTGCAAAGGGCATTGTGATGCCTGAAAGGGCAGGCTCTACTGTGTAGCATGAATTAAAACTCTGTGGGGCAGAGCTGCTACCTATTTGCTGTATGTGTGTGGGGGCTGACAGCCTGGAGCAGATGGTCCCTTTTCATCTCCAAGGGAGGATTTTCTATGGGGTGGCGAGAGGCAGAGAGCTGCTGTGTGAGACGTGTGAAGGGTACAAGTCCAAACGTGTGCAGTGCAGCTCTTCTTTACGATTCAGTTACCAGGGTTCAAACACAGTGTGAATCCTCAATGATTCAGAGACAGGCAGCTGCAAAGTCTAAGCTGGTCTTAATGGGGAAATAAATTTTGAGCTAGCAGCTTATTGTGAGCTCAGTCTGTAGGGATAAGATACGGTTATTTTCTTTTCCCTGAATGGTTTATCTAGCCTTTCAGTATCCTTTTGCACTTTTCCTGCGCACGCACAGTGTCAATTCTCCTGCAATAGCTCTGGGAATTGGAGCAGAGAGACTGCCTTGACCATGCATGTTTTTATTTCATGAACACTTTCATCCTAAAAGCGTTGTGTGTGCAGGCTGTATTCCAAAGCCCATTGCAGTCGACGGAAAGACTCCCATTCGCTTCACCGGGCCTTGGTCAGATGAATGTTTCCCCGTTAAAAACTGTGCAAACCCCAGTCACGAGATGGCCAGCTCTGGAGTCCTGTGTGTGGAGTCACGCAGGTGTAACTGGCAGCATTACCCGACGCCAAGGTCTGGCGTTTGCTACGCTGTGTGAATGATAAGAGAAATGCCAGCCACGTCTGCTTGTAATTGTCCTCGGGACGGTGGCTGTTGATTGGCTGTTTCCACCCATGGAAGAGATCACGTACCTGGGATGCAACAGATCCTCAGTGAAGTGTAAAGGTCTTTGTCCTTGAATTATGAAATATGTGCTAGAGGGAAAGCTTGTTCTCTCCTGCAGAGCTCACAGTAGGAGCTCTCTGGCTGGTGTCTGGGCTTTGTTATTGAACATCCCCAGGCAGGTATTTGCACTTGATCTGTTCTTTCCTCTCTTTTTTTTTTTTTTTTTTTTTTTGGCTTTCAGACACATGTTTGGTCTGTTGTCCAAGGTGCCTTTGGAAGCTGGGCCTTGCAGGAGCTGTAAGACAGGGACCCTCCCTCTGCTAATGGACTCCCAGGGCTCAGCATCGCAGAACAAGTCAGAGGGGCACTGCCTTCTCATGCACTGAGCCCAGAGGTGGGGCCAGGCACTCCTGAATACTAGCCCCAGCTCCACCACGGACTCCCTTTTGAGGCTCAGTGTCTAGTATGGAGCATAACTCTCCTGCTAATGGACCTTGTCCAGTTTGAGCTGGGACTGTGCTTTGGGATGCAGCGCTCTGGGACCAGGCGGCGGTGAAAAGTGGAGGGAGGGCACATCTTTTATATCTACTGCACTGTAATCCTCGAGCGGTAAGAGAAGCACTGAGAAACCCTAGTTGTAAAATCTCTGGAGCTTATAATCGGTCAGCACCTAGCACCTTGGTCCTGCTTGGCATCCTTGGGCACTTCCATAATAAAGAGGGTTAGTAGCACGAAGCCACGTAGGCTGTGATCGGCTCAGTCTGTCGTCTTCTCTGCAGAGGCTGACTCCACACCCCCTGGACCACACAGAAGAAATCGCAGGCCCTAATCTTACTGTCAGGGAAACCCTCTCTTCCTTCAGCATATCAGCCTCTGGTACAGAGCTCGTAATTAGAGTGAGCGTGGTATTCTATTAATTGCAGCAATTGTGATGTTTAGATTTCTGGGTTAATTGGTAATATCTGGTGTAACGGGTTTTTTTTTTTTCCCCTCAGATATTTTTGATCACAGTAATTAACTTCCGCTTTTGGGAGAGCAGGCATTAATCATTTGATTCCTCAGTATCCCTCAGTTCGGATCTTGGTAAAAATCTCTCTCCAGGGGCTTTGCTGGACTCTGTCGGCTGTAGGCAACATGCAGACAACCATTTATCCATGTCAGAAGTGGTTTCACGCAAGTCCCAAAACTCTGTATTGCAAGCACATTACAAAAAGTACACTAGGAACAGCAGACATCATATGGGAAAGGGACTGTGTTGTGTTTGTGGCAGGACAGGAGGGCTCAGGACATCTGGGTTGTTTGCCAAGGTTTGCCAGTGGCTATTTGACCAGCTACATGGTGGCATCTTGATGGGAAGCTGCCTTCCTGCAGCTGCCTCCCCTCCACTTGTTTTAATCCTATAGAAATTTTATCTTTCTGAATTTTACAGGCTTGTTCCATGTGTTTGTAGAGAGGAGCTCATGCTCTGTTAAATCCTACATGTTTTTCGCCCGCATTTCTATTATATTTCTCCAGGCTGATATTGATTTTGTTCTTCCTGCGTTCTGCTGGAGCTTTTTCTATAAAACCAAGGCCATTGATTCTTAAAGATGGTGCGACTGAAGGAGGAAAACCAGCTAATCATTCTTAGCA
>NW_005841833.1:3511360-3528192 GCF_000455745.1 Alligator sinensis | reverse complement strand
GTGAAATCATTTTTTTTTTTTTTTTTTTTATCTTCCCAGTCAATCTGTTTATTTTCTCTGTTTTTACTTGTTGGCAGGACAAGCCCCGGAGACTCAGGTCTGCTCCTCTTCCAAGCGCTGTCGGGAGCTGCTTTGCAGCATTTCTCATTGCACGTCAGGCCGGTACCAGAGGGAATCTCCATAGCAACAGTTTCAGGGGACAGTGTTGGGGAATCAGGAGTCCGACAAATGAGAAAAAGAGAGAGAGAGAGACTTGGATCCCTTTGCAAGCCCCGATTGTTCGTGCAGCACTGGTTATGGGTAGGGCCAGCCAGATAGCAAAAACTCCATGTTGCAAAACACTTTGAGATTTTCAGCATCTAGTTTTTCCTTTGATCCAGGACAAAAATGAGCCCCTTTGAGAGGGAGGAAGAATAGTCTGCTAAGCTGGGTACCTGGGAGCTTGGGATTTGGCTATTGGGAGCAGCCATTTGGTCAAGAGTCAACCACATGTCAGGTTTGCGCCCTAACCCATGGGCTGTTGGCTAGTTAGGATGGGGGTGTCTTGCCCTCTCGCCCGTTCTATTCATGGAGGTGGCTTTCAGCGCCTGCTGCCCTGAATCTGGTCACTTGAAAAGAGGCCCCTAGCAGAGAGATGAGAACCAGCCCCCTGATTTTTGGCTTGAGAGGAAGGAGCTTGAAATCTGGATCCAGGGCAGAATGGCTGTGCTCCAGTTTATCATTGGGATCCATCCTGACTCACCTGTGCTGCACCCTGGACCAGGCAGGAGTCTCTTCCCTGCCATAAAAGCCAGCAATATTCTTGGTCTTGAATGCATCTTGTTCCACATCAGAGTGGCCAATAATACCCTGGTGAGTTAGGCACTTGCCTAAGATGTAAAAGACTCAGCTTTAAGTCCATGATCCCAAATTGCCGGAATGGGTTTCCCATTTCCCAGGTGAGCAGGGCACTGGGGGAACTAGGGGGGTGCCTTTGTGGACTAAGGGACTTCCTTGATGACATCCTTATCGAGTCTGTCACATTTCCATCCTCGCCAAAGAGTTTCCATGTTGATGAGTTGGCATTTTCAGATGAAATACCATTCCCCTGAAAAATTTCTGACTGGCTCCAAGCAGAAGTGCTTTCACTGAAGCCACATTTCCTGACGTGAATGGGACTATTCATGACAGCCAGACCTGCCCTTAGGAGTAAACATTCACAGGACTGGATGCTTATTAACTCGCTCACCTAAATGGAATAAATCTCTTCTGGGGTTTGCTGGAGCTTGACTTTGATCTCAGTTCAAGGCTCCAATAATTTATTTGCCAGCTTTTTTTTTTTTTAAAGAGAGAAGCAAGAGCCTTGAAGACTCCCATCTCTTCTTCTGCAGCATCTCACAGACTGTGCTGATCCAAATTGCTTTGCCAGTCCATGCTGATTATATTTTTAAGATCTTTCCCTCTTGATAGCTTAAAGTATTCCTTCCCACATCTCTTACAAACACAGCCCCCTCTTTCACTTCAGGGTCACTATCATCATCGTGCTCGTAAAAACAGGAATAAGGCAGGTCTTTTCTCTTGCTGAGGCATGAATCTCGTTTCACAATGAATGTTTGATCTGGATATTGTGTGAAGCCATCCCACATAAGCACGCAACGGATGTAACTTCTCCTGACAGAGTGAAACTCACAGGACTGCAGCTGCAAGTGGGGAAAAAAAACAGGAAAAGTTTAAGGAAGAACTAACCAAATCAAATCGGTATTTCATATTCATGCAGGTCAGGCAGAAGCATGTACAGAGTGGCCTGGTAGTGGCTGTGGGCATCCGTCCAGAGAAAAACGTGTTTCTGCTTAATCTTATTAATTCTATATCTGACAAGAAAACTGCAGGATGGGGTGCCCATGTTTTTGGAGAAGTTGGGAAAAGTGTGAAAAAAGAGGTCCCTGTGAATGGTGATGATGGCTCCTGAGATGTTATCATGCCCCATCTCTGATGTGTTCTGCTCTATAAAACTTACCTAAGGCATAATCCCTCCCCCCACATGAAATCAATAGTAAAATTCTCCTTGACTTCATTGTGGGTAGCCAAGAGTCCTATAAAAAGGATCATTGATGCAAAAAAAACAACAACCCTGTTAAGGTCCTTGTGAAAACTCAAAGTCCCTTGAGCAACTTCCACAGGGTTGTTTGGTTGGAAAGAAAGACTGTCGTCTCGCTTTCTTGTTTGGTGGGACTCTCGCAAGGTTTGTGCGTCTGTTTGCGTCCAGTTGCCATCTATCTGTGGAAATTTGGATAGAGTCTGAGAGGAAGGTGCTGATCAAATCCCAGCAAACCTATTCCACAAGCTCACCCTTCTCCCCTACCCTGGGCAGTGTTCCTAGGCATCCCAGCCTCGCTGCCCTCATCCTGCGTTTTGTCACAGCTTGAGTGCAGCGTTTTCAAAATGAGGTTTCACTTCTTGCCCTCTTGGCAATGTGAACGACCCAAATAAGTGATTAAGAAAGAAAGAAGCCTCGAGGTGTCTGGTCATTTCCCCAGGGTAGCATCAGTTTACTCAGTCAGAGTCCATCAGTATTGATCAGCGCCTGCAATTAGACCTTGCGAAGCTCAGAAGCACATGCAGCATCCCGGGCCTAATTAATCCAATGCTCTGTGATCTAAGCAAGAGAACTACAGCTCCGTGTCCAAATTCAGGCAAACCTCAGAGTTGGTTTCAACAAAGACCTTCAGTTGAAATCCCGGCTCTGAAATGCAGCAGGGTTCTCTCCTGCTGTTGGAGGGGTCTGCTGGGGCTGCCCTCCAAAATCACTTTTCCCAATGCCCAAGTGTGTCCAATTAGGCAGTTTAGCTGGAGCTTTTGAGCTGGATTAATTAGTTTGGAGGTGGTTATTCTGCTGTTTAGCCTCTCCAGGCCAAATCAATACTGATGGGCTGCTGTCTTTGTAAGCTGCCGATGCCTTGAGAAATGACCTGATAACTTTTTTTTTTAGTCATCATTCTCCTGTATTAACCTGTTCAAGTCACTCGTGGTTCTGAGATGACAAGAAAAGGGTATGAAGGGGTACCTCGCGGCATCTGCCCTGATAGGGATATGGACTGGAAATCCTGGCTCCCCAACCAGCAGTGCTGCCTGAACTAAAATCACTTCCCTTTTGCAGGCAGTCACAGCACTGCCCTCTTCCCAGGCCTTTTTCTAGACTGTGCCTGTTGCCAGGGCTCAGGTTTGGGGTGGCACAGAGTGGGGCATGGTCTTTGCCCCTCTCCCAGGTGTCTTGGACATCGTGCCCCGAATGTGAAAGTGATCCTTTTCTGCATAAGAACAAAGCATGGCAGCCTCTCGTTCCTTTAGAGGAGGAACAGGCACACAACTTAGTGTTCCTGGGAGTGTGGCTTGCAGCTCTGTTGTACCAGAGCCTTACTGGGGGCTTTACTCAGCCAGCCTACAGATCTGAATGGCACAGGGCAGTTGCACTCAATGTTTTGGTGGGGCTGGTCTGTGGGTTGGATCAGGCCCTGCCTGTCCCCCCTCCTACCCCCACAACCCACCAGCATTAAGCTTCATGCTACTTTGCCCAGCCCTGCAGGCCCATATCACCACGTGGAGCTCCCCTGGACCCAGATGATGTGGCACTAGGGGCCGGAGGTTGAGGGCAGGGATGCTCAATCTACAGCCTGCAGCACCATGTCATCCAGTCCATGGATGCCTTCATGAGTCCAGAAGTGGAGCTGTGGGAGTGGCAGTGCTAATTGCCTTTATCCATCCTGTATGTTTAGATCTCAAGCTCCTTGGGATGAGGGAGGTGGTCTGCTCCATATACATTACAGTGACTAGCACAGCAGGCACCCGATCCTGTTTGGAGGTGCCGGGAACTAGTGATATTGTATCATGGCTCAAAGTGCACAGTGCAGGTGCTCCAAAACCCTGGTCTCTTTTTTCTGGCAGGTCCTGATTCGGTATGAACTTGGGGTCGTCAGAAGAAATCAGCTGGGTTGATGCTGGAACTTCTGATGCATGTTAGTTGCATCAGTTTTTATGGGGAAAATTTCTGCTTCCACATGGGATGATTTGTCCTCCCGGCTGTGACGCTGCGAGCAGAGATTCTCTCCTGTTCCTCCTTGCATTGCATATGCAAACTGACGCAAGAAAGGGACTTGCTGAAAGCGGCTCCAATTAACTCAGCGGTGGCACGGGCATAAACGTGAGGACGATTGGGCTCTCATGACCACCAGTTGCTTCCACAAAACATTAAATGAGGGTTGGATTCGCCCTTCCAGCACTTCACTTCTAGGCTGAAATTAATGTCTCCACAGCTGCTTCAAAACAGACCGAGGCAACCGTGCCCCAGCCTTGCCAGCTGCCTGTATTTGTGTCCCCTCCGCAGGGGGTGACAGTGGGAATCCTGCTAATTGCAGAACCCACTCCGAATCTGTGGCATCAGGCGGCTGCAGCTAGGTCTCCTATTCTTTCCCTCATGTGGGTGTGATGGCATCTTCCAGCAGGAGGCCTGCCTAATGCATGGAAGATGAATAGCGAGAGTGTGGAACGAGGTGCGCCAAGCTGCCCCCAAAGTACATAATGATGGAGCTCTTGTTGCTCCTTTCTTCGCCGTGTAGGAGGACAGTTGCCTTGTGAAAGGCAGGAGCAGCTTAGCTCAATAGTCTCATGGTTCAACTGGTTGTCAGGGAGCAGGAACGGAGAAATCTCAAGGAGTGAATGTGGGGGGAAAGAAACCACAGGCGACACATGCAGCCCATTTTAATTTTTCCTTCTGAAAGCAGGAGGGAACCAAGACCATAACAAACACTAATTCCCCCCACCATGCCGTATATTTTTAAGCATGGGCTGGATCTCTCCACCCAGCTTTGGGTTCCTTACAATTTTCCATGGCGAGTGGGAGGCTGGGTGTAAGAGGAAAGCCACAAGACAGCGCCGTCTAATTACAGTGACTTTCCATTTTCTCCTGTCTCCTGGAGGCCTCGGCTGCAATTCTGATCTTAAATGATGATGAATGTCTCGCATTGACTGGAGGCTGGGATTTGCAATTGGGAGGGTGGGGGAATCAAATTCATAAAGGTCAGCGGATGATTTTACCTCTGTCTTTTGTGTGTCCCCCCCAATCCTATTACAGTAAAAATTATGTGAGCTATAAAAACACAGGCTTTTGGGTAGCTTCACTCTTCTCTTAGGCAGCACTTGGGCCTGTTGCTTTCCAAGGGCTGGTTTGCGCAAGTTGGATTACAGTGTCTTGACTATTGCTTTTCTTGACATTGGTTTGTTTCGAAGTGCATGTTTGATAAGAGACAGCCTTGGAGACTCAAGGGGTGTCCTTCGTGTTTGAGCTAATGGTCAAATCAGTTCATTGAGCCTTCATTCGGCTACACTGGAAATTATACTTCTCCATTTGGTAGCACTGAGTGGCTCTACCTGAGGTCAGAGTCCCGATGTGCTAGGTGCTGCATGGTCCCAGAAGGCGTCCCTGTCCCCAAAACTTGCAACCTAAATAGACAAGCCGGACATGGGATGGAAAAAGGAAGTGCTACTTCCATTTTACAAATGGAAATCTGCAGCAGAGGGTCACTCCCGTCAGGTCTGTAACCAGATGCAGGAATTATTCCTTCAAAATAAGCAAGGTCCTTGTTCTCAGGGGCAGCATGAAAAAGCTTGACCAGAATGCCCCCTTGTAAAGCAAGGGGGGTTTGCTTTCACCTTGAGAAAAGACCTCTTCACTTGAGGTTATGGCTTTACTAGGGGAATAGCACAGACTGAGTCTACAAGCTGTGATAACAGACCCCTCCTCCTTCATGCAAGCTGCTGCTGTTACAGTAATGGGACTCAGTGCATGAGTTGAGGATTAATTCTTGCCATAGTGCTTGCGGGGGTTGGACCTGTTTTTGTGCTGCCAACCCTCCTGAAATATAAAGTCATAGAAAAAGAAGTTCAGAAAGGACCCCATGAAGTCATTTAGTCCAACCCCTGCCAAAGCAGGGTCATTCCTGTTTAAACCTTCCCAGGCCTGTTTGCCCCAGCTGTGCTAACATAACGGCTTCTGGTGGGCATCTGCTTTACAAGCTACTCATTAGAATATCAGCTACTTGGAAGAGAGAGAGGAGGATGGAGACCAGCCCAAAGAAATAAAAAAAACCGCAATTGAATGAGCAGATGCTTCTTTATCAGCATAAGAAAACAAGCAGGAGGGGGACCTTGCCATACGAGATTAAAGAGGCGCGTTGGCTAAGGAGGCAACGGGGGATGAAGCGACCCCAGGGGGTGATGGAAGTCCATTTCTTGGTGTGACTCTTTATGCATGGAAAAGTTTGTGCATAGATTATAAGCATTTCTCATAATTGTTCACCGATGAATTTGTAGTCTTGTTATTATTAGGATAGCACTGAAAAATGGACAGTCTATAATGCAAGGATTGGATCTTGCTTACTCTACAGGACAGTCTGCAGCCATTGAAGTGCAGAATGCAGCAGGCTCTGCTTTTCCCCTTTGTCTCTTTAATGGGGAAACTGAGTCACAGAGTGGCTCTGGCTTGCCCAAAGGGTATGTAGTGGCAGAGCTGGGTTTAGAAGTTGGGTGTTCCCAGCTCCCAAGTTCATATGTGGTTTGGAAGAGCACGTTACCACCCCCATCTTTTATAATTGCAGAAATGCTTGTAGCAGTGCTGAAAAATGAGGTTCCTGGTGCGTAGCTCTGGCCAGAAGGTTTCCATCCAGGCAGCTGGGCAGTGGGCGTTCCCTTTCCCCTCCTCCCTCACACAGCATTTAAAAGTCTGCATTCTTTGCAGCAAACCAGAGGGATTTGGTTTTTTTGCTTTTAAAATAGTTTTTTTTTCCTCCTAGCCCCAGCCAGGGAACTGTAACTACTCCGCGGTGATTGACAAAGTGGAACATTGCCTGTGGCATTTGGTCATTGCGCGTATGTCCTGGCAATGAGAGCATGTCCGCCAGCTCACAGATGCAGACTGCACTTCGGCAAGTTTTGCTACCTTATTGGCTTGTTCTCTGGGGTATAAATCTATCACGTTTTCTCCAGGGTTTGAATGGACGGAGCTGGAGTAACAAGTAGCCAAACCAATAGTGGTGGAAATGACCCTTATTCTCACTGAGAACTTAATTATACTGAGTTGTAAGCAGTGCTACACGGTTCAAATTCATGCCTGAGGTGTGCAGACAGACCTCTGGTCAAGTTTTCAAGGAGATGTACCAATATCAGGCAACTTGCCCTCAAGACTTGATTGAAGGGAGACCGGGGAGTGTCATTATTGGGGGCACAAAGTGACTTAGCCAAGGTCACCCAACTGGGCAGTGGCGAAGCAGAGACCCAAATTGTCTGGCCCCAGGACCCTGCTGTTTCTTAGCATGCTCCCCTGTCAGCTTTTCTTTGTGCGGCTAACTGTTGAAAGCTCTGGCATGCGAGTCCTTCAGTCCTTTGCTCAGGACTGTAGCAATGCCTCTGATTAGCCAAAGATCTGTTGTCTGCTTATGAGCTGTAACAGGTGTGAAAAAGTAAGTGACCCGTTAAGAACAGCACCGCCCAAGCTGTGATATCAGAGCCACGCTGCTAATGAGGCTGTCAACCAAGCCACCAGAGCGGGGCAATGCAAGCTCATCACAGTGCGTTAGGGTAAATTAGAGCCCCCTTTCAGGTGATGCATATCTTCCACCCTTCTTCCCCCCCTGCAAGGAGCATTGCTGTTTTCCAACCTGTGACTTAACCATCCGTCGTTAACTTGCAGGAGTGAAAGAGAAACTCTGCACAAGCTGTCGCTGCTTCTGTGATTCGAGAGTCTGGAATAATTGCTCATTGCAGCAAGGCAGTGAGATCGGCCGTGGCAGGGCAGCCCCCCTGGTCCCTGCTCTGCTCCTGAAGCTTTTGCTACTCAAGGTCGGGAAGAGCTGGGTTCAGCACAGGACATGCGAGAGATGCTCCAAAGGGAGAGCTCCCCTCGGTCCTCAGGTCCTGCTGCAAGAAGCAGCAGCCACCACCAACTGGTTCAGTCCATATTTAGTGGTCATTTTTAATTATACATATGCCGAAACATGGACACATGGATTTCCTCCTCTTTTTTAAGACATCCTGACAGTCATTTTTTTTAGCATCTGTATATAGCACACACACACACATATAATGTATGTATGTATATATAACATGTATAGCATATGTGCATGTATGTGTATGTGTGTGCACATGCATACACAAACTGAACGGATGCTTTATTTTTAAAGGGGTTAGCCAGAATCACCTTTGTAAATCTTGTTGCTTTGCAGGTCCATGGGGAATTGTTCTGAACCCCATTTTTTATCTATGGTGTTCAGATGACTCCCCTGTCTCCAACGGGCTAAGCCATCGCAGTGGGGGCAGCTATGTGAGCACCAGGAGCCAGCAGTGCGTGCTGCTGTCACGTAGCACTGAGAGGACACGGTGCCTCTCCAGAACTGAGTGTGCAAATGTGACACAGCGAATGATGCAGATTAGCAGCCTGACCCCACGCACCTGATGCATGCGAGTCCCCAGTGGGTCTGCTTATGTGCGAGACACTCTCGGGCCGGATCCTGCTCTTGTTGGTTCTCTGTTTTTTAAAACGAACCTCTCATAGCTTAAAGGATGTCAGTAAAACAGCCCGTTGCTGCTACTCTCATCTTTAACATTGAATATTGTTAACAGCCAAGGCTGGGAATACATCAGAGTTCATTATCCAGCTCCTAGGGAATTTCAAAGGGACTTGGGACCTCCCATGGGATCCATCTTTAATGAACATACTTTGCATCTTGTTTTAGTTTGCATTTCATTTCACCCATTTTCTATGGGTCAAACCCACCCAGCAGCTCCTACAGGAAGTCCCACCGAAATGTAAGTGGAAGCTGGGTCAAATAAGTCAGCTGTGGAGGCTTACCTGTGGAAAACTGGACCTGATCCTTAGCTAGGGAGGGCATAACTGGGTGCAGAGCTGATCTGTACCTGTTGCCCTCAGAGGACACAAGCACAAAGAAATCCATTTGCGCTGAATGTCACGCTGGAGGAGCCTGTGAAGAAGAGCTGCTTCAGCTGAAATGGAGACGGAGCGTTAATCAAAACATTGATCTGTTTTCATTGGCACTTTATTTGAAACCTGGCATACTTGAAAAAAATATGGGCTGGTATCATGCCTGCACCATGAACTTGTTTCCTTAATCTTCCCACACAGTGTCTCATTACATGTCAGGCTTTAAAAGCCTGTTGAATGGGTAAACAGTGAACAGATTTGATGGAAATCCATCAAGAGATTTTTTGGGAGATTATCCTTCGTAATCTCTTTTCAAACGATTCAGAGAAACAGTGTTTCTTTGCAATTTTAACTTCCCTGCTCCTGGAAAGAAAAAAGGAGTAAGTGCTGTGGACTGTATGTGGGGGGAAAGGACAGGTTAATGGAATTTCCTGTGATGCTGCTTTTGAAATCTTCCAATGAAAGGGATAATGTGAACACAAAAAGGCTCGGTGAACGGGGATTTCAAATGAGGGATTCTTCCCCATTTGGTTCCTTGCTCTGAGGGCAGCCCATCTCATGTTGCAGCAAGGGAAGTTGAGGATGGATCTTAGGAAGAACTTTCTCGCTAGGAGGGTGGTGAAGCACTGCACCAGGCAACCCTGAGGGGTTGTGGACTCTTCATCCTTGGAGGTTTTTAAGACCCAGGTAGACAAAACCCGGGCTGGGATGATGTAGGTGGGGCTGGTCCTGCTTTGAACAAGGGGTTGGGCTAGATGTGCCCTCCTGAGGTCCCTTCCAGCCTGAATTTTCTATGATTGTATGTTGCAGGGTCTCTGTGACCTTGGGCAACTCACTGCATCCCCCTATGCTTCAGTTCGTTCTGTAACCTAGGGGTCAGGACACTTGCTCCAGTTAGATTTCAAGCTCTCTAGAACAGAAACTGTCTCTTGTGTGCTCTCCAGGGCTGAATGCAAGAGGAAGTCTTTTGGAGCTCCAACTATGAAATATATGATATCCAGCACCAAAGCACTAACTGGGTTACCGTCTCTTATTAACTCATGTGTTTATAAAAACCCCTTGGCCCTCATCCTAAAGAGCTCCCAGACTCCAGCAGCTGTCTTAATGCCATGTCAAGTTTGCACATCAAAGTAAGGATGGGGATGGACTGGTTTTCCTTTAAGACATAACTGCAGTGCACTGTTGGCAGGGATAAGTGGTGATGAAGCAGCTAAAAGCAATGCTCAACTGTCTTAAAGTTATTTACTTTGGTGATTATTTTTTTTAAGTTAGAGATGAGAGAGAGAGATTTGTTTCATGCTGACTTCAGATATGTATTATACCAAGTCCTTTTTTTTTTTTTTAACTTCTGTCTTTCATCATGCAGGTCATTAAGGGAGTCATTTGGGAGAACTTTTATATATTTTTCCACTTTAAGTTTTCTACTGAAAAACTTTTCCCAATTAAACTAAAACAATGTTTAACATTTAATTGGCAAATGTCTAATTAATTATGCCGATTAATACAGCTTGCCAGAAGAATTTCACATACAGGAGACTGCTGGAAATATTTAAATTGTCAAAGGCTGTTGTTGCGAGTTTGTCACTGAGGGTTTGTGAATAATTTTTTGCTTTTTAAAGTAAGGGGTGCAACAGAGAAAGTGGGGAGGGGGGGGCAACAATTGAAGTGACACCCAAAATAGATAGCAGGGAACAGGGGAATTATGGCGTGGAGGAATGTTTTATCCGGTGTGGTATATGCATCCAGCAGTGGCTGACAGAGAGAGCCGTATAAAAGCAGCTATTCCTAAAGCAACAGCTCCTGTGCATTGGAAAACAAAATTCTCAGCTTGGCTGGAGCTATCCACTACTTACACAGCATGCATCACCTCGTATATAAGCTTTGTAGTGACAGACTCGGTGAACGCCAGGTTAGCTTGGAGGAGGTATCATTGCAGAGAGACCCAGAGCCCCCATTTAAGTCCCTTAACAGGCATTTGCAATAGCGCCTGATTTTCATAAATTGTGATAATCGATCAGGTCTGAGAGGAACAGAGTGAAAACACGGTGGCCTTTGAGGATGACACATGCCAGGAGATGCCAATTCTCTGCACGTGTGAAGGCGGAAGGGAGCAGGAACGTTGTGTTTATTGGCTGTATGGTTCGGCCCCACGGTGCTTTTATTATCTACATAGCATCAAATATTTATATGGGCTCAAAAGTGTGCTTGAGATGGTCTGTGCCCTGACGTCTCCGTGGGTGATTAACGGAGGGAGGAAGGGGAATGAGCTATAACAAAAAGCAAAGTGAGTGAGCGGAGAAATGTAGTGTGAGGATGAATGTGGTAGAGATGCTGAGATGGGGAGGCGCTGGGATGTGGTAGGTAAATGCTGACTTCAGGCTCCAGGGATGGAAAGAGGAAGCTTGTGTGTAGCTAGTGCCATGGTTTGCTTGGTCAGTTTTGTCCCTTACGAGGGATCTTAAAGGAGGAGAAGCTGAGGATTTGCTGTGGGGGCATTGAGAGAGATTCCCAGGAGGTGGCTGGGTGGAAGAAGCGGCAGAGATCACAGGAGGAAAATGGTGGTAAGCTGTGCAATGAGAGGAGACCAGGATCCTAACAACACCTGCCGAAACAAACCCCAAAGGCATGGGGTGGGAACTGGACCCTTCTATATGAGGGCAGGAGTTGCCCTCTGACTCGTGGCCGGAGCGGCGTAGTTAACCATGCTAGTTGGACTCACCGTGTCAGGAGGAAACCTGCCTGCAAGAAGGTCCCCCCGTGGCTGCCCGCTGCAGGGTCTCTTGCATCTTCCTCACATACACATGGTGGGGGGTAGGCTGCTGGACCGGCCATTTCTGCCCCCTTGCTAGGCAGCTGTTGGGAAGTCCAAGAATGAATTGTCCTTGCTTCAGCAAGGCTCTGGGCCCACTGCAGAGGGGATGAGGCAGTCTCCAGCTGGAGAGAGTTGACCTCAGGTGCCTTTTGTTTGCCTCGTGCAGATCCCTTGCAAAGCAGCCTGCCTGGCCGGAGCTGAGCTGTGGGTATCCTCTGGAGCTCTGCTGCCTGGGTCCCGTCCCTGGCCATGAACCCCACAGACCTGCTCAGCTGAAGGAGGTGGATCTGCCTCCTCTGGTATTTGCTCCCTCAGGTAAACGCGAGGTCAGCTTTTAACTCAGGGAGGTCAGGACGGACTCCAGAGATGAGAGCAGATGGAGGGGGGGAGCAGAGGAAGGTGTGACCTTAAGGGCATGGAAGGGAAGCAAACTCCCTCCTTCACGTTAATCGAGTCCGTTCCATTTCTTCGTGTCCCGCTTTTCATGTAACACCTGGTTTTGAAAGAGGGGGCAGAGCAGGGGCTTGGCATGCCTCATAATACACCTGTCCTCATGCTTCAGCTGCTGGGCCAGGGCCATTTCCCCCTCTTGGATGGCACCTGGGTCAGAAAAGGCTACTTTGGGGTTGGCATGAGGTTTTTTTTCTCCAAGCTTTGCTAACCTTGGCAGAGCTTCTTTCCTTAGCAATGCAAACTTGGATGCTTGCTTCCTTAGAGGGCTTCCTCCTATATACAGCATCTGCAACACACCCCTGCAGAAGATGGGAACGCTGCTTCCATCTCCCGGGGTGGGAGGTGGGGGGAGACCTGAGGCATAAGACTAGGACTCAAGAGGACCAGGTGCCCAGGAGTAGGCTTGGTCTTTGCAATACCCACAAGTCTGGTGAGATTTGGTGCTTATCTTAAAGCCTCAGCTCCTGGAGTCATGTGAGTATGTAACATTCTCAGTCTTCCTATAAGGAATTTATCTATTTTGTTTATATGGTGAGATTATGGGTGTGGGGGCTTATCCTTCTGAAGTATTTGGAAAGAGCTTGGGATGGGGGTGCTATTGTTTTAAAAAATACACAGTTTCAGCCCTTGTGCTGAATGAAGAAAAGGTCAAAAACCCTAAAGGCTTAGAAAGGAGAAAACCCAAAGGAACCTAAGTTGCATTATTTTTAAGCCTATTGGGATTTTGGGGGTGGGGAGTGGGTTTGCATCATGACTCTTAAATGCTTGGAGCTGACAATGGCACAGGCTTATATGACTAAGCCATACTTCTTTCAGGTAGCACAAGTGTAAGCCTTGGGGCTCCGCATTGCTGCCGTTTCTTTTGGCTCCTTTGATAAAACCGTTTCTGGTTTTATCAACCTTTGCAACATTTTGTCCTAGGATTTGTGCACTGGTGTATCCACCTTTTGCTTGAAGTGTCCCAGTCATTACACACAATGCAGCACTCAGTGCAAAGGAAAGGCATGTGTTAATGGTTTCACTACAGCACAAAGGCTGGTAAGCTGCATTGCAAGATAACATGCATGTCTGCACCACCCTTCTGTTTTAGCCATTGTCATGTTGCAATGAGAGTACAATAGACCTCCATTTGTAACCTTGAGTTTTAAAAATCCCTTTCCCCCCTGGTTTGCACTGAGCTGTGATAGAGCAGATGCTTCTGAGAGTCGTATTTAATTTGCCTTTTGTTTGATCTCCTTTTGATTTAACTGAGTCATTATTTGTTGAACTCCCCCCTCCCCGGGTTTCCGCTTGGTTTCATCTAGCCCTTGCCCCCCATCTCTGAGTGCCTCTCAGCAGTGTATTAAGCCACATGATTAACATCTGTCACTTGTGCTTCATTCTCTCTCTCTCTCTCTCTCTCTCTCTCTCCGCTTATAAAAGTGCACTCTGCACTTCGTTTACAGCAGAGGAGGCAGGCTGAGGAAATGCCTTTTGCAGTGAGGCCTGTGATGGGCTCTAGTAGAGCTCTACTGGTCCTTAGGAGAGGGCATCTACTCCATGATGAGTGTTCAGGAAATGGTAGGTTTAAATCAGGTGTCAGACAACCCAAGGAGCTGCTAGCTCAAGAGTCTGGAAACCCTGGGCACCCACCCCTGGAAGTCTGCCTGGTAGGACTCCCTAGGGACCCCATCCTGAGGCAGACCTTCAGGCAGGTGGCCAAGGAGCTGGGCAGGTGAGCTGGCAGGAAACCAGGAAGGCTTTTTGACAGGAACTCAGTTGGCAGGGCTAGCACTGAGCTCTGGCTGTGTGCTGTTAGAAATGCCACGGCAATGGAAATGTCTTGCTTTCAATTAGTTGGTATTTTTCTTGGAGGGAAGGGGAGAAGATAATTCAGAAACTTTCCAAGGAGGGGCAATATTTGCCCCAGAGTCTAGGACGGCCCTTAAGGAAGCTGTTTTCAGTGGTGGCAGATGACAGAACAAGGAGCAATGGTCTCAAATTCTAGCAAGGGAGGTTTAGGTTGGATATTAGGAACAACTTTCTCACTAGGAGGGTAGTAAAAGCCTGGAACAGGCTCCCCAGAGACGTGGGGGACTCTCCATCCTTGGAGGTTTCTAAGACCCAAGCAGACACAGCCTTGGCTGGGGTGATGTAGCTGGGGCTGGTCCTGCTTTGAGCAGGGGTTGGATTAGATGTAACCTCCCGAGGTCCCTTCCACCCTCATTTTCTGTGATTCTAATCTCCATTTGATGCACAGAGGATCTTGCCTGCACAGTTGTCCAACTGGTTGCACACCAAGAACAGACGTGTAATGAAAATCTGGCTGAGTTTACAGCCTCCTGCTAACTCCACCGAGTCTGAGTTGGCAGGAGGTATTTCTTGCAATGAGTGTTGTTCCCTTTTTCTAGGAAATATTAGTTTTTCCTTTCTGCGTCCGTGACTGCCACACAGATAATTAATAATAATAATAATAATAATAAAGGTGAAATCTATCACTCCTAGGTCACTGACTCAAATCTCTTGCTGGTCAATAAGAACTAAAAAATCATTATTCTCTGTGTGCTGCTTCGTGGCCTACGTGGAATAAATTAGTTGATCTCGGGCCAGCCCTTTGTTTGGCAGTTGTGCACCCGCTGCAGTCACTGGCACAGAGCAGCATCCTTGCTGTCAGCCTCGCCGAGCGAGGCCCCTGGTAGATGGGCTACGGGTGACTGAGTTCACCTCTTGCTCAGCAGTCAGGGCTGAAACTCACTGGGGACGGTTCCAGGCGGGGAGAGTGGAGCTTACTGGCTTACTGGTTTGCAGCTTACTGGCTGTTGGGCACAGATCACATTAATTTCAGGGGTATTAGCAACAAATAGCAAGTGGAAAAGTGCGAAGGCTCCAGAATCCTTGGAGGCTTTTCAGACCCGGCTAAGCAAAGTCTTGGCTGGGATGATGTAGCTGGGGCTGTTCCTGCTTTGAGAGGGAGCTGGACTAGATGTGACCTCCTGAGGTCCCTTCTAACCCACTGGGTTGTCACTGGACCCACCTCTGCATACTGGCCATTGATCTAGGTGCTGCTTTGTCTGGAGCTGGTGGTCTTCAGTCGCTTCACCTTGCTGCTTCATCCTCCTACTTGCTTTGTTTCATCTTTCCCTTCTGTCTTTTCTAGCCTCCATCCAAGAAGATAGATCATGACCTTAATGAAACAAATGCAGTGCCTAGCTCCAAACGAGACCCTCAGCTTGAACAGTGGTTCCTGTATGCTACCAAAACAGTTGTTAGTAATTGCTTTCCATGCTGGTGCCTGTGTCTGCTGCTCCCAAGGCTGGCGGTGCCCTGCGTTCCTTAAGGGAGCCATTGCAAAGCCTGCCCCACTACGAGTCTGATAGAGACGGTAGGATTTGTCCTGGCGTGATTAGGGAGCATATAGCTGGAGATTATAGCTAATGGGCTTGTTGTTTATATACTGAAATCAATCAAAGTACATGATAGGCCTCGGAGGTAAGAATTTCTGTTCACCATCTGGGCAGATCAAACGGCAGAGTATTAATTTAAGAGCTGCAGCACGAGAGCAACCACAATGGAATAATCCTGTTATCTGAGCACAGATCTGGGGCGTAAAACAGTTTAAAAAAGAAAGTCCCATGGCCCCTTTTCCCCACCGCTGCCCCTTTGTGCTAGGGTGCTGTCTTGGTGGCTGTAAATCAAAGGTAGTTGCGGTGCTTTCAGGGTGAACGATCCCCAGCCCCCCGTTCTACCCAAGCTCATTGCAGACAGCGGCATCAACATGTTGCAAAGCAGCTGCTACCTTCCCTTGTCTCCAAAGAGGTGACATTTGCAGCAGCTGCCTGGCTGAGGCTGTCTTTTTATCTCTGTCAAAGGTAAAGCAGCATGGGGGCTGGATGCAGAGGGGCTCCTTTGGCTGGTTGGAACAGCAGGTCTTCATGTCTGCATTATGTGCTTTTCCAGGTGCTCTTGCCTCCAACACGGACCCCTTTGCGCATTGTTTCCACCCCACATGGCTAGTGCATCCCACTTGCCTTTGCACCTTCACTGGGCACCTCTGTAGGAAAGCCCCTGAGCTCCTGCCACTATGAATGCAGAACTGCCACCTGGCCTGAGGTGCCAGGCCATCTCCCCCCATGCCTAGGGTCTTCCTGACTTCAGGCTAAGAGCGACAAGCTCTGGTGTATGGAGGGGTAGGTAGCTGTGTTAGTTTGAAATCAGGCAGAGGGTGGGGAAGAGATGCACCTTGTAGACCAACCGAATCAGCGATGCATGAGCTTTCATAAGCAAGAGCCGATTTCATAGTATGGGATGGAGTGAGCTTTTGCTTGTGAAAGCTCGTGCATCTCCGATTCATTTCATCTGAGAGAAAGCTCTGGTATGTGACCTCTTCCCCCTTCCTTCACTCTACTTCCTCCCTGCCTTGGGCCGCTTTCACTTGCTCTCTGCTTCCAAATGGTTCTGCATTTCATTAATAGGTTTTAGATTTCATAGACTTCATAGACATTTCATAGACATCAGGGCTGGAAGGGACCTCGGAAGATCATCGAGTCCAGCCCCCCGCCCAAAGGGCAGGAAGTCAGCTGGGGTCATAGGATCCCAGCAAGATAAGCATCCAGTTTCATC
>NW_005841833.1:3477328-3510612 GCF_000455745.1 Alligator sinensis | reverse complement strand
GATCGCTTCTGACTCCAGTGTCCACATCATTAATGAAGATGTTGAACAGTATGGGTCCAAGGACAGAGCCTTGGGGGACCCCACTGGTCACAGGACACCACGATGAGTGACTTCCATCGATTACTACCCTCTGGGTCCGACCCCGGAGCCAATTTTCCAGCCAGTGGATCGTGGAGGACCCAAGGCGACAATTGGCCAGTTTCTCCAAGAGGCGATCATGGGACACCAGATCGAAGGCTTTTTTGAAGTCAAGATATATGACATCAATCTCTTCTCCCTTGTCCAGGTGATAGGTCACCTGGTCGTAGAAGGAAATGAGATTGGTCAAGCAAGACCTACCCGCAACAAACCCGTGCTGGCTATCCCTTAAGATGTTGGCGTCGGCCAGTCCATTAAGGATGGCCTCTTTAATAAACTTTTCTAAGATCTTCCCCGGGATAGAAGTCAGGCTGATGGGCCTATAGTTAGCCGGATCCACTTTCCTCCCTTTCTTGAAGATAGGCACCACATTGGCCTTCTTCCAGTCTTCGGGCACTACACCAGAGCGCCAAGAGTTTTCAAAGATCCGTGCTAGAGGCTGGGCTATGATGCTCGCCAGCTCCTTGAGTACCCTGGGGTGAAGATTGTCAGGGCCAGCTGACTTGAAGGTATCCAGCTTCTCAAGATGTTCCTTCAGAAAGTCAGCATTAATGGAGGGCAGGGGATCACCCTCACCCGGACTTCCCGGCCCTGTAGCGGGCATGGGTGTCCCATGGGACTGATGAAAGACTGACGCAAAGTACCTATTTAATAGGTTGGCTTTTTCCTGGGCGTCAGTTGTCAGTTGCCCCATCTGGTTCAGCGGGGGTCCAATGTTGCCCCTGCTTTTCCTCCGGCTCCCCACATATCTGAAAAAGGACTTCTTATTGTCCTTGATGCTCAAAGCTAGCTGGAGTTCAGTTGCAGCCTTGGCTTTCCTGGTCTGCTCCCTGCAGGACCGGACCAGTGCAGAATAATCCTCCTTGGAGGTGACTCCCATCCTCCACCCTTTGTAGGCCTTTCTTTTTAGCCTCAGGAGATCTGCTAGGTCCCTGGAGAGCCAGGGGGGCTGCTGTGCCCTCTTGCTGCCTTTCCTCCGAGATGGAATAGACTTAGTTTGTGCATTGAGGATCGCTCCCTTGAGGAGCAGCCACTCCTCTTGAACTCCCCTCTCCCTGTGGTCACGGTCCCTTAGGGCCTCACTGACAAGCCTCCTGAGCTTGTCAAAGTCGGCTTTCCTGAAGTCAAAGACTTGCGCGTTGCTGACCGACTTGCCAGCTTTTCGGCGGATGGTGAAGGTGATCAGCTCGTGGTCGCTGTCACCCAGCTTCCCACTTCAAGGTGAGACAGGATCACTTTGGCCCTTTGGCACTCTCTCCCAGAGGCAGCTTCTGCCTCGGGACACCTCACCCCCACCGTTTAACTTTGAAGCCGAAGGTAATGTTCTTTCAGGAAAATGTCCCATCTATGTGCAAAGTCTTCCTCTTTGCCAGATACCGACCTCCCTTCCTTTACTCAGAGCACTTGGGACTGGCTTTTCTCCTCACAAGCCAGCCCTTGGCCTCATCAGACCCTACAGCTATTGTCCCCTCTTCTTCCCCTTCATTGAACTTTGTCCAACCACTTGCTCTTGGCCATCCTGCCCTTCCACTGCCTTGCTATAGTTTTTGGCTTCTTCATGGTCCAAAGTCCAAGGGTCTCTACACTGTCCTCAGCCTCAGTTTCCTTATCGCCTCCTGTGTTGTAGCTCACACCTTGAAGTCTCTTCACTCTTGTTGCCCTGTTTCCTGCCTCTCTCCCAGTATTTTTTCTGGCAGACCTTCCTCTCCTCCTCTCAGAGAGCACTTGGGTTTCAGTGGGCAGCGTTTGCTCTGCTTCTGCCTGGCTTGTACTTGACAGCTCTCCATCTCCACGGCTGTCAGTCTGCAAGCTGTCATGAGCATTAAACTTGCATAAGGAGCCTGTTGCCCCCTGAAATGAAAGGAACAGCACTGGCTTTCAATGTATATGGAGTTAAAGAAAGGGGCATGGCATTACCCTGGCATATGGCTTTCGTATCTGGGTGCTGTCTGGTTTGGGTTTGAAAAAGATGCTGGAACAGTTGGGGAGAGTTCAGCCAAGAGCAAGTTTGAGGTCTGCCTCAAAGCAAGAAATACAAGCAGCTCTGCCTCATTTTGATTAGCAAAGAGAAGGTGAAGGGGCGCCATGGACAGATTGTGAATACTGATGGGTAGAGAAAAGCGCTTATATCTGCGCTCTCTGAAATCTGGAAGAAAAAGGTATGGAAAGATCCTGCATCTGGAAGCTGATGTCAGATAAACTCAGACTAGAAATAAGGGGCAAATACTTTGCAATGAAGGGAAGTAACCACTGGAACAACTTGCCTAGGGGTGCTGTGAATTCTCCGTCCTTGGAGATCTCAACATGCATTCAGTGGCATTCAAAAAGAGGGAGCCCAGCCCAGCCAGAAGCAATGGGCTTGATGCAGAAGCATGGGGCGAGGTTCTCTGGGTTGCATTTACGCATCGAGTTAGACTGGAGCGTCCTAATGATCCCTTCCAGGCTGAACATGTGTGATTCTCTGTGATCACAGTGATTCTCAACCAGGGCACTGTGAGATCCTTTCAAGGATGTCGCGGGGTGCCACCCAATGTTAGCACCGGTAAGCGTGCAAACACAATTGACAAGATAAACCCAACGATTTCAAACAGACATTCATAGTATTAAAAACATTTCTGAGCTGTCGTGGGCTTTGAGCTCTTTGCAACAGAAGAATTGCTCTATTTTTTCTGTAGTCAAAAAATTAGTGAAAACTAAAAGCTGGCATTCTTCCAAGGGCGGCTTTGAGTCTAACGAGAGGTACCTTGAGGCTAAAAAGGTTGAGAGCCACTGATCTAGAAGGCTATCACAGCGATGAGGTAGCAGACTTTTTATATCTCCTTGGTTTCAGTTATGGGGATGGATAGAGCTCTCTTCCTGGGATTTCTGGTTCCAGAAAATTTTTCTGATATGTTAACTGTTTTGAGTATCTGCCACCTTTTTCTCCCCCCCTCCCGCCTCCATAAAGGTTATAAGGCATTAACGAGACTTTGCAAGGGGAGAGGGATGGCGGCTTGCCACTGATGCCCAGTGGGGAGGCAGAAGGTGCCTGCAGCTTTCAGTGTGTCCTTCCTTGTAGGCTCTGCCAAGAGGGAGGGTAAAAGGCAGCCCCGTGGGGGGCTAAGGGTGATGGAGAGTTATCAAAGCAACAGTGATTCTTTCAGGACATTGCCAGCAACTCTATCCTCTGCCTCTTGCAGGCCCATTTGAGCCTGTCTTGGTCTGGGGACAGCTGTCACTGCACTATCATTTGTCCTCTTCACAGCAGGCTTGAAGAATAATCCCGATTCTCTTGGAAACCTGCTGCACCGGGGGAAACGGTTCTGTCCCACCAGGGAGGGCAGCTAGTTTCTTCTCGGGGTTGCTCCCAAAACAACAGACTTGGAAATCCCAAGGTCTAGTCTTACCACATCGTTCTCTTTGGATCTCCTGGTGGAGTGGGAAATGCCTTCGTCTACACCGTGTTTGCTGTTTTGTTCTTTCATGGCAATGTCCCATGCCTTCAACGCTTCCACTGGAGGCAGCGAATGGTGTCCAGCTCCTGTGAGCTAAGCCGCTGCATAGCATCAGGGCTTCCTTGAGCTCCCTGAAAGCAGGCCTGGTTCGATTCTCTGAGTTTTTTATCTGCTGTAGCTAGGCATCAGCTAAACACCCTCCAGTCCTAGCCTGGGGGCCCAGTAAACTGGGGTGGACTCTTTTGGGACTGTTCCTACTGCACTTGTTTGAGTAGTAGCCTTCGAAGTGGACAGGGTCCCTAGGATGTCACCACCTGAAGGCTAACGAGGTTGCCCCTTCAGCTAGCTGAAAACAGAAACCACAGAGTACATCTCAAAGCCCTCCCCTGTCACAGACTTGCCCATGCACAAACAGCCCACCCCAATTTGGATTTCAGGTTTTGTCCTTGACCGGCATGACTGAAAAGGCAAAAGGCAAATCGAGTCTGTCTTGGATGCAGCGTTAGTCAAAATTCCCTTGCCCTGCATGGGGCTTTGCATCCAGTCCAAGAGCTCCTCTGCTTCAAGGCCTTTCCTCCCAGCGGGGCTGGGACAGCCAGGTCTGTAGGTGCCATCACAAATGGGGAACAGGGGACCTTTCTTCCTCGTGCCAGCCTGATATTTTTGGTTGGGTTACGCCCACAGGCATTGTGCGCTCCGGCTGTCAGAGCCCGGTTGCTCTGATGCCACCTCCCACCTTAGATCTGTACATGTTTTGTTCCCCAGATATCGAGCAACAGGCCAACATCTTGCATTAGCCATGGGTTGGGTTTTACATTCCCCTTAGGTTTTTTTTAGAACTTAACCCATGCCTCCTCAGCGCCATATCTTGCAGCTACCAAAATATTTTGAGGTCTGTTGAAAGCCCTTTGTCTTACTGTTGCTTAAACCTCTAGTTCCCAGGCAGGCGACAACAGAAATGGTCTGCATCACATCTGATCTGCAAATGAATGCTTTGCACAAGGCTGCAAAAATACTCCCTCTGAACGTTCTCTGTTTGAGAGAATTTCTGTCTTGCATCAGCCTGGTTTTAATTACTGACCGTTTGAAATTAATGAGTGAACAGTAATGCGACATGTTGTCTTTTTACATTTTTAGCATGAGGCCTGCTGTGCTTTTGGGTGAATTGCGGTGGGGGTGGGGAAAGGCTTGCAAACTCTTTCACTGATGCGTTTGCAAGTACTACACCTGCAACGTTGCATGCTTGTGTTCTCTGACTTCAGTCGTTTCAGAATTACCGTTGGGTTAGATCTATCCTAGGAAACTGTGCCTTTGAAATGCCGTGGGACACAGCGAGAGGAGAGTGTTTTATTGCTATGGTTTTATCGGAAAGCCAGTCCTGAGGAACCCTCCAAAGAGCAATTTGGACCTTTGGGTTTCATCACTGGAGCCGCTCTCTGGCATCAGCTGACCATCTCCATAAAGCTCACTTCGATTCATTGCATTTATGATTTTTGCCAGCACATACAATCTAGGACATGCTGTTTGGCCTACAGCTATTTATGACTGAAATTATGGTTTGTGCTGTTGGGACTTTCAGATGATTTGGGCATGCTAAATTTCCAGTGCTTTCTTTTCCACTTGTGCTAATGAGTGAGATTGTTGCTTATTCAGAGCTAGCTATTGATTTCCCTGGAGCCAGCGACAGGAATTGTGGAAAATAATCGGCACCGGGCATAATCTGTATATTGAAAAGACAGCTTGGTTTGAAACCTTAGAAATACAGCGGGGGAGGAGGGAGGTACTTGGGGACTGTGATGGGAGGGACACAAGAATCTGAATCATTTTGCACTGAACTGCAACTCGGAGAATAACAGCTCCCTTCCCGAGTCTTTTCACGTTGCCAGTGCCCTCTTATTGGGTCACAAGATTTGGATCCCGGTGCTATCCCCTGTGCATTGGCTCCAGGCAGGTGGTGCTGTGTAATGGTCTCTCGAGTCTTAGTATAGTCCCAAGCAAAGATTGCCTGTCTGTCTGAGGTGTTTGGAGAGTTTTCTATGAGCAAGACTGATTGTCTTGTGAGTTGGACTGAACAATTGCCCTCAGATGGGTCCAGTATACCTCCACGGGCTGTTAGACTAGCTGGGTCTTCAGAAACATCTCTGACTGGTGCATTACCGAGAACCCCATAATGAGTAGAAACTTCTGGCTGTGGGCTTCCTCTTGGGTCGCTGCTCTCTGCCCATCCTTGTCTGCTTCCGCGTGTGTAGGATGCTGCCTCATCCTTTCGACCCGGTTGGTGATGGACAGAGCAAGAAGCAACGGTCTCAAGTTGCAGCAAGGAAAGTTTAGGTTAGACATTAGGAAGAATGTTCTTCTGAGGAGGACAGTAAAGCACTGGAACAGGTTACCCAGAGAGGTTGTGGACTCTCCATCCTTGGAGCTGGAAAGAGGATGGAGCTGGACGGTTCTCAGTGGTGGCAGGTGACAGAACAAGGAGCAATGGGCTCCAGTTGGATTGGGTTGGATATTAGGAATAATTTTCTCACTAGGAGAGTGGTAAAGCACTGAAACAGGCTCCCCAGAGAGGGTGTGGACCCTCCATCCTTGGAGGGTTTTAAGACCCAGCTAGACAAAGCCTTGGCTGGGATGATGTAGTTGGGGCTGGTCCTGCGTTGAGCAGGGGGTTGGACTAGATGTGACCTCCTGAGGCCCTTTCAGCCCTTGTTTTCTATGATCCTATGACTGCCCAATCTCTTCCCTGCCTTACTTCTTGCTGGCCCATTCCTTTCTTCCTTGAATTTGGGGTGATGGCACTTCCCAAATTCATGTATTGAAGATGTCTCAGGCTCTCTAGTTATCCTCAGCGTGAATTTATCCTTCAGATCCAAGAATCTTTACCTCCATTGTGGCTGCGAGGTTATGCTTCATAATAAGAAAGTCCTTCATGGTTTCAGGCAGGAAAGAAGAGAACTTCATGTCCTTAGCTGGTCACAGTTACTGTCTCACCATGTACTCAGCATAGAAATCGTACCTGGAAAGAGAGCCTGTTTCTGGAGTCTCTTCCTAACCTCCCTCTATGCTACTCCAGTTCACCTGCTAGAGTTTACCTGTCCATTATGGTTTGTGGGCTCCTCTGGTAAATTTGTCGGAGAATCTCCAGACCATCATCAGGTGCTTGCAGAATTATTTTTTTCCACCAATTTGATGAAAGCTCCACTAATTTTATCGCAATGAAATCTATGCTGGCAGGCTGCTCTGAGCTATTTGTTCTGTTGAAGAAATCAATCAGGGAACAGCAGCAATACAATACGACTTTCACGACCAGTCGCACCACCCAAACCATGAAGAGTTGAGCCCACAATCTGAAAACTATTTATCTTACCTACTTGATGAACCCTTCCAACAAATGAGTTCAAAGGCTCGTGGAAGCCTGGCTCAGAGAGAAGGCTGATTGAGGATAAATATCAAGGAATAGGTCAATGTGCTATGCTGCCTATTTCATCTACAATCCCATTTTTCAGTCATGCACGCTATGCCCAGCTACCTATCCTTGCAAAATGCCTTGATGAGCGGGTCTGGGTCCATTGGGTCACTGCATTCTGTATTGGGATTGCTAGCCCAGAGTGCCATTCTTAGAAAGGCTTTTATGTTTTTAAGTTTAATATTTTTATGTTATGGTTTTTATATTGCCAAAAGGCTCTGGAAGGTGCTGGATGGATCATCTTCTTTATTTTGATGTTATTGTTAAGCTTCATTTTGTTTCTAACATGAAAATATTTTGGTGTCTCGATGAAAACACTTAACTCCCAAGACATTCTCAGGTTTTTGACGGCTCCCAAATTTCAGCTTTAAGAGAAGCCAAAAAAGGTGTTTGTCTTTTTTTTTTTTTTTTTTGACTCCTCGCTAAAAATCCAGTAAATCCCTGCAAATATTTTTGATGAAGCTGAAAAGTCATTTTAGTTGCACGGTGGTAGAGTTTAAAAGAGTCAGACGGTGCCAGGTTTAGAGGCTTGGAAACAAAACACTCCTCCTCCTTCTCTAGATAACACCACAACAGGGAAACGTCTGATACAGAGGGGCTTAGCAATACTCTTCCTGCACACTTTCTAGTGGGCAGGTCCTGGGAGGATAAAGGCCTTATTACTGCAGCAAGCTAAAGGAGCTCCCCTTTAGGTCAGCTAGCAGAAATCTGCTCCTGGAAAGGCTGGGATTGATGTCCAGAGCCAGCCCTGCAGACTGCATCTATTGTCTGCATCTACAGATACCTGGGTATCTCAAATTAGAGCCAGGCAGCTCCCGGGCTGCTATTTCTCTGGCGAAGAAGGGCACAAGCTCCATTTTGTTTGAATGTTGTGCCACTGGGGAGGGGGGGATCTTTGCCTGCAGCTGAGTCTGGGTTTGGGATTGGCAGGCAGCTGTTGCAAGAGCTGTTTTTGGTGTGCCCAGGGGTTTTTAGTCAGGATGGTGAGTGAAGCCCAACTTAACTGTGGCCAAATCCTGGTGTCAGGGCCCTGTTAGAGGGATACAGAATGCACATTGTCTTCAGTGGGAATTTCAGAGGAGTTAGGGGAAAATCTTTCTCTGTCTGGGGGAGCTTTGCAGATGAGCGGGCCCTAGAATTTGACCCTAACCTGTGGGTGGATGGAGGGGATTTTCTCCCAGGTGCAGCTTTGCCCGCTCTGTGGTGACGGTAAGAATTCAAGCAAGGTCTCCAAGCATAAGCTGTGCCTCTCTCTGTGTCTACGGTAGACTCCCAGGCAACTTCTAGGATTCACCATCAAATCTGCTGTGCTTGCCAGGATCACAAAATTAGGGTTCCCGCCTCATTCTGGCACTGACTCGCCCTGGGACCCTGGGTAAGTCCATTTGCCTTTCTGTGCCTCGGTTTCCCCATCCATGAAGTAGATAAAAGTCTAGGAGATGGGCACCTTCATCCAAGTGGTTTTCATAGTCAGTTCTCTGGGATTGAGGACGCCACAGCCATGAAAAGTGTTGTTTTGCTGTGTTGTGATCCCTGGGGCTGTTGAGGAAGAGACATGCAGGTGTGGGATTTCTAGGTTTGAAAGCAAGAAAGCATCATCTAATCTGAGTTCTGTACAACACACGCCAGACGCTCAACATCCTTGATGCAGACCTGTGACCTTTTATTAGACATCTCGTGACCTCTAGCATAACTCCTGCTAATGGTTAGTGGGACTTATGTGAGTGCAGGAAGCAAAGACCAAGCCTTTTGTTAACTGAACCGTGTACATTCGAGATGCCAGCGTCCTGCAAGCTATCACCAGACTTCTTTTCTGTGTTTGGAAGGGGAAAGGACTGTGGTCTCAGCGTGAACTTTCAGGGAGGGAAAATGTTGTCTTTTTTTTTAATGTTGACCACTGCAATTCTGTCTTTGAAAACTCAGTAGAAACTTAGACAATGTCCTGTCTCAAGAGACTGCCTTCACCGTGCCTCCTTTAGTGTATTAAGTACAGTTCTGCTCCAGTTCGATTAGATATCTCCAGTAAGCAAGCAATTTTAACTGAGCCCATTATGTGGTCCATCAAGGCAAGTCTCCCTGTGCATGTTATGAGCCAACAAATGTAAAAAGGAATGAACTCCTACAGATAAGGACTTCGAGGTGGAACAATATGCATTTTCTAAGTAGGTCAATGTTTGTTCTAGCAAACCAGACGGTAGCTTTTTCCCATCCTAGCAGCATCAAACCTGTGCGTCTGCTTTCATTTCTTACTGACCCGGGTTTTGTCATTGTGGCACCGAAACCTGGACTTTGGCAACTGGTTACAGCTTCCATTGTGTGTAGCATTGTGAAAGAAATGCAACTGCTTTATCGCCCACTGTAATTAAGATACTGTTGCTCCTTCTGTGACTGTCGAATTTGTTGTCCCGAGGGCAGACGTTAGGTCATTCAGTGGAAGAGTATTGGCCACTAGGTCTCATTGCAAGAATTTCTGTGAAAACTTTAAATGAATTACAAGGGCTGATGCCAAAAAACATGGAGCATCATTTCAGACAGTTGCTTTGTGATTTAAAATATATGAGTTCTGGTGCTGCGCCGTCTCCCAGAGGGCCAGAAAGCTGTGTGACTGCTGGCTGCTTGGTCTTCAAACTAAAGAGAAAGTTTCTGCTCCTGTTTCAAGCCCTTGCTTTCTTTTGTCATATTTGCCTTTGCACTTTCTCTACCTGTGCTTGAGTACTATCATCCTCGAAATGGTAGTCTTCTCTGGGAGAAGGCAGACTTGCGTGGAGACTGACCAGTATGGAAGCAAAGCCCTTTCCTCTTGTTTGAAAGATGATAAAAGCTGCGTTAGCTGTATAAGTTTGCCAAAGGCAACCCTGGCTACAGCCAGGTTTCCTGGTTTCAATTTCTGTGATTTGTTTGAGAGATGAGGGAAAGGCAATGAGTGAGGAGGGAGACAGGGAAAAGGCATAAAAATCTGACTACCTAGTAAAGAGGGAAAGTCTTTTCCTCCAGAAAATGTACTACAAGGCAAGGGAGCTGTTGGGTTCTCTAGCTGATAGACCTGCATGAAATGCAATGGCTTTTACAGCCATTTCTCTGCTTATTTGATAGAAGATGGCATATGCGTGTTCAAAAAGCATGGTGGCAGAACAGTTAAGGCATCTTGCTCTGGCTTCAGAAGTCTGAGTTTGAGCCTTGCTCTGATTTCACCCCCTTTTGACCCAGATGTTAATGTGCATCTGGCCATTTGCACTGGAGAGCCCAAGGCAGCTACCACCTCACTCCTTAGCGTGCAGTTCACTACAGAAAACTGGAGTGCCTAAATCATGCTAGCTCCATGCACTGCCTAAGCTCAGGTTGACCTTTAACCACTCTCCCTCCACTTGTAAATGTGTGTGAATTTATGCACTACACTAGTGGCTGCTACCCATCTACATGGACTTTTGCAAATGCATCTGCCTCTGGCAAGCATTTGATGCTTCTGTGTGCGCTCTGGGCCGAAGGTGAGGCAATCAGAGAGCAGTTACTGGGTAATTTTATAGTAAAACCCCCATCACTTTACACTGAATGTGTAATGTTTCTTGGACTGCACTCGGAGGACATGAAGTTAAGTGCATTTTATAGCAGTTTTGCTCCAAAGTTTCACACTATTTCATTTTCTCTCCTTCAGGCAGTGCTGAGAGAGAGGGAGTAGGGACTACTTTACCTCTGATTCATTTTTCGTCAAGCCTAGCAATGGAGAAATGCAGTTTCCTGGAAGTGGTGGCTCTGAGCAATGACCACCTAAAAATATGAGAGAGAAAAGCAGTATCTCCATGTGCCCTTAGCCCTCGAATCGAACAGTGAATGGAACAAAGACAGTGTCAGTTTGGTATCAGCAGAGTTCGCGGTGCACTGCATAAAGCACTACGGCCTTTGGGATATAGAGGGCACGATGCTTTCTGCTCCCATATGTCCTGAGCTCCCCGAAAGTCAGAGCCACGGTTCAAGGATCTGGTCCTGGGCATGTTCTCTGAGCTAATGCCAGAAGAGCAGCGTTTAGCTCTGAGCATAATTAGCATTGCTTAGCAGAGACGGCTGGGAGAGTGATTGTGTTCCAGTGGGGAGAAGTGTTGGACTGCCTCCGCTGTCTTTACTTCACCTGAATATCAACTAAGCTCTTTCTCTGGAAAAGTTTGGAGGACAGACATTGAGGTCTGGCCCAGATCTGTTGGCTTAGCCTCTGTTTCACTGGGATTTATGCTGTCTTGTTGATGCCTGAGCAGCCTGGGGAAAGTGTGGCAGTCATGAATTTGACTGATTAGTTCTGTGGTCTCTTTTCCTGCCCCTGCTCACGTAGGCGGCTGGCAAGTCATGGAGTTCACAACTGAAGTCATTAGAAGGCTGCTTTAAAACCTCAGCCTCAATTTTTGGGTTTTTTTTTGTTTTTCAGTATTGGGAATGAATCCATAGCCTATTTGGAGATCAGAACTGGTGACTGTGAGCCCCTATCTGTCCATAATGCCAAGCCCCTGGGGGAAGGCAGGGCTTGTAGATGCCCCCCAAGTGAGCTTGTCCAGGGGTCTCAAAGCCCTTTGCAGCAGTGGATAAGGAGGATCCCTGTTTTCCAAATGTGGGTGGGGGAAAGGGGAGAGAAGGAAAGTGAATTTCCCACGGTGACGCAGTGAACTTTTTGCACCACTTTGATTCTGCAAGGTGGGCTCTCGGCTTTTTTGGTTTTTTCCAAGATCTCAAGAAGTCCAGCCAGCTGGAAACAAAGGATCCAGCATGGGAACAGCTAAAACCACTGTCTCCAGATCCTTCACTGTCCAACAGGGACACTGCCACGGTGCCCCCAAGTACTAGTCATGGAGGCAGTGTTTTCAGGGGTTATATAGTCCATTCCAGGCTTCTCTAGTCCTGGCTCTGGCTTGACTTGCTGTGTGGTCTCTAGCCATTTACTTGATCACATCAGTGAGGTGGTCTGTACAACGGTGCTAATGCACAGCACTTGGAGGTCTCCAGGTGAAAAAACATGGAGCCTCTTGCTCATGTGCAGAGGGAGACCTACTGGGTTTCTCTTTCCATTGGAGATGAATCTGGAATGAACCTTTTTGCTTTCTTTGTGTTTCCTGTATTCACTCAAAGAGCAGCAGGGGAAGATGTCTTCAATGCAGACCTTTAAGGATAGGCTGGGCAAGGGGAATGGTGGGCAATGTTACTGTCTTGGCAAGGGATCCAACAGGGTAACTGGAGCCTCTCCTCCAGCCCCTGCTCTTTGGAGAATCCAGGCACCCATCACTGAGTTGGGGGTTGCTTGTTCTTGGAGGGCTTGAGGGATGCCCTGCTCATCTGTGCACCTGGCGGTTGAGTCTTTCTGCTCCTCTAAAGGCAGAAGGAGAGAAATGCTGCTATTCTCCTTGTGGCCTTGCTCTGGGAAGGAGAAAAGGGAGTGCCTCCTTTTCTGTAATTTCCCTACTTGAGCCCAGAAGGTGGGCAGGGAGTGAGCAGAAAGGAAATGGGATGAAAGGTGGTGTACGCAGGCAGAGGGTTGAAGGCATGGGGCCAGATGAGCTACCAAACCACAAAGCTGATCTTGAATGTACCTGGGCACAGTCTCTCTCTGCGGTCCTGCATTGTGTGTTTGGTAGATGCCCCTGATCTAGTTTCTCCTACATGAGCTGGAGAGCCAGGGACACAAAGCAGGTGGCCCAGTCCTGGCTGCAAATGAAAGGCAGGTTCTTTCCGTAGTCCATTAGAAATTTCACCCCGCCGGGCTCTCCTAGCTCAGCTGCTGATGCTTTCTGTGGTGTGTGTGTGTATGTCTACATGTCTGCCTCGGTCTCCCCATATGTACAGCACAGAGAGTGCTGCTCCCCTGCACAGCGCTGCTTCTCGCCTCTAAGGAAAAACATCGTGCAACCTCCTGGCATTGCTTAAACCAAAACTGACACCCCATCCCTTCCCCACCAAACGTCTCTGGGGTATCTCGACCTGCACTACCCTGTCACTGCCTTAGCTCAGTGAACTGGGCGCAAGTAGGAGCCCTGCAGGGAAGAATGAAGGGGGTATATCCCACAGGGCAGTCAGAGCCCGGCTTAGAGCAGCTTGTTGCAAAGCAAACCATGAGATTGCGAAGGCCGGAGCAAGGGAGGATCTTCGGAGCTTTTTTCAACTGAGGTTGAGCCTGCGGGGGGAATCATTATGGGTCCGAAGGGAAACGTCCAGACAGGACTTGCCTTGTAGCTCAGAGACATGACTGCCCTCCAGGCTCAGGGCTGACCTGGAGTCTGCCCTGTCTTAAGCCCGCAGCTAATTCAACCAGGGATGGTTTCCTGCATGTTGTCTGGTGCCATTAGATTACAGCAGCCTATCAATGTTTGCTTCCTCTGATTTACATAAATAATTGACTGCTCATTAATAGCTCATTAGGAAGACTGAAAACCATGTGCCAAGAGCAAACACGGAGGAGAGGAGGCTCATTCCTACTTGGAAATTACTCTGCAGACTCCACCAGCCTTGCAATTAGGGAGCTGGGAACAATGCGATTGTTTCATAATCAATGTGAGCAGAAAGCCTGTGCAGAGCTGAGCTTCCAGACACACGCTCCCCTGAGACCGGACGGGAGCACCCTGGGAGTGACGCCGAGGAAAGTCTCTCCCCCACCGGCAATGCTGTCGCAGGAGAAACGCTCCCTCCCGGAGGTAAGGCCGACCAAGTGTGACTCAGGGATGATTACCGAGAGCAGCTGGCGGCAGGCCAGGGGGATTGCTGCCAGAGAGAAAGGGACAGCAGGCGGCCCATTTGGAAACGGCTCATGTGCCTAGTGATGGGGAGAGGCGGCCTTGCTCCCGAACAGCAGACGCACAGTGCTGTCTACTCAGTGAAGGTCTGTGCAGCAAATCCATCCTCCCACGGTCTCTTCTGTCTGCCTCTGCCTGCCTGGCTCCAACACAAGCCTACCTTTGAGCCCTGGCGGGGTGGACGTGTGTCAAGACCCCTTTTGAAAGCAGCAGCTGAGAGCCCTTTTTAGGTGCCTGGGACTGTTCCCTTCTCAGAGCAGGACGTCCCCTCCAGCCCCTGCCTCCAAGAGCCACGAGGGAAGAGCCTAGCAGCAAGGAGAAGGCTGCTCTTTTTTTATCCCCAGCCTGAACCTGCAAGGGCCCGAGGTGCCTTGAGCGGTAACGCCTCCACCCCCTTGCCCAGATGATGTGCTTGCCTCTGTGTCTCAGAAATCCCTGCCCCACATCTGCACTTTTCTTCTACCTCGGTCTTGTTTTCTCTTCACAGAAAGGATGCATCATGGCCTGGGGTGCATGGCAGCTGGGCCCGTGCTGACCCTATAGATTGGTAATGGCTAATCTCATGAGACAGCTTTGACTGGACTTCCTCTGCCCTGTTCCAGCTGGTGACTTGCCCCAGTCTTCTTCTTCTTCCCTCAGTCCAGTCTTTTCACCCTTGCTTTGCTCCACATGTCTTCTCCCCTACCCCAAGCACGTTGTGTGCCTAGATAGAGACCGTCCATTAACAGTGTCTGCTGGAGGGCATATAGGCAGCTTGATGTAGCATGAACTGAATTGAACAAAGCTGGTTCCCTTTGCATTTGTGACAAAGCACCATTGTCTGATGTCTTTGAATTGGGCATGCATGCAAACCCAACGTGATGCCAGAGGAAGACAATTCCTGTGATGCATTACTTGAACGTACTTTCTCTGGCATTAAGAGTCGAGCAATAATTTTACTTGTCTTCAGGTTGATGAGGCAATAAATAATGGCATCTGCTCTGCTCCGCTCATTTGGGGGAACAGTTTATCGATACGTACTTGGAGGTGAGATGAATGGTGGTACACGCTGAACTGTACGTGGAAAAAGCCCTGTTTAATCATCCTTTTTGGCTCAGTTATTATTTCCTCCTCTCTTGTTTTAGGTGGTGTGTTTAGTTATTTTTCCTGAAAACAGAAATAGAAAGGTACGGAAAAAGATCCCCCCCCCCCCCCCCCCCCAAACTCCCATCAGTGTTTAAATTGGGGAGCGTGTGGATTCATTGGGAAAGTTGATTTTGTGACTTTGGAAAAAACAAACAAACTTTGATCAAACCGACAAAAACGAGTGCTTTGCTGACCTTGCCACCGCTACGTGATTCATCGCCGAGAGGCTAGTAGGGGGAAGAGCTGTTATTGCAATGAAGGATCTGAAAGGATTAGCTATGAAAGCAACAGTGCAGAGAAAAAGATGTTCTACCACGCTGGGATTTGTTTATGAATGCTTGTTTAAATCTAAGAGTGTGTCCCCCTTCTCTCCCCCTCACTATATTTTGATAGAGTAAAACATAACCTTTGCCTTATGAACATAGCCAAGCAGCGGCCGGTATCAGTACGTAATATCTTAAATTACTGCTTTTTAAAAAATGATTCTGTATTGAGGGTATAATGCCTGCACAGCTGGATTGCTTTTGAGTTCTGCCCTCTGTTACGCATGGTGAAACCTTATTGTCTTCAGAGTGTTGAACCAGAGGTAGCTGAGGGCAGAGCTCAGCTAAGCCTGTAGAAATGAGCTGATGCTGTCTGGATCAGCATGATCCCGGCTTTTGCGTGCTTGCTCTCTCTCTCTCATAGCTCTTGCAAAGCTATCAGGAGTTAAAGTGTAGTTAAAACTCTTGTTACTGAGCAAATGTGGTACTGGGAAGGAACAGATCTCTTAGCAAGAAGCTGCCATATTTGCAGAGCTACATTTGCCTTCTAAATGGGCTTTGCTGTTGGATCCCACAGAGCTTGAATTACTGAGACTGCCAGGTCCTTTTTCTTTTCTGGTTGGCTGTGTCATGCCTCTGGTTTCCAGGTGCTACCACAATATAAATAATACAACACTGCTAATATTTTCTGCAGGTAAGTACACAGTACCAGGATGAGCTCCTGTTTACTCTAATCTGGAAGCCAGAGCTTCCAAGTGTAATATCCTGACTCTGTGACTATATTTTTGGGTTGTTTCCCTTCCTGACATTATTCCTGTCCCTTTAAGTCTAAATCTGAATCTGCTCCTAGTGAAGTGAACCCAAGGAGCCCCTTAGAAGGTTAATTCATCATATTATTGTCTCAAGAAGGGTGTATTTGTAGAGAAGCAATTAATTTGGGTACAGAACTTGGCAAAGATTTGTCTTCAATTAGCAAGTGCACCTATGCAATCTAAACAGCAGACATGAGATCTTGCATCAGGACGATGGTTAGAAGTGTTACAGCAGGGACCGACTCAGAAGTTAACATTTATCTTCTGGAACAATTTACTGGATGTGGGTGAGCCAGGACTGGTGGCAGTTCTTGCATGTATTAATTATGGCCAGTTGCATTTTGGATTGGGATTTTCTGAAATGCAGGATAAATCTTGCAATGTTTTCACATATTCTTCATGAGTAAATACAATAGATGAATGCAAGCAAGTCGATCTGGATTCTTGGGCTCTGTATAATCCCAGGTAAGGGCAGAGGGTCCCTTCTGGCCCCATTTCACTCTGCCCAATACAGAAGACCCTTCTTTGGCGGCTTCTGTTGGAAGCACACCGTCCATTTGTCCAGCTATTGGGCTGTTTCTTTATGTCTTTGTATCTAGGACATGCAGGTTCAGACACGCACCGTGTCTGGATAACAGGGTGATCTAAATATGTCAATGGTTCTCAACATTTTTGGACTTGAGAGACCCCCTCATTTGACTCAAGGCACCCTTGTGGCCACAGCCCCCCCCCCCCCCCCCCATAACTTTTGTGAATTGAGTGGAGTCCCATTTCAAAAACGAACGTATATATCGCAGTGGTTTCTTCCTGGCAGAGAGGCTAGGCCATGGGGCAGGGAGTTGTCTAGGTAGAAGCAGGCCAGCGCCTGTGCTTATCTGCTTCATTTTCTGCTTCTCTCCTCAGACCATGCTTAACTTCTCACACCTTGAAGCACTCTTCAAAGGATCTGGTGGTACCCCAGGGTGCCCTGGCACCCTGGTTGAGCATCATTGAACTAGACAAACACCTTGGCCAGCTTAAATTTTGCATGTGAGGCAAGCTAATCAGATTTACCAACCCAAGATATTACTTGGACCCACCTGACTTCACCTTACAGATGCTTCCTGGTAAAATGCAAACTCGTGTTAACAAAGGATACTGGGGGAGGTGCTTGTAGGAGTCTCTTGGGTCTGTGAAGTAGCTTGGGGGAAAAGGCTCTTTTTCTCCACCGTGGATTTTGCCAGTCCCTTATTTCAGAAATGCTGCTGATCTGTTGCCTCCAGAATGCACCAGCTACTCTAGTGGGAGAGAACTTGAGCCTTTTTAAGGGATGTGTGGGAGGGATTGCTGTGTCACTGGATCTTAATTTACGACAGGCTCACTTCCTCTGCACTGCAGAGTAGATGGAAACATGGTCCTTCTGACTTTTGGATTTTTTAGGATGCTACATATACAAGGTTGGGGTTCTTTTCCCGCTCCTCTTAAATCCTAAAGTGGTGAATTTTCAATGAGTTTCAAATAAACTCCTTAAGAGTCATAAAAATATGATGAACCAGTTCAGGCTCATCCTTACTGGTGTCAGCCTGGGGTACCTCTATGGGTTTGAATGGAGTTGCTTTGGGGTTGATGTTGGTATCCCTGGGTTCAGAGCCTCGGTGACTGAGGCAGAACCAAAACTGCTTTATTGTCGCAGCAATTAGGGTAGCTATGGAGCAGAGAAGGGCTTTAAAATCTGAAGTGAGAGATGAGAGAGGAAAGGAAAAACTGTTCAGGGTGGCCATATCTGAGACATGGGTGGAAAAAGTAGATAGGACTATATTAGCGACGAATGGACCTGCAGTCCAGGAGGTGGCCAGAACCAGCTTGGAGGGTGCTGAAGAAACACTGGAGTGAACAGCTATGGAGCAGGAAGGTTTTTTTTCTGACCATTTTCATGCTATAGCTTATTGTTAGCAATGCAGTCACTTGGTTGCCCCAATCCTTCTTGGGGACCAAGTGCTCTTTAATTTGTCCATGTGTCCCATCACTTCCTCTTTGGGCACAGGGAGTCCTTGTTCAACTTCTGTAGCAAAGACTGATGAACCCAAATCACTATCTTCTCTGCAAAAGCCTCATTCTGCGCGTTTGACTCCTTTGGTCTCTAGTGAAAAAAAAAATCCAGTAGCTTCTCTTGCCGGACATTTGCTTATGTCAATCTAAAACTCATTTCTTCATGGTCGTGTTTTGGTTATTTGCCCTTCAAGTTCCCTTTTAGCCCTTCTAATTTCTGTCTTTATGTATTATCTGCCATAGATTATTTCCCTTTTCTTGGTTTCACCGAGGCTTAGTTTCTATTCTGCTGTTTTAATAGCTACTGCTATTTTCTTAATGCAGGCATTTCAACCTTTGTAAACAAAATTAGCAGAGTATATTGCAAGTCACAGTCACAAATTGTATCACAGGAGAAGTTCCTATATATACGTGTGTGTATGTATATTGTAGTTTAAGCAGGATAGTCCTTATTAACTCATTTTGATGTAATTGCCATTATAGTATCTATATCTGGAAGCACTGGCAAGAACAGCTGTCCTTTGAGTGCTTGTTAATGGAACATGGCCATGCTTTGCTAATTGTGTTGAAGATGCTGTTCAGTCCAACCATGGCATCTTCAGGATGGGAAGAGCCAAATTGTTTGAATGAGTGAGAGGGCCTGAACTATAGGACAGCATTTGGCTTTGGTTCTGGTTTTGGAAATGCTAATAATCATTTTAATGAATTTTGATAGAGCTCTTTTTTTTTACCTGTAACACTTCTTTTGGAGAGTTGTGGTTGATAAACTTGCAAAATGATTGGAATAGACCAGATCTTGAAGGCTAGCAAACTTGTTCTTGCCTCTCTAGACTGAAAGATATAGATTTCATAGACATTAGGGCTGGAAGGGACCCCGGAGGATCATCAAGTCCAGTCCCCTGCCCGAAGGGCAGGAAGTCAGCTGGGGTCATAAGACCCCAGCAAGATAAGCATCCAGTTTACTCAAGAATATACATTCTGGAGCCTGAGTGAGTGGATTGCCCGCACCACATTCATTAAAATGACATTTAAAATCAGCTCAGTTTCCCCATGGCTGACACCTTGTTGCTGTCTTCTGGCCATGAAGGCTCCCTCAGTGAGTTGTCCACTGTGCATCACTGGAAAGAGATGGGGTTGGGCAGTTGCACTTCAAACCAGCAGGTGTAGGAAGTGCCTTGATTACTATTTTCTTTCTGAGATGTTCCATGGACTGCCATGCCTATATCAGTATCAAACAAAATGTCTATGGATGGCAAAACCATCTGCACAGAGTGATACAGACATACAAGTGGGAAGCCTGTTTTTCAGGACCACGGAGAGATCAAACCTAGTTGAATTATGCTGCCTGCTTCTCAGTAGAGGCACTGGACCGGACCCAATTCTTTTTGCAAAGGAGACATAGCTGCAGTGAATTGGAGTTGCACTGATTAGAGCACGATTGTGAGCTATTGAACCAGGCCCATTAAAAGCATCCCAGACACAGCTGAACTTAAGGGGGGAAAAGAGGTCTCCAAAAGGTACTCGTTTGCTGTGTTTTATAATAAAAAGTGCACAGATCCTCTGTCATACAAATATTCCCAGGAACTCTTTCTATCACTTAATACAGCTACCTGCCATGGATGTCATCACAGTGGGTTTATGTCTGGGAAGAAGCCCGGACAAGGGCAGTGCTTAGGGCTGTCACACAGGAAGATGCTTAATTCTGCAAGGTCCACAGCTCCCACTGATGAGAGTGGAGCAAGCTTGGCATCTGCTTCTCCCACCACTTTTAGGAGAAGACCCTGAAATTCCAGCTAACTATGCTCCTTTCCCTCCCCCAGTGCTATTATAGGACCTCATTACTTGTCCGAGTTATAATAGCCCTGAGACGAGCCATTTTGCAAAATAAGTGAGCAAGCGTTGGCATGGTTCATTGCATGGCGCTCTGTAATGACCAGGGTAAGAGCTACCTCTCTTCCTCCCATGTGCCATTCTGCTAAAGCCCTACTGCTCTGCGGAAGGTCAGTCAAACACGTGGTGGTACAAATGAACCACAGGACAGCCCCATTTCACTTGCAGGCTCCCTCGAAGAGGAGAGGAAGTCCAGGCATGCATAAAACCTTGGAGGCGGATATAAGATCAGAATAAGAGGCCCAGGCTGGCACAGCTTGGTCCTTGCTTGTTTGGGATGGAGAAGATAGGGCAGAGTTGCTGTTATTCCTTCCATGCAAGTCTTTCTCTTGGTGGCCCTGTGTCTGGATGTGACACGTACCTTTTCTGGCTTGGGGCTAAGCCACCAGTTAATGACTGGCCCTGCTGAGTGGCACTGCTCTGGGGAGCATCTGTGGGGGCAAGAAGCAATTCTGAGAGCTGTGATTACTTCCCTGCTTCCCCATCTCTGCACCTGGGAGGAGCTGCTGCTCCTCTGTGTGGGTCCCAGATTTCCCCCTCCTCTGTGCCACCAAGTCAGGACCCCCCTAGTACCCCCACTGTGCCCTGCTCGCCTGCACAGGAAGGGGAGCAAGGAGGGTATTTTCCTGTGATGGGGGTGAGTGGGGGTGTGCCTTGTATCCCCAGGCTCTGGTGCAGGGGCAGGCAGGGCGAGAAGGTTTCCAGCCTTGCCTTGTGGCTGCAGTTGGAGCCGTAGCTTGAATTCTGCAGGAAGGCTTCCCTGAGTCTCTGCAGTGCCCTGGGGGCTGCCGAGGCCCAGCAGGTTGGCTCAGTGTCAGACACGGAGCCGCGGTGCTATGAAGCCAGAGCCCTGTCAGAAGCAGAGATGGTGCCAAATGGTCCTCTCTGGGGATCGGCTAAGTCCGACTCGGACGGATGCATGAAATATTCTGGAGCTGAAATCTCCTCGTGCAGGGGCTGGCCTTTGTAAAGGGGGTCCACTCTCTGCCTGAGAAGGGGAGATGCTTTTCTGGTGTGGGGGGTGGTGCTGTGCTAAGGCACCCTTAGAGAGGTGAGGATGGGCATGTGCCTTCAGGTGCGGGGAGGGCCTTTTCAAGGTGGAGCAGGCAGCATTATGGCAACAAGGCCACACAGCATCACTTCTCTGATGCCTGGAGTAGATCCTAGCTTTGTAAGCAGGGTCAAAGCCACTTCCAGTCTCTCATTTCCTCAGCAACCAGATGTAACAGGCCTGATGTGATTTCTGAGCAGCCCTCTTGCTGCCCCTGTGAGATTGGGGTGCAAAGGCCAGTGGTTAGATTGGGGCAAGGCACTGGAGACCCAAGACCCAGTCTCTTTTCTCCTCTTGACTAATGGTGACCCCAGGGATGGCCTTTGGCCTCCATGCCTCAGTTTCCTCCTCTGTACCACTGGGTTGCTAACACCCAGTTTTGAGATCTAGTGACAGGCAGTACGTGGGCACAGTTTGCTGTGACCGCTGACCCTGTTTGCATTAGCCACGTTGGCTCCTTTCTGCCAGGACCTTTGTTAAGCACAGATTGGGAGGGGAGTGATGCACCTCTTTTGACCTGATGACACACAAGATAACCTTGTGGGCATGTAAGGGAGCAGGGATAATTCAGTGCATCTCCTGGCCCTGACTCTAGGATACAGGATGACATCCCTAACCAATGCTGGTTGTTGCTAGGAAGGGTCTGATACGGGATGGATTACATTAGACCTGCCCTGTGCATATGCTGTCCCTCTAAAGCATCTGCTCCTCACCACTGCTGGAGACTCAACCCAGTGTTTGACCTAGTATGGCATTTCTTATGTACTCCTAGTTAACCCAAAAGTCACTGGGTAGGAGTGACATATATACGCTAGATTTGAACCGGTGACTTAAAGGTAAAATTCTAGCTCATGTCTTGTTGTGTAATATTAAATTTGTGACAACCATATAGCTAATGAGCCCCAAACCTGTGGTTAGACTTATCACTCAAGATTCCCCGAGTTCTCAGTAATTTTCCTTGATTTAGCTCAATAGTTTCCAAATGCAGTATGCATACCCCGGGGGGGTACACAGTAAGCTGTTACAGGGTATGTGAATAGAAGGAATGGAAAAGGCAGGAGGAGGGAAATACAGATGGAAGACAAGGAAGGAAAAAAGAATAAAAAAGGAAGAGCTCTATGCTCTCCCTTAGGCTGTTGGAGCGGTTACAGCTTGGTGCTAGTGATGCCAAGGATGACATGTCTCTTATCCCTGACATAGCACAAGAGGGGGTGTCTTGCAGCGTAATGCCCAAAACAGCTTGAGAAGCAGGGAGGCCAGGGGCGAGCGGTTACCCCCACAGGCCCCGATAGATGAGAGCAGGAAGTATAAGACTGCGGTTCAGAAGAACCTTTTGACGTGACAAAATGGAATAGATACGGGTTAGAAACGAGTGGGCAAAAGAGAAGAAAAAAGCCCAGTCTGTTTTTCAGTTTTGCTGCCATGATCCAAGTCATTTCTAGGCATGCCCCTAGTTGAGTAAAAATACTGCAGGGAGGGAGGTGTGTCAAGGCTCATGTTAGTTATGAAATTGCTGTTCCTCATATGCTTTCGACTTTGTATATCAATGAACCTGGGACAGATGAATAGCAGGACAGATTTGTAAATGCTGCACCATCAGCAGCCAAAACACAAATTTAATCTGAATTGCTGCCAAACAGTAAAAAAAGTGAAGAGCTTAGTGTCAGGATTTACAACCCAAGGAAAAAAATATGCTACAGAAATATGCTAGGATAATTTGAGAAGGTGCAGCCATAGATTTTTCTGGTGGCAGCAGTCAAAGCTGAGCAAGATAAAGAGGAATGGCATCAAACTACCAGAGACAAGACAAGGTGCGTCTTTCTGAAAAGACACCGGGACCCTTATCCGAGCACTGCTGTGCGACTTGCTGAGCTTTAGCAGGAGGAGTGGGCTTCGAAAGCAGACATGTGTACCAATGTTGGCAATCATAGTCCCCTTTCTTCTGTGACCTCTCTGACGGAGCGTGTGCATGCAAATCTGGTACATTTGCCTATGCAAATGACCAGCTCAGCATGAAGGTGCTCGTTTGTAGAGGCAGTTGTGTGACTGACCTCAGATTTTGGGAATGCCTCATTTTGCACACCTTGCTAGATCCTCTGCAGTAGGACCCAGATGGTTCGTCTCTGGATGGTTCATGGAACCACTGAATTCGCAGCAGATCGTCACGTGAAGAATTAGATGCTCAGCTCTTTGCTGCAGCTTTCATTAAAACGCGCTGCTCCTCAGGCGAGGAGGAAATCCTCTGCAGTCCCGCACAGCTATCTGCTGGGATTCTGGACAACACCCCACTTACTTCACAAACCCTTGGCTGTGCAGAAGGGTAGGATCCTAGCCCTGCGAATCTGGGTTCAAGTGCATTAGCAAGCCACTTTTATTATAGGTGGGGCTGGGAGCTCCATGTGTTACTCTGCTGTCCTGTTTCTAAGATCCTTTGTTCACTTGCTTCTAATTTGTTACCAAATTTATGCTTCATAAGCAGAAGGGGGTCACATTAGCATTGCACAGTTCTCCTCAATCCTGGCATTTCCTAGCCCCTGAGCATTCAATTTTGCAAACTTAATAAAGTTATTTTCCTGTATATTTTCTGTGTGTATAGGGTATAAGACCAGGAGAGCATGGGCTAGTGGTCAAAGCCCGGAGCCACTGGCTAAGATCTGACGGTTTCATGCAATTTTGCAGCTTATCACATGATCTTTGACAGCTTCTCTCTGCTTCCCTTTCTCTCATCTGCAGGGTGAGGACAGGATTAACGTAGTGGTTGATTTTGAGGTTTCATTCAATAATACTTAGAGTGCTTTGCTATCATCTGATGGTAAGGACGGTAGATGTGCAAGGCATTATTATGATATGGTCAATTGTATTTGCTCAATTTTAAGCTGAGGTATTTTTCCCCCCATGTAACACCCTTCCACCCTTCTTCCCCCCTCACTCTCTCCATGGAGCCTCTGCTCTCCTGCCTGTCCCTCTCCTTCCCCACTTACCCTTGCTCTGCATCCTCAGGCTCCATCCCTGCTGCAGCCCGTGGTACCGAGCATGGCCCCAGTCTGGCCTTATAGCAGCAGCGCACAGCCTGGATGGCTGCTGCAGGGGCTGGGCTGGACTGGGGCTATGCTCAGTGTCCCAGGCTGCAGCAAGGATGGAGCAAGGGTAAGGTGGAGAGGGGGAGAACAGAGGCTGGGGGGTGGGGAAAGGGGAGGCGGGGGAGAGGGCTAGGAGAGAAAATTAGAACAAATTTACATGGAAAATTAGAACAATACATGGAACATTAGAATAAATATATACATTTTCCATGTACAGAATCTAATATTGGGGGGAGGGGGGTGTCTTCAATTCAGGGTCATCTTAGATTTGAGTAATACAGTAGTTAATTGTGTGCCTGCCCCCCATCCATCAACATCTGCCAGCTGACCCTGCAGATCCCTTGGAGTCAATGGGACGTATGTGCTGGCTGGAGGTTGCACATGGTCTGAGCCATCTCCCGAAGTAGGGTTGCACTTCATAATATGCTTGTGCGCTTTCCTGTGATAGCGGCTTTATTTGTAACCTGTAATCGGTGCCGCGTGGAAACAAGCATGGGTGGAACGTGTTCTTTGGCTGGATGCTTGTTTGCGAGTCAGAAAATAAGGCTTATTCCGACATTGTTGGAACCTACTTTAGAAATGCTTGTGTTTGGAACAGGGCAGTTTCAAAATAAGCCACCTTGCAGGATCCTGGGCTTAAACCTCACAAGCTTGTTAGTTAGTCTGTTCAAGCAAAATTGCTCCTGGTGATCATCTTAAAACGGAGGCTCCCAGGTATGTATTTAAATGTAGAGCTTTTTTGAAGAAAACCCTTGTGGGGCACTGTGAAGCAGAGGTCAGGCTGGAGAAGTGAGTGTAAAAGAAACCTCCTCTTGGTCGATATCTGTGCAGATTTGAATTGGAGCTGTCTTGCCTGCCAGAATAATTCTTTTTGTACCCTTAAGGGTGTTGCAGAGCTAATACACTCCTGGAAGTGGGAAGCGGATTCAGTTCCAGCTCATGTATCCTTGACAGAGGAGTCCAGCTGCACAACTTTCATTACACACAGCAGAGCCCCAAACCTCCCTGTTTGGCTTCGAAACCTTAAGCTGAATTGCCTGGAGGAAAAGTATCCTCTTGAAAACAAACCCAATGCCTTGTGGCATCTTGGAGGCACAATAAGCATAGAGCCTCCTGATTTTCCACTTTCCAGCAATCAGACAGAGGCGTCTTACAGGGGCAGTGTCGAACGACTGTCTGAAGCTTGCATTTCCGTTGTTCCAGGTTGCCGTAACCAGCAAGTTACTTCTTTTCATTTTTCTTTCTGCTGCACATTTGACTGTCTTCTGTACAGCCAAGTTCATTCTTTTCCTCTGGGTAGTTGATCAATTTGTTCCTTGCATGAAAAGGCCACGAACAAGAGTGCAGCTGAAAAATCCCATATAAATTTGTTTAAAATGAATTTTGAAAGATCAGTTTCAGTGTGCTGCCTTTGAAAAGGCTGCTTGGCATTTAAAAAAAAAAATCATAATTAAAAAAAAATGTCAGAGTATCTCTGACATATGATTTGAGCTCTCTAGTTCTCAGTCCCCATGGCCACATTTGAGTGGAGTCCTTTTGAGCTTCTCCAAGTGAGTCTTTTCTGTGATCATTCAATCCCTGACCTGGTAAGGGAGGATGCTGTTGTCGGCCTAGAATAATTTGGAGGGCCAAATTCTAAAGAAAGAAATGTCCAGCTGTGCATTTGGACCATAAGCTGCTGTCTTCTACATTGACTTTCCCATCCACAGGAAAAAAAATCCAAAAGTGGTGGTACTTTCCGGTTTAATAAATAATTTATATAGTTCCAGTGAGTCATAAAACTTCATTGTCTATGCACATTTATTTACTGGCAGTTACAGCGGATAAACAAGTTTAATTAAATTGTCATTAACATTTCAACAACTCTTTGTTTACAATCAAGCAGTCACATACTTCTCGTTCTAAAGCAACATGACTTTTTCAATTGCCCAGTTGGTTTCCTTTCTAAGCGCTGTATTTTGGGATGTCTACAGGTAAATGCCCAGATGCAGGTGTGTGGGATTTAGGTGGTGGTTACTTACAGGTAAAGAACCGCACTTTCTGCGGCCTGGTTCTGTATAACGACAAGCTTATGTTAGATTATGAAGGCGGAGGGGTTCAGTACTGTTATGCAAGCCCGAACTGCAAGCAGCAGGCACGGGGAATTTTGTGGGTATTGGGATGTTAGAATTGACTCCGGTGTGGGTATTACTTACTGAATGGCTATGTTAGAGATGCTACAGTATAGCTGTAGCTCAAAATCATCGCTCTATCTTTGTGCTTTGCTAGTCAGTGGGCACGTCTACATGTTCATTAATGCACAGTAGTTACTGCGCATTTAATTTAGTACTTGCTTAATGATGTACTAACTAAATGTGCAGTAAACTTGAGTTACTGTGTAGTAGTGCTGGTGCATGGGTTTTTAGTGACATTTACTGTGCAGTAGCATATTAGCACAGTTTTTGCCTGGCACGCTACTGCGCAGTGTTATCAGGCTGCTGCGCATTAAGCATCTCATGTAGCTGCACCCAGTGTCATCTGAACATCACTCCTCAAGTAGCTTGGGCAGTGGGTTGCCCGTATCCAGATGCACTTGTGATGTGTGTTCTCGCAGCTCTCATTATCCTGTCGAAACAGCTATTTCCAGTCTGTAGTTGCATGGGGAAGGAAGCTTCCTCTAGTAGGTATCAAAGTAGGAGTTTCTTCACATAGATGATGAAGGCTGTCTGGAAACCCTTAAGAACTTGGGACCAATGGTAAGAGCAGAGGGAGCACAGGGAAACACAGTCCCTCCTTTTTTACTAAAACAAGATGAACTTCCTTCTTGCTTGGAGGAGCCTCCCCTTCATCCTCTCTGGCTTCCTATAGACAAAGGGAAGAAGGGTGGAGAAGACGTATGATCCCGTTTCCTTTTTCCACTCCCTCATGTTATTCTGGCTTTATGTCTCACCCTTGGTGATCTCTGCCAAGTTGCTGATTTCTGTGGGGCAGCCAGAGGCATGGTGCTCCGATGAGCACGCTCCACATCTGATTTATTTCACTGCAAAGGCCCACGATGACACAGAGAAGAGTTATTGATTTGGTAGCACTGGCAACTGCTGCCGCATGTGATTACAGCAATTAGTGCCCTGTTTGCTTTCGAGTGCCTTAGTCTGGCTTGTTAAAAGGAATCTGGAAATTAGGAGGTCAGTCGGTGAGACTGGACAAGCTTGAAATGGCCGAGGGGGGTGATGGTGGTGGAGAAACGTATTTGTGAAACCAAAGGGAGGGTCTTGCAGCTGGGTTCGTCTCCAAAGAGAGAAGATGTTTCCTGTTGGGAATTGTAAAGCAAAGTCAAGACCTGAAGGCTACAGCTGGTGAGTAGGGCTGTGTGAAATGGCATTGTTCTGTTTCGACTAGAGTTTGGAGGTTTCGACGGAACAGCATTTTGTTTCGAATTTCATTTCGAGTCGAAACAGCTGTTCTGTTTCGTTTCATCGAAACAGTGAGGTTGTTTCGACGCTGTTTCGCCCGTTCGCTATAATGAGGAAGCTTGAAACAGCCTCTTTCATCTGGCAGGCAGATTGGGGCCCTCAACCCTGGGAGGACTGGCACAGCCCCGGCAGCCCCCCCAGGGTTGGGCCCCGATCTGCCTGCCAGATGAGGGAGGGAAGCTGGTGCTGCCACCTGGGACTGGGGAAGGGAACTGAGCCTGATTGCTCAGTTCCCCTTCCCAGCACTAGATTGGGCTGGGGAAAGGAAGTCAGTCCAGCTGGGCTGAATTCCCCTCCCCAGCACTATGATTGTAGGGCTGGGGTGGGGGGGAACTGAGTGATCCGGCTCAGTTCCCTTCTCCAGCCCGATTGCAGCGCTGGGGAGAGGAACTGAGCCGGGGCTCAGTTCCCTTCCCCTGCGCTGTGTTCAGCTTCCCACCCCAGCTGCGGGAGGTGGGGAGAGCCAGGGTTGCGCTCCTTGCCTGGCTGCACCTGGAGCCGCTGGGAGCGCAGTCCTGGTTCTCCCCTGTCTCCCACCACCTGGCTGCTGGCTGCTTTGAAACTCAGAACGTTTTGCAACTTTCGAAACATTTCGACTAGCCTCGTTTTGTTTTGATTTTGCTGTTTCGAGCTCGAAATGAGTCGAAACAGCGTCAAAATGAAACGTCCGGCAAAATTTTCACACAGCCCTACTGGAGAGGGGTTTTTTTTGTTGGTAAAATACATGATTTTGGTTTCTGCAGCGGTGGGCTGCCACCTTATAGACTCCAAGACCATACGTGCCCGGCTCGCTTGAGTTGGTGCACGGGGCTCCAGTGTCACTGCGGGACAGCACACAGCCTCTCTCCGATACCTTGGATGTCTGCCCTCCTGTTGCCAGTCTGCCTCAGACTTTCACCTGGAGACAATGTTTTATCTCTTCTTCACCAGCTGAGGCTAATTGCTTTTTGGATCTCTGCCTGACAGAGTCTGGAATGAGCCTAGTGACTCGCATCTGGGTCTCCTGGTATTAGAGCGAGGCTTATCATTCCCCAGGTAATTCCTTGTGAGTTATGAGAGGGACGGTGTCTAGATAGGTACTAATATTTGGAGCTCTGACCTTTCTTTGGAACTGCTTGTACTGTGGTCTGCTGCGTTTTGGCAGGAGATTCAGCTGAAAGAAGCTGCCTTCCTTGAGGTTTTATGGTTTCTTTGCTTAGTAGCAATACCCTCTGTATACTCAAAAAATAACTGTGCTGACAAGACCATGGTCAGTGCTGTGCTGGAGCGCGAGATAGATCTGTTCAGTCCCTTTGCCAAAGATGGCTTTCTTTTTTCCCCTCTCCTCTCTTTCAATCTCAGTGCTTTGCTCTCGACTGGTAGCCTCCAGCTCTTGGGCAGAGGGAGGAAACATTTAGTTAAGCATAACATGCAAAAACTGTGATGATTGCAAACGTCTTGATTGCAAAGGGAGTCTGTGATATACCAGGCCAAGGGCATCCCAGCTTTCATGGTACAACTGGCATTTCACTAGAAAGCACCTGGGAATTTTAGATCTGCTTGTTGAGACTAGGTGCCCCCCAAAGCCCCATAAAGGTTGGGGTCTCCCAATTCCTAGAGTAGCACAGCACCATTTGGCTCCCTAGCTTGGCCATGGGTCCGTGCAGTGGCCTAGAGTTTGGAGCTTGGATTGTGCATGGCAAACTGTGCTGTGAAGATCTGGCCGGTTGCTTTGGAAAAGGAATAAACTAAAGCAGTCTGGAAGCTGTCCGCAGGTCTCCCATCATGAGAGAGGAGCAACACTTGCTGAGGGTTGTCATTATTCTGACTCTGCGGTGCTGGTAGCACGCGAGGTGCACTGTGGTCAGAGGTAAGATCTGAACATCCTCCAGCTGTTGCAGGGAGGCACTAGCCCTTGTGAGTCCGGGTGACCCTTCAGACGTGGGTAAAGTAAAGGGTTGCTTTACTAGGGCGAGCAACTCCAATTATAGCAGTTCCCACTATAAGCATTGACAGCTCTGGGGTTAGTGCGTCTCCATGCGGATCCTTGCTCTCTCCCCCAGCCTGATCGGGGCAGCAGGGACAAGGATGGGATTGACCCCATAGTGGTTCATCACGGAGCATTATTATCCATTGACAACTACCCCAAGCTCTACCCAGCAGCCACAGTTTGCCTTCAGACTCTTTTCCCCAAATACAATTGCATGACACTGGCTCTACCACAGCTGGTCTCCCAGCTAGGGACAGACTAACATAGTCACCAGGACATGGTCATCATCATTCAATAAAGCAAGCAAAACAGTGGCCTTCTGCTGGATGGAGACACCTCTATTTCAGCGCCTCACTGAATCTTTTGATCATGAGAGAATGACCTGCCATAGCCCTTTGCAACCAGGAATTTCCACCTGGTTACTGTGGAGCGATTTGAATTTGCTCCAGAGGGTATGGCTGGTCTCTGTAAAAGCAGCTGAAGATGAGATCGCAGGCTGTAATGCAAGCAAATTAGATAAAGGTGCCATAAACCAGAAAGCCCAAAGCCAACAGACCCATAATTAAACATCCTAGCTGAGTGTGCGTCTGACGACGGAGCTGCGTGTGCGAGGTGCAGGAAATAATTAATCAGCAAGGTTTGTTAAATAAACAATCGGGCATATGCAGATCTCGATGCAGCCCTGGAAATTAGGTCACTGTAATCAGTTCCTGGGAGAAGAAGAAATTTCACCAAATGTTTTCTCAATTAACGAACTAGAACAGCTTTTGAGTGTAAAAAACCCACCAAAGCCCAGACCTAGATTATTATTATTAAACATGATGCAGGTTATAGGTTGCTCTTATAAATAGCTTATATTTATGCTGGGCTTTTCATTAGCTTCAGAAAGACGCTGAAGCTCTTTGCTTAGTGCTTGCCCATGCCAAGCCTCTGTGCATATGGAGTTGTTCCTGATGTATTAGCTCCTTATTTGCTCTATGGGTGCGTCTACACATCGGCGTATGGCGACGTGTTGGAAATGCTGTCATCCCCCCAAGATATTAAGAAAGGAGGCAGGGGTAATAACTAATCTTCCTAGATTTTCATTCATGGACCAACCGCTTCATTTCAACATAGCTAGCCAAACACAGTGGGAAGGGCTGGACTGTGCAGGGGGAGAGGGTGAGTGGCCTCCTGACTTCAAGGAAATGATCCTTTGTCTCTGAGGCGTGTAGGGTTTTTTGGGTGATGCGGGCAGGAGAACTGATTGCAGTCGGGGTCTTGAATCTGTTTGCCTGTCACGGAGCGTAATCAGTTCAGCCTTTCCTTGCAATATAACTATCTCCAGCTGGCCGTCAACAATCCATGTTTTGATCAGCCCTTTCTTCAGCATGCAAAGCTTCATGATGCAAAGCAACTCAGCTAACCTAGGGGGTTGTCACAGCATCCAAGGTGCCCCAACGGCCTCGGGACTGACTTGACTTCTTGAGCCAGGCAGACATCTGTCCCTGGTACTGAGCATAGCCTCCCCATATACATGGTGATTGAAATGTAGATGTTAATAGGGAACAAGTTGGTCAGAAAGCTATTTTTCTTAGTAAAGAGGCCAGTCCATGCACTATTTTTTGGCCAATGGGAGTGATATTTAGACCAAAAATCTCCCTTTAATGAATATATGTTAAAGCCGCTCGGACAGCTGCCCTTAATGATCAAGGTTATTCAGCACTTGGTCCTTTCTACCATAACTTTGATTTCTTATACAGGAACAGGGCCAGGGCCAGATTCTTGACTGGCACAACTCAGTACATCTCCACTGACTTGCATAGACCTGCAGAGTTTTATGTCAGCTGGGGACTTGGCTCTGATTGAATAATTATTACTCATTTTTAAAGCTCTGTCATTTAGGTGTTGGAGGGATCTCTTTAGGATTGTCTACAGGTCTCTGGCTTTACACTGTGATCTGTGGGCCAGGTAAACTCATGGCCTCTCTCCCTCAGGAAGTGAGGGTGGCTGCGGTTTGTCATGTAGCTCCATGGCTAATTCCATGTTTTACCTGTACCTGGGCTACTCGGTGAGTGGTGATGGCAGGGCTGGTGAAAGGGCCAGGCCTTCCAAACGTAGTGTGCGAGGCAGTAGCCACTGAGGAAACCTAGCAGTACTCCAGACTTGGCGGTATCTTCTGGCTTGCTGACGGCATCCAGGCCAGTTGCAAAATGTCCGCTGCTTTTATTTTTGTAGGATGTTTTTGGAGGAGCACTAGCATCAGTCGAATGTTTGTCTGGTCATTTACTCATTTCAGACTGTTTGCATCCTGTCAGATGAATGCCAGGCACAATCGTTGCTACCCCATCATTGCATTAAAGGCTGAGAGAATCACATCTGCAACATTAGCAAGCCACGCGAGTCTGCTGCAGGCCTAGAAGAGTAGAGTGTAGCTCACTGCATTGCTTACTTCCTTTTTAACAGCAAAGGCAAAACTCCAGCTAATTTTCTAATCCTAAATGCAGCCAGAGATCTCAGTTTGTGATCTTTTTTTTCAAGTATGTTGTCCTTGACTCCATTCTTTATTCAAAGTCATGCATGTTTGTGTTTAAATAGGTTAATCTGGGAAAATTCCTGAGAGTTGGCTTTTTATTTATTTTAAAACCAAGCCACTTGCATTGCTTCATCTTTTTGGCAACCAGCTTAGCCCAGACTGGTCACTGTGTGAGTAAGGCCTATAAAGCCACAGGGTGGGAGCCATCAACTTGTTCCCGGCTGCTGGGCTTTCAATAAATCAACCATTAATAACCTGCTAGGGCACTTTACGGCATGCTGGTTGATGACAGAAGAGGAAGCTGAACTGCCCCAATCAATTGAATAGAGCGTGACCAGTCTCTGACTGCTGGGGACTCGCTGCAACCCTACTCTGACCTGCGCTTTCTGCTCTGAAAGCACAGCCGCCTTCCCCATGTGCTCCCTCCCCATCAGCCGTGCTCATGCTTTTCCACAGAACAGAGCACACACATGCTTCTCCTCCTGCGTGTGACCCCAGGGACCAGCCCCTGTCTCCCATTCTCAGCTGCAGCCTCTCCGAGGCTTGCGCTCTCCACTCCAGCCTCTCCATCAACTTGTCTTCTCCCTGTGTCCCTCCCCTCCACTGCATAGAGTCCCCTGGGGATGGGTTACCTTGTCCCCTGCCCAGCAGCTTCACTTCCTGCTACCCTGGCCAGCCCTCTCCATCTGGAGTGCCAAGCTAGTAGCTCCATTCTCCCAAAGGGACATGAGTCCTTTCTGGCCCCAGCTGACTGCCTGCCCCTTGGACAGGGGGCTGGACCCAATGATCTTGCAAGGTCCCTTCCAGCCCTCATGTCTGTGAAATCTATAAGTATCCTCTTTCTCCTTGTGTGGTGTTGGCTGCAGTAGAGGCGGCGATGCTGGTTCTTCCTTATTTCCTCTTGCACTCGGCCCCTTGGGAACCGCTGCTGTTGGCATGTAGCTGGGTAGCTCTTGCTCCTTCCAGCAGTGGGTGAAGGAGACTAGACAGTCCCTTTAAATGTCCACTTCTTTTCTAAGCCCCTGGCTTTTACCTCGTATTAAGGTCTGGCATTATATCTCTTGTGGACAGTGCAGGGGGATGGAGCCCCATCACATCTATAGATAAGAACCAAATGGATTGCGCTAGTGAAGACGTGGGTCTTATTTTCATTATTTGTCTGTGGTTTTTAGCTTGCTTCCTTTGCCTTCCTTTTAGCTTATCCTAGCATGCCACTTGCCCAGGTCGTCTTCTGTCAGATGCTCTGTTTCAACACTGAACACGTCTGATGATCCAGTTGAATTTAATTGAGCGTGAGTGC
>NW_005841833.1:3474172-3477318 GCF_000455745.1 Alligator sinensis | reverse complement strand
AGCATGCTGCTCTGCTCTCTCTCACACAGGGCAGGGTGACAGAGCAGCTAAGGCATCTTGCCATGGATGGAGAGGGTGGATGAAGGCTCATCCCAGTCAACCCTGCTGTAAATGAGCACTAGGTCACTGTGGCTGAAGAGAGAAGGTGGCAGGTAGTGATGCTGGCCACAGCATCCCTTGGTGGCTAGAGAACCTGGTTTGTCCTAACCGTGCTAGCTGGGTGGGTCCCTTGGGCTTGGGGCACCGCGGACCTCCGTTCTTCGCTGGTGTCGTGAGCTCCAAGAGTATGAAAATCCTTCTGATTTTTCTTTCATTTTGGAAATAAAACTCCATGGTGCTCCTGATGATGATACCCAGTCCCAACGTCTCTCAGCCTGATCTCCTGCAGCGCAGACACAAGTTACTCTGTTTTGAATCATCTTCATCTGACCCCTCATATAACGAGGATTCAGATTTTTGCTGAATGGCCATTTTTGAAGCAGTCTGCAGCTGTGCGCTTGTGTTTGGTCACGGTTATAGACCACTTTGTGTCGCCAGATCAGGTGAAAATTGTCACTTCTGTGTAAGCCCCTGTACAGCTCCAAAGTGTTCTGGATAGATCCAGGGCAGACACACCGATATGACATTAGCACGCACTAGGAGCTTGAATCCAGTGGGAGACAGCCCAACGGGGAACTGTTCTCAGGAGGAATGTCTGCTTTGACCAGAGGATGACAGCGTTACCAACTCTCACGATTTCACTGCCGTTGGAGAACTGGCATTTTCCTGTAAAGACCCAGGTCCTGGAGTCACGTGAACATGTGACAATCTTCATTTTCTTTTTTGTGTTACAGTCACGATGCAAATATGACTCCAGCCGCCCTGCAGGCTCAGAGTCCGGACAGCCAATAAAGTGTGCGCGTGCGTTTTTCTAAAAAGCTCTCAGGATTTTCAGGGCCCGACCAAATCTTGGGCTAATTAGGCCCAAATCCTGTCTTATCCACAAGATGCCTCCGTGCAATCCTGTTCTACCCTGCTCAAGTTCCTGAGAAAACGTTCATGCAGAAGGGGCATGGGTCACCGCCGTCGTCTTGAAGCTAGGATGAGGCTCGTTACAAAAGTAGACGTGTTCATGGTTAATGAGAGAGGTGGAACAGGGACAGTACTAGTTGCTGAGCTGTTATTTAGGAGGGGCAGCAATCCTGAATGCGTCAGGGCTCTGCTTATGCTGCTGCTACCGATGGTTGAGCTGCAGCCTTGTCTTAGCTTCTGCGGTTCCTACCTTTCGTTCAGTCTCCCCTGTGGTCGCCGCAGTGGCAGGCTGTCATGTTTGGCTATGATAGATTGTTTTACCAGCAAAAAAAAAGTATATACCTGCGTCAGCACAGGTCGGGCTGTTCCTAGAACATGCCCAATTGTTTCTTGCTCCAAACATTAGTTTTTGGCGACGATCCTGACATCTGGCCTTGTTAGTCTGGCTGCAGCTCGAGTACGAGGTCCCACGTGGCCTGTACCTGAGCCGCTTGTCCGTGAAAATAAACTAGAGGGGGTGACTTAACCCTTTAATTGCCCCAGGCCCTTGCAGGTCCTGGCCTGTCTGCTGACATGGCTCCATTTGCCAGCTGGCAAATGCTTGCAGTGGTTGTGATGGACCTGAAATGAGTGCATCTGACCCTTGGCTATATTGCAACCTCCTTTAATGATCACACTCTCTTTTTCTTCTAGGGAAAACAACAGGGGATAATTTGCCCCCAGGCCAACTTGCAAGGATCAGATAGCTCCTCCATTTACGCACCGCAGGTGTAAGTCCTTGTAGCAGGTTTATGGCTGTCCCTGGGGGGGAATTTTTCACAGGTGTCAAATCTAACCTTGTTTTCTTCCTTTCCCCTGGACTTAGAGTAAGAAACTTTCCTGCAGAGGTGCAGATGGGCAGTTCTGCACCCTGGGGTGTGGGGGTGTGGGGGGAGGTGCTGTTTTTTTGCCCCCTTTTCCCCCAAGTGGATGCCCAGCATCGGTGCCCTACTCAGGCCCTGTTAGTTATGCTACTTCTTTTCTACCCTGATGAAATCCCTGCTCCAAGGAGCTGAGACACAGACTGGCAGTGAGAACAGGAAAAGGGAATTTTTTGAGAGAGAGGAAGTTGGCCATGTTAGCCTGAGGATAGGCAGAAGGCAGGGTCGATCTGCACTGTATGGACTAAATAAGATATCTAGGGAGCATAAGCTTTTGTGAACTTGAGCTCGTTTCATCGGCTGCATCTGATGAAGGGAACTTGAGTTCATGAAATGCTTTTTGAGCCCTTAGATGGGGGGTGGGGGAAAGAAAACCAATAAATAAATATAATTAAATATAAATAACCCGAGACCCAAAGTACTCTGTCAGAAGCTCCCTGAATTGGAAAGAAATAATATTTATAACTGCCGGACTCACCAGGAGTTGAATATACTGAACAAATTGCTCATGTCATGGTTCTGGTTTGTAGCCAAGTTTGAAGTTTCCAGTGTCTTAATTAAACATGTGCTTTTACATGGATGCTTAATGGATACTTATAATGCTCTAATAGTTCAAACACTTGCCCCCCTCGATGGGGCCAGAAATCAGCTTAGCCAGATAAATCAGGATCTCATGCCTGAATCATGAGGATTAAGTGAAGTCCAAAGAAACCCATTTTTAAAATCCGTGGTGTGGCCTATGCAATGCATAAAAGCACTTAGTGGTTCACCAGCAAAGGAGGGCCTGACTGACTGGGCTGGGTAAGACCGTGTTGCTCTGGACACATCAGAAAGCTTGGCGTATTCCTACAGGTTGTGACTGACAGCAGTGATGTTTTGGCAGCTCATAGGGTCCCCCAGCAAATACACAGTTTTTTAATGGAAGCTACAGCTGTCATAACAAATGGGAAGAAATCCTCACCCTTTGGACAGTGGATGAACCCTAGCATTTTGTCAGCAGCAGAGGCTAAAGAGGACATTAGAGTCCACGCTCTGTTAAGAAAGATGTGGGAAATGGATAGTCCTCGTTTAAGGATAGTGAGGCTCTGTCCTAACCCCAGGGGAGGAAGCTGCACCTGTCCTCTGTAACAGGTCTGCGCTATTTAAGTTCACTGAATCACCCTCCTGGGGACAAGGCAACCAGGACTTAGCTTTACTGTGCAGTGGCTTTCACGC
>NW_005841833.1:3473778-3474141 GCF_000455745.1 Alligator sinensis | reverse complement strand
CGCAGACTTACATTTCTGTAGTCCTCCAGCGCAGACACACGTTACAGAAGATGCTGTTTTGAAACGTCTTCATCTGACCCCTCATGCAACGAGGGTTCAGATTTTTGCCGAATGGCTATTTTTGAAGCAGTCTGCAGCCGTGCACTTGTGTTTGGTCACGGCTGTAGACTGCTTTCTGTGGCCCGATCAGGTGAAAATTGTCACTTCTGTCTAAGCCCCTGCTGCCAAAGTCTCAGGCCAAACTCTGACGTCAGCTCTATCAGCTGAAATTCAGGATAATTCATAGTTTCATAGTTTCTAGGGTCGGAAGGGACCTGGGCAGATCATCTAGTCCGACCCCCTGCCATGGCAGGAGAGAGCACA
>NW_005841833.1:3456126-3472465 GCF_000455745.1 Alligator sinensis | reverse complement strand
GGGTGGAGATCATCCGGACCGGCTGACTTAAAAACGTCCAGCCCCTCCAGCAGCTCCCTAACTAGATCCTCACTTACCCTGTGCCTCCCTCGGGGCCCGATGGGGGCCTAGCAGGGAGGTGGCAGTTCTGGTCCTTACTGAGGAAGACAGAGGCAAAGAAATCATTAAATATGTTGGCTTTGTCGTCTGGTGTGATAACCAGATTCCCCGTCGCGTCCTGCAAGGGCCCCACATTACCCGGGGCCTTCTTTTTACTCCCTATGTATTTAAAAAAGGACTTCTTGTTGTCCTTAATCCGGGAAGCTAGTCCCAGTTCCATCTCTGCCTTGGCCTTCCTAACTACCCCCCTACACCCCCGAGCAACTGCCAAATAGTCCTCCTTGGTGATGACCCCTCCTTTCCATTGGGAGTAAGCCTGCTTTTTAGCAAGGAGACATTCCCGGATGTTTTTGGTGAGCCATGGCGGCTTGTATGCTCTCCTGCCCCCCTTGATCCTCGTCAGGACTACCTTCTTTTGGGCTTGGAGGATCGTCTCCTTAAGTTCCACGGACTACTCCTAAATTCCACGGACTTCTTTGCATCTGGACTTGCCCCTGGTTACCCGGAGCCCTGAATACTGTTCCCTTAATGTTAAGATAAGTTGCCAATGCAAGGCGACTCGTTTCAAGTTTGAAATGATGAAGGGGTTGTGGAGGAGCGAGTCGGTTTTCAAAGGAGATAGGAAATAAACATGCCTCTCCAAAGGTCGAGCCTGTAATCTCGCAGCCCTTAATTGCAGACTTGTTTGCTTTTTTGTTTTAGTGCTGAGGATTTGTATATAAGAATTAGCCCGTGGGGGCGGAGTGTCTAATCTGAAATCTAGCTGCATTCTTTTCACCCCAGAAAGCTGTTCTTACAATCAGAGCCCAGTGCCCAAGGAGACAGACATGTGCCTGAAATGGCCCTTGTTACAATTCCAGTTGATTTCCTTACGCAAAGAGTCTCTAAACTACTCCATAGTACGGAAGGTGAAAAAAATAAGGCTGGGCTATTGGTTATATCACTGCAGAAGAGACAGGTTGTGTGTTCACGTGCGGTTATGTCTAGGTTCCTGGCCATCCTTTAATTGACAGCATGGCTCCCTGCCTGGTTATGAGTACTTGCTGCGAGTTCATTATTGCTTATTAAACAGATCTCATTACTGCACAGCACTGTGTTCCAGGTTAAAGTCTTCAGTCCAGGGATGCGATCATCATGATATCATTTGTATGTACAGCGTCCAGCCCGACGGGGTCCCTGCTAGATTGCAGGGCTGAGGCCTTGCTGCAGTGCAAATGCTCCTCGCACCCGTCGAGCGAGAGTCCAGAGATCAGTGATGATCTGGGCAGCTGGAGGCTGCTGTGATCCCTTCCACATTGCAGGGTCTCCATGCTGTGGTCTTTCCAGCCCCAGGCCCGTGGGCTCCCTATTGGCACATGTGCCTGGGAGTTTGGGGAGCTCCACATCTCCTTCCCACCAGCGAGCATGTTATGACAGGTGGGAAGGGCTGCCTGGAGAGTGCTTGTTCAGGGATCTCCAAGGCTTGGGAGAGTTAGGGGTGGCCTCACGGCCAGTTACTGACTTCCACCTAGCTCCTCTTGTGATCCTTCTGATTTTGCCTCGGTGTGTCAGTGCGAGCCATTGTAGCGGACTTGGAGCAAATAACCCATCTGCTATTCAAGCCATCCCAACAAGTGGTTCTTTGGCTCTGTGCAGCGCTGGCGAGGCCCCACCTGGAGTCCTGTGCCCGGTTTTGGGCCCTAGGCTTCAGGAGGGAGGTGGACAGTTTGGAAACAACAAAAATCATCAGGGGCCTGGGAGACTGGATTGATGAGGAAAGGCTGAAAGTACTAGGGTATTTAGTTGGGAGAAGAGAAAACTAAGGGGGGGGATTTGATAACAGTCGTCAAATACCTGAAGGGCGATTACAGAGGCTGGTGAAGGGCTTTTCGCTGTGGCTGTAGGGGTTAAGGCTAGAAGCAACAGCCTCCAGCAGGGGAAACTGAGGTTGGAGATGAGGAGGTCCTGTCTGAGTGGGGTCAAGCATTGGAAGAGGCTGCCCAAAGAAGCTGTTGAGTCTCCATCCTTGGAAACTTTTAAGAGCAGGTTGGACAGACACTTGGCTGGGATGGTGTAGTCAGGGACGATCCTGCCTTGAGCAGGGGGCTGGACTAGGTGACCGTGTGAGGTCTCTTCCAGCCCTGCTTTCCCATGATCCTAAGACTCGGTGCTATATCTTCTTCCCCCATGAGATTAACTTATTTGTGGCATGTGATGCTTGAAGGGCAGAGTTGCCCTCGTTGGCAGAGAGACCCCTGCCTCTGCTGCAGAGAGTGCCCCCACTACAACCCCCATGTCCCGCATGATGCTATTCATGCATCCAGTATCCTTTGTAGCTGGGACACATTGTCTGGTTAATCTGTAAAGGCTGGAGAACGAGATAAGCTGTGGAGCTGTAACCTGCTACTGTGAGAAAAGGGAAATAAAGACACCCTATTTGAATGCACGTGTGCAGGATGGTGGCCTAGAAAGCCAGCTCTGAGAATGAGTGTAAAGTCCGGCCTCCCCCGCACGCCGAGCCGAGCTCCCTGATAAGTGCTTGCTGACCTACAAAGCAGAGAAATAGGGCTATGGTTACCCTACTGCTTCTGGATGCTTCCCAGGCTGCCGAGTTTGGGTCCCACCTGCTTGACTCTGCGGGTTATGTCTCTACCGTGCTTTCAGCCTGCCCTAGCCCTGCACAGCCCTCCTGCTCTTGCTAACCCGCTTGGAAATAACCGATACAGTGATCCTAAAGGAGGAGATGCACAGAGAGTGCATCTCAAACCAGATGCGTAAGTAGTGCACGTGTTCCCTCGAATTGCCACGTAGCGATGCTGCGGCAGAGAGGCCTTCGCTGCTTGTTTCCGGCCATCCTGGGAGTTAAACTGAGAATCCTAAACCCTGTTTCTGAGAATCCCAAACCATCTCACCTGTGACTATTTCAGACTGGAGGGCACATTCGGTTTCTCGCCCTCTGAAACGAAACCAAACCTTGCTCTTCTTGGTCCAATCAGTCATTTCTGAAATGCTGTATTCAGCCATGCGGAAGATAGCGCCAATTAATTAAATCAGTAAATAAGTTAGACTAATCCCATTAACCAAAGCAGAGCTATAGATTAGATCTTTCATTGCACTTACTTAAAAATGAGCGCGGGCCGTCTTTTAGGAAATGTATGCTTCTCATCACCTCGCCGAGGATAATAGTTCTGTTTTATAGAACAAAAGGTGATGAGAAATGAAAAGTGAATGTAAAATTAGCGCATATCTTATTATAATATTGTAATGAACTGGATAATATGATTGCTTGGTAGAATCAGAATTATTTCATGCTAGAAAGTGTAGACACCTGAGTCGCCAGCCAATGGCAACTGCTTTCAGCCACCGCCGACTGCTCTTTGGGTCTGTAACTTTTGAATTATTCCATGTACTTCTTGGGCGGCACGTTGCTAACAGCTCCTCCTTTAGCTGAGGCAGGAGCTTCTGGAGCAGAAGGTCCTGAGTCCCAGCCTCGCTGTTGGTGATTTGCTCTGTGCAGCTGGGATTGGCAGCATGGGAAAAGTCAAATTGCCAACCAGGCCCTTGGGGATGTCTACATGAAACCGTGCAGGTGTGACACTCAGGCCTAACCCCTGTGGGGCTAGCTTGCTAGCCGTCACACACCATCTCGTTCTCAAAGCTTTTGAGGTGTAGCAGCAGGATTGGGTTTGAGATGACGCCTCCTCCTCCTTGCTTGGTCTTGGCGTGGCCAGTCTGTGCTGCTGGGCACTGAATGATGTGGGCCACTGGGAACAGAAGCGAGGCGAGGCAATGTAGGACCCTGAATCGCTATTTGAGGCCAACTGTTTTCCGCCTTCTCTTTGAGCTTGCAACCCCAGGTGAAAGCCCCCGGCGTGCCATTACAGCCCCCTGAAACACCCACTTCTGCTTTGTGCTGTTTAATGCTATATAATTAGGTTTGTTTTCACCAGAGCTCCACACAATGCCCATCTGATATAAATTACACAGTATTATTTCTCATATCCTGCCTGTAACAATGAACAATCTTTATGAGCCTGTTACCTTCTTAGCAGGCAAAGCATGTCCTGCAAATTGGAATGCTCTTCTCTCCTCTTTTACTGCATCGATAAATCAGTGCATCTCGGGAAGGGCCAGCTGCAGGTATGCTTCTCAGACCCAGCAGGCCTGAGGGACGGGCTGGTTATGGTTCAGTTTCCAAGCACCTCGTTAAAGGAGGCTGCGTGTCGGGCACTCCGGGCTGCAGACAAATGGGTCCCCAAAGCACAAAGCCAATGGCCTCCTTCAGACGACATTATACGGACCAGAATATTGCTTAATAAAGATGTTTTACAGCTGATTCTTCACCAAGTGGTCCACAGAGGTGGGGTTAGTCATGGCCGGTATGCACATGCGAGGGGGAGAGACAGGGAAAGAAAGCTTGAAGGCAGCAGGTGCAATGGGAGATGGTCTCATCCTTTTGCTGATGCCGGTGGGGTTTATTTTCGACTTGCCATCCTCCTTGGGTTTATTTTCTTCTGCTTCCTTTCCAATCCCATACAGTTGCCTCGTATCACTTGACTGAGGATATAGCATGCAACCCCCTCTGCTCTATTAGCACTTCTCTCTAGCCCCACTTTTTTTTTTAAATCTTTGCCTGGGTCTCAGCAGGCATTGTACTCATCACTGGTACCTATCTTTGCTTCTCAAGCAGAGATAAATCAGGTGTAAAAACCAGTAGAGAACAGTGACAGATCTAATGAAAGAGCTGTATATTAGGAGGTGCTGAGTCAGGCAGGGGCTGGGCTGCCTCATTGATTACCTTCTCGCTGGATTGGGTGCAGTTAAATAAATTAATCTAGACTGGGATGGAAATGGTCATCACGGCAGATGCTGGAGACTGCAGGAGGATTTCACTGGAAGGGGGAAAGGGTGGAGTTATCCTGTTTCTGAATAGCAAATGCATTGATTTCTCTGGTGCTGGCTAGCCTTGTGAATGTGCCTGGGTTTTAATGTCCAAGATGTCGATTTGTCATGGAGCCCATCTCTTTTGGGGAAAAATCTGACTCCCAAATTTTGTGGAAATCTGGAAACTTTTTTTTTTTTAATCTGCTGGTCATTAGGGAAGGCTTGTTGCTGTTTTGCAGAGGGGAGCTCTCACAGTGGCTGGTGTTTTTTTTCACAAAGCCCCAGGTCCTCAAGTCAAGTGATAAAGTGAGAATCACGGGGTTTTGTGGAAGTTTCTGGCCTTTAGAGGCCGCAGCACACCCCACCTGTCCAGCAGCCGGGAAGCCAAGAAAAGGACGCACATTTACCATTAAAATAAAGCTTCTTGTTTCTGGCGCTTGGCTCTTCCTTTTTACTGCTTGGGGTTAGCCGCGTTGCTTCGTGAACCAGGCATGAGCTCTGGGAAGGGAAAGGCTGGGCATATCTTCCATAAATCTTGTCTACTCAGGGGAACTGGGGAAGCTCAATCCAGATTAACTAAAGGGATGACTTGAAGTAGCTCAGTTAATCCCTATGTGGACACTCTTATTCAGAAGTCCAAAGTGAAGTGAGCTAAATGAACCGAGGCTGTTCAGGTTCGGAATAAGAATGTCCCTGCAGGGCATTAGTGAAGTTTATCTTAATCCACTTTAAAGGTTAATTCGGATTTAATTTCCCTGAGTGTCTTCTGTGGACAAGCCCATAGGGTCATAAACGGTGAAGACCAGTAGGGACCACCGTGAATCATGTATTGCAACCTGCTGCTTCATACTGGCCATTGGACTGCCTTGACTTCATGCCTGGTCCACATCCCACAGCGCTCTCCTGTTTGCCAAACAGCTTGGTCTGAAGCATGAAGCATTGATTCCCACCCCAGTCTGGAGTCCTCTCCTCAGTGCTGGCTGTTAAGGATCATTATGGGGAAGCAATAAAGCATGCATTTTTTTGCCATTTGGAAAGAGCAGCGTTCTGCATCAGGGTTAGCTATTCCTGTATAAATGCAATTCTGCTAATACAGCTCAACCCTGTGAGCTGCCACCTTACCCTGTGGTGCTAAAATAGATGTGCTCCCCCTCAATAAAGGCTTTGCAAGCAGATGATTCCTGCAGGGGCGTAGCCACTGTGAAGCAATTGTACCCTTGGGAGGGATTAGATGCTTTTGGATCTGCCCGGAGGTTTTATAGCGCTGTCGTGATAAGTGTATCCCATTAACGATGGTTACACCCCTTCTCCATGGCCTGGTGAGTAAATATAATCCAGAAACATTCTCCCTCTCTCTCCACTCAGACAATTGATTAAATCTGACATTTACTCAGAAATGAAGTAAAATATCAGCCTGATGGCCTGGGTATATGCGGGAGGGAGAGTAGCTCAATGGTTATACAAGTGAGTGGCGAGCCAGGACTCCTGGGTTTCATGTCGGGCTCTGCCCCAGTTGGACTGCGTGACCTTAGATGACCATTTACCCAATCCATGTCACCTCCGTTAACTCTCAGCGTTGGCATGTCCTTGGCTGCTGGAGTATGAATCAGCGAATAAAGATGTGGGAGGAGGCATGCGAGGAGCATCTCATACATGCCATTGTATTGTTTTAGAAGAGTTAAGCTTGGGGTTGACAATGAAGACACTATTTGCCATAAAATAACTGGAGATAAAGATGGCCCTTCTGCCCTGGTAGCCAGGTGTGACCACTGCCCTTGGCTCTGGATATTCCCATGACCTGGTTCCCCAATGTGTTGTGAATATTTAGTTAATATTTAGAAAGCTCTGCAAGACCCTTGAATTCAGTGGGCCCTATAAACACTCTCTGTTTAACAGACCCGTTGTTCTGGCACGTTCAGCTGCTAAACTGTAGTTTACGGAGGACGTACTACGGTGTAGTATATTGCCAGTGGCTTTGATAATGCCACAGAAGAGAGACGCTCGCTGATAGAAAAGCCACCTAAGGAAATAGCTCCGTCTTCAGTGGGGAACGCCAGTCTTAGGTCACAAAGTACTTGGGCACGTTTCCCTGTGGCTCCGCTCCTGGGCTTCTAGCTCAGCACATGCACCATGTTGAGTCCAAAGACGTGATCTTTGCATTTCCTTCCTTGCTGCATTGCAAAGCACTGTGCTCCCATTCAACTTCAGGGCACGATCCCTTCTCTCTCTTTAAAATGGTGGCCTTCCAACAGCTCTCTTCGCTCATGGCAGCCCTCCTGGTCCCAAGAGTGCTCAGATCCAAATAGTTTGGGACCTTTAATTGTTGCATTTCCAGTGCTTAATTTCCCTGCATGGCCCTGGGAACAGTTTTATTTAGCAAAGACAAGCCTCTTCTGTTGCCACCCACTATCCAGGGTGCCAAGTTTTTTCGGACGCCCTGTACTGTAGAGAGGCTAGGACACAGTGCCTGGGTGTCTGCATACGAATAAGAGTGGGAGGGGAGGTGAATAGGCAGGTTTTACTGTATTTGTCGTAAATCACCAATCCAAAGCTGTGTTTCACGAGCAGGAGGTCTGGCTCATGGCTGTGGGTCCGTGCCCTTCTGTCCTCCGCCGTACTAGCAAGGAAGCTTTGACGGATGTTCCTCCTCCAGTGACTAGCTCTGAAGGCATGGTGGGATTTTGACTCCACTGTCTCTTGGCTTTCTTGTTTTCTGTGTAGGTAGGAAGTGAGCTGGGGGTGGCAGAAGTTTGACTGTGGTCTACAAGAGAGGCTAGAAGTGCAGTCGCCTAATCCTACTGTGTATTAGCGTCACGTAAAAAACACTGTGCCAGCACGACAGTGCAGTAGCATCGATTATGGTGCATTAAGCTACTATCTGTTATAACAGGTGCTAAACTTAATGCACAATAATTATGGCACGTTAATGCATGTGTAGACGTACGTGCCCAGTGAGCACCTGTACTTAGGTTTCTTTCTGCAAGATATTACTCGCTCAGATAAGGACTCCTTATGCACAGAAGGCCCTATGGGATCGAGCCTGTATAATGGAAACACATTTGGCTTCATTGTGAAGTGAAATTTAAAAAGGAAAGGGAATAAATTCTCTGCCTCAGAAAGGCTGGACTGATTTCAAAGGTAGATATTAGCTGAGCTGATGTCAGCTAGCAAGATTTTGAAGCTATTTTTCCCCCCGTTAACCTAGATCATGGGCTTGTACCTAAAGAATAAAACATAAGATAGCGAATCTTCAGGCGTGCAAGGCACCCACATCTCCCACTGAACTTGGTGGGGGCTGAAGCTGGCCAGTCCTCCTGAGAAGCAGGTCAGAAGACCTTACGTATCGTATTAGGACACGCAAAAATCTGATTCTCATCTCACATTCTTCTGGTGAATACTTTTCTCCCAAAACTTAATTCAACAGGCAGAAAGAAGTAGGATCTCTGCATTCATTAGTAAGGTATGAATTTGGGATGGCTGAATGTGAATAATTTCAATTTCTCCTGCATGTCAAATAATTACATTAGTATTAAACCACTTTGTTTTATTGCTGTAGAGAGCATGTGCTAAAGATCCCCTAGGGAGTTATCAGCAATGAATGATGGGGTGGGCAGCATGCATTTATCACTGTCATATACTGGAGACTTTCTTTTCCAGACCTCTTCTGTGATTTGTGGACAAGAAGGCTATAGGGCGAGTGTAAGAAATTTAATAGCTGTTTTTGGTTTAAGAAGCAATCAGCTAAAATTTTAGTGATGTTGCCAAAGCAAAAAAAAGCAAACCCCCCCCCCCCAATCCAGTTTTCTCTTGTGACTGAGTTCACATCAGTCATTTTAATTTAACTTATATAACCATGTTTGTACTTGCAATCACATTGGTAGATGTCATGTAATCTCCATTTATTTTTCTTAGCTTTGGTGCTGGTGGCTTTTATTTTATTATTTGTTTTAATCTCTAGTCTTTCATATGTTTGAACCTCGAGCTTCTATGGGTAGATTCTCTGAAATGCTTTAATCCTAATTAGAAGTGCTAAGAAATGTGTTTTTTAAAGAGCTAGTGCAGCTCTGCCTTTTTCCGTGGGGTTGTCTTTGACGACGTTTAGTTTCATCTCGCCAAACTAATCGTTCCTTGCGAGATATTAGAGCAGAACGGTTTTGGGACACGATGTTTAGCGCGCTGCAATTAAGCAGAAGGTTGTTTGTGGCGTAAGGAAATAATTCGTGTGACTTTAGAAAGAAGTCGAACTCCAGGGAATAGTCTAGGACAAACTAGCATCTCTGGGAGGCGGGACGTGGAGAGGACAGTCTTCAAATTTGGGGCTTGACCATGCAAAGCCTGTACTTGAGTGGGTAAGCCTTAATGGGCCCATGGAAGAGCTGGCGAGCGGGCTGCTGGGACCCCGGGGCAGACTGCCCTGAGCCAACGCAGGCACGGTTCATTTTAATCAATGGCATTGCCTGCGTCAGTCGCTGGGATGTCTGCCAGAGTAATTCCTCGGGACCCGGCTGTGCGAGCCTCACGCAGTTTCAGCCTGAGCAAACTGGAGTCTTCTTAATCCACTCTCTGCTCCCCTGCACCCACTTCCACAATGCCCGGTTGAGTGGCTGGGTTGCCCTTGTTGTGATTTCCTTCCTCTCGGGGGTGGTGGTATTTTTTTTTCTGGCTTTCCTTTGACCACAAGCCACATCCCGCAGGCTTCCCTCGCTGTCTCGCTGCAGCAAGGACTCTCGTGTTGGATGCCTCCGTAAAGTCCTTGGCAGGGCAGTTCCTGGTCCTAATAGCTAAGTGATGCTATTTGCATAATTTAATATGAAATGGATTTGGGTTGTTTGCTAGCAGGGCAGGGTTATGGTTTTGTTTCAGGTCTGGGTTACAGTCGCATCACGGGTAGAGAGACACCGAGCCAACTTCCGAGCGAAATCTCTTGCGCCGTAAAGTCCGTGGAGCGACGCTGGATTTATACTGCGGCAACTCGGGAGTCGCCCCATTGACCTCCGTGGAGCAACCCTCCATTTATGCTGGTTCAGAACTTGGCCTTCTCCATCTAAAGCTTATTTCCTCCTCATCACTATGATTATATTAATAAATGACTAATTGATCTATTAATGGGGGTTCTTTGCCAGTGCTAACTCCTTGAGTTCCCAAGAGAATATTAATGGCATTTCGAGGGAGGGGCAGAAATAGCTTCGAGTCAGGAGTATTGCACATGCTGCATTTCTGTTTTAGTTTGCCAGGAGGGCCATACTCTTAACAGAAAACATTATGAGGCCTCACTCAGCATTATGCTATCGGGCTATGCTCAATTGCTCATATGGCTTAGGCTATGCCAAGGATGAAAGCATTTTATCATTACTGTTGACTGGTTTTATACTAGTTCTAACTACTCATATTCCAGGAACGAAGGCAACCCAGAGAAAGGAAATGTTTGACTCATAGAGCAACCTGTAGGATCACTTGTTCTTTGAGGTCTATGGTAGAAAATGGTAATTTCCTAAACATTTTGGATCTAAACCGTTCGGTAGCTCTGAGTCCAGCTCTGAACTTCGCCTCTTCCCAAACCTGGAGCTCAGTCGCACACCGGAATATAATTACTGCCTGAAAATGACAGCGTCGGCAAATGTAAAAATAAATGGGAGAGGAAATAAATAAATAACCCCCTGCTTTGATCTGCGGCGTGAAACGACAGGCTGCCAAAATGTATTTGCGATTCAACAAAAATCAAGCAGGCGTTTTTTTTCCCCCCTCTCATTTTTAGCCCGGCCTAAGCTTCCTGAGGCAATGCAAATGCTAGGTATTTAAAACACATAATTGTAGGTAGGCTTTCATTCTTTGAAAGGTGGCTTTGAAATCAGATTTCCAAATCTCTGTATGCAATTTTGATTTTATAAATCTCCCAGGGGGTTGTCAAGATATATCAACTATAAAATATATAAGCTATTGTACTAGCCCCTCCAATTTTCTTTAACTAAATAAAACATGTATTTTGAGCCAGGACAAAATAAAATATTGATTGAGCTTGTATTATGAAGCCGTCAAGATTAACCTTGAATTTCAGAATAATTTCCTTGTTAAAAATGTAAGGGAGCAGAGCAGTCCATTTTCTAGCTCTCCCTCCCTCTCCCTCGCTCATATTTAAAGAAAGGGAGAGAACTAAAAGAAGAAAAGTAACCTTAATATAATTTTAACTGGGTGAAAAATCTCGCATATTCTTCTTGAAATGGAACTGTAGAAACAGACGCTTTCTTTTCTTCTCGCCTCCCAGAAATTATACCAGCATAGCTCCCTTATTATGTCTTAATGAAAATGTCAGTGAATAGGCACGATGGGTTTCTTCCCTGAGACCAGTAGTTCTCAACCTTTTTAAGCTTACGGCACTAGTCAGTGGATTGGAGGCACCCTTAGATAGACTAGAGCCACCCCTTGGAGAATACCTGTTCTTAGTTTGCCCCGTTTTTGGGGGAACAGAAAAATAAGAGTATTTCTTCTGTTGCAAAGAGTTCAGAAAGAGCGCAACAGGGCAGCATGCTCCTACCGCTGTGCATTCCCGTGTGAAAACTCTGGGTTTATCTTGTGAGTCATGTTTGCCCACCTAACCATGCTACCGTTGTGTGGCACCCTTGAAAGGCTTTCGAGGCACCCCCGGCTGTCACAGCACCTCGGTTGAGAATCACTGCGTTAGAGGATGTTTATCCTCGAGCTCCCGGTGGGTACATGCTTGACTGGTGGGTACACGCTGTGACTATTTATTTGAATTTTTCTGTGAGTTTCTTTTGCCTGTTTGTGGCACTGTAGTGTTTGCCTTCTGAAGATCAACCGGGGAATTTTGGAGGATATTTGCAGAAGGGGGATTCAAAGGGCCAGACAACAGACAAGGCAAATGCATCGAGATAGCAGGGGTTTGAAGAAGACGTTATGTTCATCCTGCAGGGAGGTGTGGTTCCCTGAGTTGCACTTTTCGCATGCCCTTGCCTCTTGTCTGCAGCTTTGCACTTGCTCTGCCCGGCTGCTCGAACCCGCGTGCAGTACAAGCGGGCTTCGCAGCGCCTTGTGTGTTCCCAGCATCCAGTGCACTGCTGGCCTGCCAGCTCTTGCAAGCATCCCCATTTATCTTCTGCCCCTTTTTGTTAGGCAGGGTCCAAAAGCCAGAGCAAGGCCATGCCTCTGTCTCCCAGCCAGGAAGCTGAAGAATGTGATCTGAAAGCGGAGGCATTTGGCTCCTTCTCATAAATCACCTTTGAGAAGAAATGAATGGGAAAGGTTTGGACGATCTGATAGGGGAGGATGGGGAGCAACCTGACAATCGGAAACCGCAGGCACTTTTCCTTGGCCTTTAAAACAACAGTTCTGATCACCTTCAAACCAGGGCTATGTAGAAGTCTCCCCGGGCGCATGCAGTAGTGCTGTCTCGAGGCGTGCTGCTTAAATGCCCTGTGAAGGCATTCACCCCAGGAAAGCAAGCTTAAAATGTACAGTGCTTCATTGCTCTGCCTCTGCTATCTGGTGATGGGCTGTGCTCTTGAGAGCAGGCCGTTTATTTCCCTGCAAGCACCTGCTGAGTAAGGGTCACGCTGTCCAAGTCTCCCTCAGGGCTGCCCCCCCAGCTCCCTACAGACGTGGGCTTCCCCATCCCTCACTGTGCCTCAGAGACTGCAATGCCGCCGGCCTGGCTGCCTTCATCTCGTTTTAAGAGAAAAACCAGGGCTAGGTCACATAGCATCTCTCGCTTTCCTTTCCCCCTACCTTATTTTATTAACTTTCCCTTCTGCCGCTCATCAAAGCCCTGGATGGATACGTCCTTAACCACAGAGAAACTTTCTCTCAAAGTGCTTTCTTTATTGAGGGAGGGAAGGTCTGAGAGCTTTCAGGCTTCTCCTGCCAATAGCTCGCGGTGCGTGCTAGCTCACCTGGTAAAAGATGATTCAGTAACAGTTGGTAGGAAATGCCTTAGAAACGTAGTGATCTGTGCATCTCTGCCTCTGCAGTACTGTGTTTGGCAGCATCCTGCCGGCTAATTAGGGGCCTGAGTGATTCAAGAAGGGAATTGAGAGTGTAATGCTCATCACTCTCCCACTCCAGGGGCTGATGAGGCTGCCTCCCCTTTTCTTCCTTCATCATCCCTAAACTTTCTTAGAGGCAAGCAGCATCCTCCCGGAGTCACAGAGCATGGGGGCATTCTCTGCCTATCTCAAGGAGGCCCAGGAAGTTGCCCTTGAGCTCCCACCCTATTTATCGCTCTATGAATGGCAGGAGTGGCAGGACCGGGAGCCAGCAATGCCCAATGTATGCTAAGTTATGCTGCTGGAATTGAAAAGAGGCAGTTTACACTCCTTTAATGCTGTGTATAACTCAAAGCATCGGAGGCTTTGGGGTTGGGAAAGGCCTATTAAATCATCTGGTTCATCTGCCAGCCTGCTTGTGCTTCTACAAGTATTTTATTGAGTTTAGTATGAAATGCATCTAGAGCCAGAGCTTTGGCCCTTGGGAGACTATTTCATACCTTGAGAACTCTTGGCCAGATTTCTCCCTCACCATGTTCTCCTAATTGAACCCCCTCTCTGTCCATACATTTGCAAGCTGCTGCCCTGCCCTCCCTTAGTTCTGCTGGCCTAATGCTTTTAATCTCTCCTCTGGTCCTGCTGCCCTATAAACTTCTTTGCTGCTGCCCTATAAACTCACACTGGTTTGTCACCATCTTTCTGGCAGCACGGCCTAAGACATCTATGGGACAAGGGAATGAACTCACTTAAGAGGGGCATAGATGTTCTTTTAATGGAGGTTTTCAGGCTGAGACTAGGAAAGCATCTGCTGGGGATGGTTAAAGAATAATATATCTTGCATCTAGTGCAGGATTGGGGAGATCCCTTCTGTTGTCCTTCCAACCCTGCAATCCTATGTTTCCAGCTGTGGTTGGACCAGGCGAACCTTCATCGCGCTCTGCAGTTGTGCCCCATCAGTGATCATCATCGGAGGTTCTCCCTGGCATCTCCATTCGTGGAGAACGTCTTTGAACCCTTGCAGTTTTCATTTGGATCAGGCCACAGACATTTTAGTGGTGATGGTCCTGTTTCAACCATCCGGCTGTGCTGGTTTCAAAAGCAATCAGGCTCTGCATGTGGGTCTGTTCCCTGAAGGCCTGTACAGCACCAAAATCAACCTGTGTCCTACTTGCTTCTGTGTGAGCACGTTCCTCAGCATCTTGCCTGGGACTGAAGCAAAGCTCCCACCTGACAGGATCGCTGTGAGTGTTTCCAGGTGATGCTCATTGCCATCTCAAGAGGCAGAAGGTTTTTCTCAAACTGGGCAGCCACAACAGCACCTTGGGGATGCTGCTTAACAGGACTCTGAAAGAAATACCAGGTCTGATACAGGAACAGCCCATAGCAAAACCTGAGGGCTTTGCTGACTTGTTTAAATTCACATTGCTTCTGTTTCCTTTGAGGTAGGTTAGAAAATGTGTTTGGAGGCTTGGGCTGTAGAGGTCTGGAGTCACCAGTCTAGGGGTGATGGGTAGCTGCATACATTGGGTCCTGTGCAGCAATGCAGCCGTGTGTGGGGTAGCTTCCACGTCAAACTAAGAATCTGGCTGGAAATCTGTGTGGTTAAAGCGCTGTAACAAGGAAACCTACTGAGGTGAAACACCTGCTTTCCAGGGGTGGCTGTGGGCAGCGATACACAGCCACAACGTTATGATCCTGATACAGTGAATTAGAAGCAGCTGTAGTAGTAAAAAAAGCCGAGGGAGAGAGAGGAGATGAGACAACTCTGGGGTTTCTTCTGCACCTGGCTGCAGTTCGGTTGACATTTTCAGATCAGGGAGTCAGGCATCTCTAAGTACCTTTGAGGATCCTGGGGCCCAAGTGAGTTAAGAGCCAGGTTTCTAAGTCAGTGGGAGTTGGACTTCTGTGCGTCTAAGGTTGGCCATATGCTACTGAGTGTGTCTGTGCTCGGAGCTCCTCCGTGGTGGTTGCTGAACCCCTCTTTCTACCCACAGACCTGAACTGCCTCTCCCCGGAGACGGGCGGCTTGGGATGACTGCTGGCAGCTGACACAAGGGGTACTTAGGCACCCCACCATCTTCTGCCAGCTGCACCTTTCCTCCGGCAGCTGGTGCCTTGCCAGGCGGTGCGCTCTGTAGGGATCTGGGGGGGGCAGGGGGTGCAGGGCGGCTGCCAGCAAGGACCACCAGGCCCTGGGCAAAATGCGATAGGAAGTCCTAACATTACACAGGTGCTTTTGGAGACGGCCACCTGGATCCCAGGGCACTACTCTAGCTGGAGTAGAGTAGAGCAAGCCCTCAGACCAGGCTCTCACTGGGGTCATAAGGACATGAGACTTGCCGTTGACCGGGTAAGACAGGAGACTTGCCCAGTCTCCTGTGTCACACGGTGGCAGACAGCGGATGCTGAAGGAGAGAGAACTGGGTATAACGAGGGTTTTTTCCACTATTCCTCTCTCACTTGCAGCCTCCAGGTCTAGGAAATCTGATTCAGAGGCCGTGCCCCTCACTCCATAGCTCAATAGCAACGGAGGCCCCAAGAACGTGCCCCATCCCTTTGTGCATCTGGCCGAGCGCTCAGCTCCCGCCACATCTGGTGGCAACGAGCCCTACCCATTAATGACATATTGGGTGACAAAGAACGTCCTCGTGCTCTTTGTAAACCGGCTGCCTGCTCGTTTCCTGTTGGGACCCTTTATTCTTGTCCCGTGAGAAAGTCAATAATACATCCCGATTGACTTTCTCAACCCCTCTGTCCCCCCTCGGGCGTCTCTTTCCTAAACTGAACAGGCTGGGCCTCTAGTCTCTTCTTGCATGGACACCCCTTCATGCTGCAGATCACCACCTGGACCTTCTCTAGCTGGACCAGAGCTGTGGGCTCTCCGTCCCTGGAGGTGTTCAAGAGGTCGGGGCACAGCCGTGCAGGCATAGCCGTGCCTATGCTTTGCTGTGAGATGCCCCAGGCTTCTGGGCTTTGCTGCTTGCCCCTGCTACACGGGTCGGGGGGTTTCGCACCTGCTTCAGAGGCATCCAACGCATCTGCGGGGACCAAAGCTGGAGGGTCCTGCCCCTCCGCTCAGGGTCAGAGCGACACCAGATTTGGAGTCAGGAAGGAACTTTTGCCCCTGGTCGGATGGGTGCGGACCGAGGAGGGGGGCTCGTCTTCTTCTGTAGCCTGGGCTGTCCCTGTGCCCAGCTGGGTGCCAGGCCCCTGCTGTGCCAGGCCTGGGGGGGTTCCCCCAGCTGAGATGCCCCCTTGCCTGGGCGGGTTTGGGGAGGGCTGATCCTGCCCCAGGAGCCCACCCCAGAGCCAGCAGCCTCCCCAGCCCGGGGGTGTCCCCGCCTCCCCAGCGCGGGGCCGGGCGAGGCGGAGCCGGCTGG
>NW_005841833.1:3434837-3455891 GCF_000455745.1 Alligator sinensis | reverse complement strand
CGGATGGCACTTGGGGCCCAGCAGCACCCCCTGCATGCCCGTTTTGCCCCCCCCCTGCTTGCCAGGCTCTGGCTGTCCCCGGGAGCCGAGGGGGCATCGTGCTCCCTGCCATTTGCTGCCTGGCTTCTCTGGCTTTCTGGAGGGGCCAGAGTCTGTGCCACGGCGCGATGGCTGCAGAGCCAGGGATGGAGAGCATGAAACCGTAGAAACCGCCGGCAGACAATAAAGTTGGGGATTCGTATATGGAGGGTGACAGGCACCTCCGGACAAGCGAGCGCCCCGGTGAGCAGGCGATGGGTTTCCCCCGCAGTTCGGGGGGTTGCGCTCTGGAGCAGCCGGGGTCTGGGGAGGGGAGCACTGCGGAGGGAGCCACTAGCCCTCCTGTTAACGACCGGGTCCAAACGGACTGCGTTTCAGCCCGCTGATGGCAGGGAGCATACAGATTTAACTTGCCTGTGAATTTTTCCTGCCGCTGTCATATTGCACCTAAGTTGCTTAACTACAGTCTGGGGGTGTTAGTCGCTGTCTTCTGAGTGCTGTGGCCTTGCAGGGCTCGGGGTGCCAAGTCACGGCAACATAGCGAGGGGAACCTGATTAGATAGATGCCCCCCCTCCCCCCGGTATTCCTCAAAACCTGCCAGATTTCCTTTTCTTACCTTCCTCTCCCCATGCCAGCTGCAAATGCACAGAGCAGGCAGCATTTCCCCTATCAGGGCTGTTCGCTGCAAACCCAGCCTGCCTGCAAACCCTTTGAAAACACTTGAAAGTTGGGGGCAATGCAGATCCCTGGGTGAGCGGAGAGCTCACCGGCCTGACGGCGTGTGCTGCAGCAGGGCTTCAGAGCCCCTGCTCCCTCATAGCCTCCTGGGCAGCAGAAGGATTTAACTTGGTTCGATTGTGTGATTGCTGTGACCCCTTTGCCACTTTCCCTGCATGGACCACGTCCTGCTAAGGGGCATGTTTTTAAAAGAAGCCACTCAGGATCAGTCTGGTAACTCCTGGCGCGCAGCCTTCTCGGTGGTAAAATGAATGGGACATAGCAATGCTGCTCTTTTTCGTAGGGGAACCAGGTGATTTTAAAATAGGAGTCTCGCTGTCTTTCTGCTCAGTGCCCTTTTTACGGGTCTTCCCCTCCAGCAGGCACGCAGTCCTTCTGGCAGTATTGAAGTCCCTAAATTGTAGGCACCGAATAGCTGCGTTTCTGTTCTTTCTTAACTTGCCACTTCAATTGCTCTGAACCCAGAGACTGCACAGAAAGCTGCTCTGCCGTGAACTTTGCCAGTGCGGCATAGAAACGGAGGGCCGTGCCTCGGCCAGATGCGTTTTTCCCTTCTTGCGGGGCTGAGCGGAGCGGGCGGCGGGGGGAGAAGCTGTTCAGAACTAGGAGGAGCACTAGCCATAGCGGATACAAAGATGATAACAGATGAACAATTTGTTGTAATTACTTGTGCCAAAGGCTGGTGCTGCAGCTTGTCTGAAAATAAATCTTGTTAGTGTTGGGCTTCTGGGGTGTAGTTGATGTTCATCTGCTGTTAGGGACAGGTCCAGCCATTCAGCTGTTGCTGTAAGGGCTGACTCATGAGGTCTCTAGTCCGTTCTTCCTCAGGGAACAGGACGGATGAAAAACAACCTTAAGGCTGGGCCGTAAATGATGACTTAGGAATGGTTAAAACGACCCCTGCACCCCAAATAGTGCCAACTCAGTGTAGAAACACCTGAGGTGTCTGCGCTGCTGCTCAGAGGCCACCTCAACTAGCTTCAGCCACGTGAGCTGCCCTTTCCCCATCTACCTTTTGCCTTGTAGCCTGTGTCCCCATCGTGCCCTGCTTGAGAAAGAAGCAGCACAAAGATGTAACTCTGATTGCTCTGCGGGGGCCCTTCTAGGAAGGGGGGTCTCCTCGTCTGGGCTTGCCTCCACTTACAGCTGGTAGAGAGGGGAGCAGCTGGAAGTCAGGGGCAGGGTGTCGTGGGCTTGGTGCTGGTGGTCTTCTCAGGTCATGGCTTGCTTGGGCAAGCTGCAGAAAGAGGAGGGCAAGGGGACGAGCAGGGCAGGGGCATTGCTCTCAGACCCTGAAGTGCAGCAGAGCTCCTAGAGTTGGGCTGCGAGTGGAGCGTAGGCACGACCACTAACCAACAGTGTAGACTGCCACGATAACCCTCCCCTGAGCTGTCCTCATCATGGATCTGCTCTCGGCTGCCATGCACTTGGCCCCTCTGCAAATGAGATGCTGTTCCAGTAGCAGCCCGTTGTCTTTCCAGCGTTGTCCGCGTCTTCCACAGCGGCGATGCTTGAGGCTCTGGTGACGACGGGTGTCTGGATGCTGCCCCCTCCCTGTCACCTGTCCCGATGAGTAATGCTTGCAGTTATTATCTCGGGAGTGCTATGCTGTCCCATGTCTGACATGGCCCTGCTAGACAGGGCTTTGACACCTCTGTGCTCGTCCCCCTTGTAAGAGCCTCCTGGGCTCTGAGGGGCAGGATGGGGGGAGCTTGCAGCAGCGTCGCCCGCCCTGGAGCTGAACAGAAAGCTTCAAACCCCAGGCCAGAACCTGGCATTTTGCAGGTCCATGACATTCACTTGAGAGTAAAGAGACCACCATATCGGGCACTGGCACAAATCAATGGTCTGTCATGTGGCAGCAGGCTGGTTGTCAGACACCTGGCTTCCATTTTCCAGCCTCAAGCATCTCCTATTCCAGAGCATCTGGGCTCAGACGAAGAGGTTTTGGCTCGACTTCCTGCAAAAAACATGGTACGAGGCAATTAGCGCCTTGCGGGACCTCCTCATTCCACGAGCCGTGACGCTCTGAGCATCCTCAACCCCTTGACTGCGGCGGGAGTTGAAAGTGCTCAACACGATGACGGCTTTGATTTGTCTCTCTCGTACCTGTGAAGCATCCTCCGTGTGCGTGTGGGCACGCTCCACGGGCCGTGCCCATGGCAAAGCCTGTCGTGAACTAATTTCGCCTGCCTTATCAGGAGCAGACCAGTCTGGACGCCAATAATATCCCACACTTTGTACCTCGTTTATCCTGATTTTTTTTTCTTTTGCTCTCTTTTGTGATGTCTTTTACAATTCACCAGCTGTACAAAAAGAGAGGCACGCTGAATTTAGGGGCGTGGAAAATGTCCATTCCCTTTTTTTTTAATGGAGTATCATTCATTTTAATTTAGCCTGGGATTTGAGCGGTGCTCTGCTAGATCTGCTGTCAGATCTGAGCAAATATTTGGACCTGTGAGTGTCGCTGCGTGCAGGGCCCAGAGTAAATTTAGATTCTTTCTGATTATTAAAATAAGCAGGATGAAAGAAATTGTACATCTCGACAAGTTGGGTAGGAGAGGAAGGGGAGAATCGACTGGGAATATAATTAGGCTTGAACTGAAGTTTCTTTTGGGGCTTAATGGTCTGAGGAGCTGCCTTGGTCAGGGAACCGAGCACTTCTTCTTCCCTCGCTTGTCCCATCTAAATGGGGCGGCTGTTGTGGGTCCTGGCTCCCCACCAGCTTCGGTCATAAAGGAACTGAGAATGAAATGCAAAATCTGTCACTTTGGGTCCTCAGTCTGAATGTGATGCAAATCGGTGAGCAATGTTTTGGCAGTTGATGAGTGACTTCACTCTCTTCCTTTTAGACCGGCATCCGTCTCATGAAAACAACCATCCTAATGGTTGCTAATTGGCAGTAGTAATTAAATAATCACTGTGGGCGATCTCAGCACAGTTCCAGATCTGAGCTGGAAGGGGGACTGAATGAGGTCTCATCCCTAGAGGTCGGACTTGCAGCTCCGTCTCCATCTCTGCCTTGGTTTTGTAGTCACAGTAATGAAGATGTTAGTGTCGGGATGTTGATGGAGGCTAGGATGATGGGGGAGAGAAACCTATTTTACCCAACCCTTTTGTGCCCATGGACTGCACTATTAATGAATGATGATGACTGCGAAAAGCAGGGCAAACGTGTTCAAAAACCTTTTTCCTCTTGGTTTTTAAGTGTTTTCTCAAAGGTTTTTGCACAGCTTTATGAGAGGACGAACAGAGATCCCATCCCAGCCAGCATCCTTTCACCCCGCTTCACTGCCGGCACAAACCCTCAGCTTCTTTCGGGGCCCACGCTCTAGCAAGTCCTTGCTTGATGGAGTTTCCCCCCCACCCCGAGTCTGATGGGCTTGGCATCAGTCCAGCCAAGGATATTCTCCAAACAAAGATTTTGCTATAACTTTTGTGGGCCTGCAAACCTCGATAAACTTTAAAGCAGATCTTGGCATTACTGGTCCCTGGATAAGGTGATCAGCCCTGTCTTACTGCCTTTTGGATGCCAGCCTCGATGGCCAGTCATTGCACCGTCAGACTGACTGTTATGTTGGCCTTGATGATATTTCTGACTTGGTTTTAATACCTGGTGCACGACAGCCCCTGAGTCCCTCCAAGGCACTCCACGCTTTTCTCTCTCTCCCCTCCTTTTTTCTCTGTAGCCCTCATAATTTTCCCGGTGAGTGGCCTTGGGCCCAAAGGTAGTTTCCACCTTTCTATCTAGCCCCAGACATGGCTCTTGTCATCATCATGTCTGAGAGCACTTTCCACTGCAGCCGTGCATTTTGCGGGTCATGCCAAGGGATCCATTTTTAAACAAGTTCCTCTAATTGCACTTACGAGGGGGTAGAGCTACCAGCTTTGAATGTGCCTTTACCTGATCTGGGCTGGGGAACAGAGACACGCCCACACCTCGCGTCCCTTCACATTTTCGCTCTGCGCAAATCCAGTGGAAACCCGATTACGGAGGTTTTATGTTGCTGGGTTTGTTTTTTTTTATTGTTGTTATATATAGTTTTATTTTTAATAAACAAAACCAGCAGTGCCAATTAATTTTCACAGCTCCAGTCTGGTGCGAGGTGCTCGCAGAGCGACTCTGCTCCCCCCCATGGTAATTCTTGCTTTAGCGCATCTGCAGGAGTTAGCATCCCGAGATGTGCATTGTAGCAGTGCAGCGAACTGTTGCTAAGCAGCACTTTAGAGCCGGCATTGTCACAACAGCTTTTATATAAGTAATTGTAATGCTGCCATCAGATTTAATAATATAATGTAGGCTTAAATTACACTCTGATGTTGGCTGGTTAGAGACTCCAAGATCTAGCAATCACAGCGAAGTCCTAGGAAGCCACGGCAGATTTTATTATTTTGTTCTGTTTCCACCCCCCGGCAATTAATCAATAGGAGCAAATCCACACGACGGCATTATAATGATGTTTGGTTTGTGAAGGAGTTCCTTGCAAAATGTCACCGCACCGCTAAAACGCAGTTGACTGGGTACCACTGCTCAGCTGCCTTTGTTACCTTTGTGTCTGGAGAATGACGGGAAACTTTGAATTAAAGGGGAAAAAAAGGGAAGAAAGACATGTAGCATGTTATGTGCGTTGAGTTCAGGGCTGACAGGATGACATCCAGGGTACAAAAGGGGGAGGCTTTCAAAGGGGAAGTTTCCAATTTGCTGTGGCTCCGACTCGGGTTTTGCTTGTGTCAACGTTATTCCCGTACCTTGAATGGAGCTGCTCCGGGATAAATAAGTGCAAGGCGGTTTTCAATGGAGCTTGCTCCTGTTTTATGCCAGTGCCACCGAGTCGGTCTCTTGCCTTTGCATAATTACCTGTGTCTGTTAGTGGTAGCAGGGTCCGTGAGTGCCCAGCAAGCAAAGAGCACTTGAGCTGCTCTTTAAAGGCCTTTCTGCAGACCCCGGGATGCTGCATCGGGGTGAGAGCTGACACGCAGCGAGAGAGCAGGCTGGGCAGGTATGTGCTGAGCTGCAAGGCAAAGCACACCCTTGGCTTGATGTGCTGGGTGTGTTCCCTGCGGATTTGGATAGGGAGAAGGAGATCACTTAAGGAGACAGGGAGCGAACTTGAATAGCGGTTGCAGGAGATCGGCTTATTTAATCGAAAACCGGGCTTTTATAAAAGTGCTTTGTGAGCAGCGCTGGATTCGCGGCCCTGTGGCTGGACCGGGGAAGGGCGCTGGGCAGCGTTTCAGAGATTTTTAGCAAGAGTAGCTATGAAATTAGTTGGCCTGTTATTTAACCAAAGTGCAATAACTTAGCCATCCTTCAGGCTTGGAGAATTGATCCAGGCTGGCCGGGCTGTGGGTTTTTAGCCAATGCTCTATCCAGGTGCTAGTCTTCAGTAGCCTGGAGAAGTAGGTGGCTTTGTATATCGATGGACAGAGCCCTCTGGCTTTCAGGGGTCCTGAGGATGGTGATTAGTAATGGTCGTTTGCATTTTTCTACTGCCTGGTACCCACGGATGAGAATTAACTGCAGAGCGTCCCATGAAATAGGTGAGGAAACCTGAGCCATGGCAGAGAGACGCCGCTTCCCAGAACAGCCACTGGTGTAGGATGCCTGGGTTTCTGGGTTCTAGTCTTGAGACACTGCCACCCAGTTTGCAGACAGTCAGATGGGGCAGCTGAAATCGAGGGCTGCTTCAGAGAGTTGTAGCCAAAGTAACATGCAAGAAGCCAGGGGCACTGGTGGGCCCAGAGCTGTGGTCCTGCGATGCCCAACCCTTCTCTTCTGCTACTGGATCATCCTTCATCCTTTGTGTGGGCATGGGTATGTGTGCGTGTGCCAACAAATGGTTTGCAGAGACCTCGCGGGGCATCCCCACACCCCTGTTTCTGGTAAGGCCAGCCCTATCTTTGGGTTGTTAGCATCTGTCTTTGGGGAACAGGCCCAGTGCGATGAGGTCCCGATACACGCTGAAGGTTGCTTGGCACTCTGGTAATATAAATAATGATTTTTCGAAGGACTGAGGTTTCAGCCAAGAGTGCAGCCAAAAGAACAGCTCTCTGTAATGGCTTTGTGGGGCTGGGTCATTTGAAGCCAATGGTCTGTAACACAGCATCCCTGGATGGGTTGTTGGCAGAGCGGGTTGCACTCGAGACCTCTCCTGGATCTGAAAGTGTGAGCCTTTGCAGTCTGAGCGAGAAGATCCATCCCTCTTAGTTCAAAGGCTGGCAGCCGCACAAATCTCTCTCTCCGTGACTACCCAGGAGGGAGGGCCAGCCTGAAGTAGCATGGGTTACAGGTGGCCAATCCTTTCTCATAATGTACCTTCTTGCTTGCGCAGGGCATGACTCAAACCCCCTTGGACATAGTCCAGGAGACTTCATGGGCATTGGATCCAGCCACACTAATGCACCATGCGTTATGGATCATTTTAGATACCCAGAGTTTGAAGTAATGAGCCAGGCCAGGTGGGAAGGCATTGGAAACCCTTGTGAACACAACAGGGCTTCTGTTTCAGCACTGAAGGATCATTCAACCCCTCACCAAGCGTATGGCCAAGATGGAGCTCATGTCCTGGAAGACGTAGCAAACAATGATGGGGCTGGTCGCAGTCTAGGGTTTTGATGGCAATGGCGTAGGAACTCCCTGACCTCAGTAGCCCCACTTTGCTTTTACGGTCTATTTTAGTATGTCATCTGCAGCATGCTGCCTACCGTCACGCAGGCAGGAAACGCTGCCGCTGCTTTGATTTACTTATGTGTCTTAGGAGAATGCAATTAGAAGCAGATTGCGACAGTGAAATGCAATAATGGGAAAGCTAGCGAAGAAGGAGGAATACTCAAGGAGCTTCTGAAATGCGTCCTGGAAGCACCTTGCCACCAGCTCAAGCAAGGGGGCACTGACCAGTAGTGCGTGACTCGCACTAATGAGCACGAACAGACCTTGCTCTTAATCCCGTTGTATTCTTTTCCATGACAGGGGTGGACTGGGCACCAACGTTGAGTCAAAAGGACTCCAGTTCACCCAGATTTGCAAATCCCAGTCAAATGACTCTTGTGCGTATGTGAAGTAGGCGAGGCACAGGCAGGCAGTACACCCTGTCCATCAACCTCTGACTGGACCGGTCTTCTAGGCACTGCCCCTTATCCCCAGATGGGCAGTTTTCAGGGTCCCACTCACTGCTGCACCCTTGGTCTCTTTGCAGAGCCACCCAAACAGGCTGGCAGCGGGTGACTTTTTCTCGGTGGGCAGAGAAAGGTCCTTATCTGCTGGGAGCTGGGCTGAGCCCTCCACACTCATTTCACCTTCCCCACTCTAGTCCTCCTTAACACCGCACTGGAGTTTCCCCTTTGTCAGCCTTAAAGGGATTTTTGCCATTTGCGAGATGCTTCACAGCGCCTGTTCTTTTGGATCAGTTTTCATTACTGGTGACGCGTCGGGCGCGTTCCAGGAAAAAGAGAAATTGCATTGTCCAAATGGTTTTATTTCTTACACAGCTGGCTGTCTGAGGCCACCTGTAGCTGCCCCTGAAAACACATCTTGCCTTTTAATTGAGAATTTCCCCACTGCTGCAAAGACAAAGCTTCTGCAACAGATGCTGCGGGTCGGCTCTGCCCGATGGCAGTCAGCGCGACTCAGTTGAGTTGCGTTTGGTCTCTGCCCTCTGAATTCAGGAACTAAGCTGATTTGCACTGTTTGAGGGTCTGGATGTATGTAAATATATGTTTTAAGAGAAGCCTTGAATATAGGTATGATCCAAAAAGCCAGCCTATTCAATTATACAAAACTTTCTTTGAGCTGAGATAAAGCACAAGTGCTTTTGGCCAACTGTTTATTTGAGAAGGTGACCATGGGAAGGAAAATGGGAGTTAGAATAGGATGTTCTTACTGACAAAACTGGAAGGGCACCATGGGGATGCTGGATGTTTTGCCAGCCCGCAGAGTCTTCCTTGGGTCTGTTACTCAGTGGGCGCATCTACACATTCATTAATGCACAGTAGTTACTGCACATTTCCTTCACTACTTGCTTAATGAAGTACTGACTAAATGCACAGTAACTACAGTGTTATTAGGCGACTGCGCACTAAGCATCTTGTGTAGGTGCGCCCCGTTTGTGGAATCGGGACTCACGCTAGAGGTGTTATCTACCACGAGTCCCAATTCCTTTTGCCTTTAGACCAATACGGCTACAGCCTGGATACCTGCCCCAGTTTGTGGCTAATTCATACAGCTCAGCTCCTGGAGGGCTGTCGGATAATTGGTATTAGGGTTGAGTAGCAGGTGCTTACCCTTTTTAGGGTCTACACAAAACTTGTTCAAGTTCCTAAATCACCTCTTACATAAGAGAAGCCTTTTGTGTCCCAGGAAAGCTCAAGGGTTTTCTTGTTACGTTTCTGTGTTTCCGCCCCACGGCTCCGCTCAAAATCTAGGCTGATAGGGGGTGGTTCTTCTACATCGGATCTCGTAAGCATGAATGTAGCTCCTGTATCAGGTACCCTACCTATAGATTGGGGTCACATACACAAAGAGAGTTGTATCATGTAACGTGCATGCCCCAGGGGAGCCATTTCTGCCCTGCAGACTTGTCGGGAGGGGAGCAGATCCTTCCCTGAAATGTATATTGATTTTGAAATGGCTGACTGTAATTGCAACTTTTACTTGCACATGAAGAAGAAGCAGCGGGCAGACTGTGCACAGCATCCTTTGGCTCGCCGCCAGGTCAAATATGACGGATGGGTTGGGTCCAGCATCTGTGACCTAAACACCCGCTACCTGTGGTGGCTCAGATGATGTGGAGCTTGGATCCAGGGCACTTCTGGACCTGCTCATTTTTGGGTAATACTGCAGTGGAGGTGCTAGAAGGGTCTGCTCAGCCAGAGCCCCCCTTCCTGTCCTGTTACTGCTCACCTCCCCGATGGCTCGTCCTGCCTCCCTCTTGTAAGGAAGACAGTGCCATTATGCCACGCACTCTGCATTTCAGCATGTTTTTAATTGAGGGATCGGAGTTAGATAGAGAAATAACACAGCTTAATTAAAGCTGGATGCCGAACTGATAGGATTTAACCTGATCTCTTAAAGAGATTTGTAGATAGACTTGCAAGACTATGGTGTGTCTACTTGCTAATTGGGAGATATATCTTCGGGAACCAGTTCAGAAGCTCTCCAACCAGATAAGACCGTGGTGGCATGCATGTTTTGGAGCATGACACGGAGATAGCTTTCCTGATCCTGCTGCAGTATATTTGGGTAGAGATGTGCTCCGGCGGGTGGGGTATCATTGTGGCCTGCTCTGTTGGGAGTGGCTTCTGGGCTTTTTTAGAGTGCTTTTAATTTGTTTGGCAGCCACGTTGAGGGAAAAGCTGTTGGGTTAGGGTGGCAGCTTTGGATGTGTGGAGCCATCCAGTAATGTATTGGCTGTCACCCAAAAAGTAAGCAAAACTGGCGGCTGGCACGAATTTTCGGTATTGAGTCTGCAGAGAGCTTGGGGAGGGGATGGATGTATTAATCTTGAAGCCCCGTTCTTGCCCACTTCCGCCAGCATTATATAGCTGGGGGATGGAGATGAACCTAGGAACAGCAGCCTTAGTTCAGCTTTTAAAATATTCTCAGCTTCCTACAAGCTGGTGTCCTGAGCTGCTCAAGTTTGCAAACTTTCTTTGCCAAGGGCAAGAGCATTTGGCTCAGAAATCTTCCTTGCACTTCAGTTCATTTGCTTCTACGGTGGTCATTTAAAAATGAAATCTGCCATGGATGTAATGTTATCAAGTGTGTGCGGATGAATGAATGGAGAGACTTTGAAACCTGCTCTTTGAAACCAGGTTAATCACATCAGGCGTTGTCAGTCTAAAAAATTACCTCATCACTGGCACTGGCAGGTGGTGTAGGAGCAGCAGACTTATTCAATATTTAAGAAAGCTGCATTGCAGAGCTGGGAAGGCTAGGGAAATAGGTTGCCTGTGTCAGTATTTTAGCTGTTGGAGAAGATCTCTGCATACAGTGCGAAGTGCAAAATGTAGAGTTCTCTGCAAGAGCTCGGCTGTTGCCCGAATACTGGGTCTTCTCCTTTTTTTCCTTCTGCCACGTTAGATTTCCGGGCAGCTTGTTGCTGTTGCTGGTTTGCTAATCCCTTCACAAGCCTCTCCAGGAAGAAGCTTGCTTGATGCCGGTGCAAAAGGTGCATGGGATGCATTTGAGGTTTGACACTGGCCTTCCCAAGATCAGCAATGGCTTGCGTCTTTTGGAGACAGCCGTCCAATTCTTCCACGTGAGACAGTTATTCCTAATTCTGGAAGGGCAAGGGTTACATTTGGTGCCTACCCAAATCCCAGGGGGTGATTAATATAATCCACCCACCTGTTAGCTCAGGAGGAAGCAGAGGGGTCTCAGTGGGGGGAACGATTCACTTGATTTTTTCCCCTGGTGCCGGTACAGGTGGTCTGGGCTCCCATCCCACACAGCCAGAAAGTTTACTTTTGATGCGTTCCCGTTGTTGGGAGCAGGACAGCATGGCTGGAAGTGCTGTTGGCATGCCTGGAGCTGCCTCCGACCTGAAGCAAGGTCCTTCCTGCCCCAGGGGACTGACGGGGTCTGAGGTTGCGTGAGCGGCCTGGTAAAACTCCCGAAGGCAGGGTCCTCTCCTTTGCCGTCACAAATCAACTGAGGGCTGGATTTGCAGCTGGCTGAGCTCCAGGGATGTCAATAGAGAGGGCTCGTTTGCCTCTGCTGAGGTTGAGCTGGGACCGAAGGAAGCAGGAGGACAAACACTGTTTAGCTTTCCTCCTCTTCCCTCTGAAATCCGCCCCCGTGAGCCTGAATTCAAACCAGGGGAAGGTGGCTTGGACATGGACATCCTGGCTTGTGTTTGCCAGCAGCCAGCCCCCTGGTTTTTGGGGGAGGCTGGGTATGGGAGGGGACCCCAAGTGTGTCACCGAGAGCAGGTGTCTCTCTGCGAGCAGACCCCGCCACTCTCGTGGCTTCCCTCGTTAGCAGTCTCCTCGGGGAGAGGGGGTCTCAATTAGAGGAGCAGATGTGGAGCCTGGGAAGGCTTCCGGATCCGTCCCAGCGAGGAGCACGCATCGAGGTGTTTCGGATGAGGGGGTGTGGGGGTTCGGGCCGGAGTTGCGCTCGCTGTCCCCGTGCTCAGCGCGTGTGCTAATGCCATATGGGTCGGTCGGGATGGGACTAGCACTCCCCTTTGCCATGCTTGACTTCACGGGACGCAGCACCGGATGGCTTCATGCTGCGCCGTTCCTTCCTTGGGCAGCCCCAGGCTCCCGGTCCCGAATGGAGCGGGGCAGGCACCACGGACATGGTGGAGGGCAGGAGTGTGCCAGAGCCCCTCTGCCCTGAGCCAGGAGAGCAGGGCTCAAAAGACCATGACAGCCCCCCTCACTCCTGCCCCACAGCCTCTTCCCAGCAAAGGAAGGCTTAGGTGGAAGGTGTGTTTCCCAGTCGGAGCCATGACCCCGGCACAAGGTCCAGAAACCAGGAGCAGGGCAGGTTGGCAAGGAGCCTGGCAATGAGCTGAGAAGGTGGAAAGATGCAGAGGAAAAGACTCGTGGAGCAGAGGAGACACGAGGTGAGGCAGGGGCCACCAGTTGGCAGGAGTAGGCCATGGGAGGGGCGTCTCTGGTGAGCCCTAAAGCAGCGTTTTGGGGTGCCCCAAGATAGTCCTGCCCCACTTCGGGCTATTTCTCTGCCTCCAACCACATCCACAAGCTCTCCGAGGAGGGGAGGGCCCACGGGGGTTTGCTGCTCCCAGTTGCATCCTGTAACTGGTGTGGAGATGCTCCCCAGTTTCTCAGTGGGTGCAGCCCAGTGAAGGCCTGTTACAGGCCCATTGCCTGGCGTGGCATTGACCTTGGAAGTAACCACTGGCCCATGCTCGGAGGGATTTCTGCTCCGTTCGGCAGGTGGAAGCCCGGTGAAGTCAGCGCTGACCCTAGTGAAGGCTGAGGCAGGTTTTGTCCCTTGAGATAGGGCCTCCAATAATACGGCAGTGCAAAAACACCTCTTTGCTTTAAACCAAGGGGCGAGGGCGGTGGTGTGGCAGGAGCAGGCCAGCTTCTGGCTCTGAGACGGCCCTTTGCGTTTTTCTCCATGGGAGCTTGAGTAGACAAAAATCAAAGGGATACACCTCTGTCCCCCATCAGGAAACCTCTTCTTCTCAGGGAGGTTTAGGTTGGATGTTAGGAAGACCTTTCTCACTAAATGCTGGAACGGGTTACCCAGAGAGGTGGTCGAGTCTCCATCCTTGGAGGTTTTAAGACCCGAGCATACAAAGTCTTGGCCGGGATGATGGAGTTGGGGCTGGTCCTGCTTTGAGCAGGGGGGTTGGACTAGATGTGACCTCCCGAGGTCTCTTCCAACCTGAATTTTCTGTGATTTTATGACCTGCATTAGTGCTGCAGAAAACCAAGGTGAGCGGACCAGGGTACACCTTGCCAGGGGACTCACCTTTGGACTACGGCCCTTTCCAGAAGCAGATAAAGGTCCTTGGGTATGGAAGCAGCTGTGCTTTCTGAAACGCTTTGCAGCGTGCCGTGAGAGAGGCTCTGCTGCTTTTGCTTCAGCGCCAGCCTCTGCAAAGCAGAGCGGCGAGGCTCATCACACAGGGCAGCAAAATGTCAGGAAAGACACCAAACGCCAGAGAAATAGCTGAGGCGTTTGGGTTGATATTCTCTGCCCTCCAGCTTTATAGCTTTCCTATGTGTATCATGGTAGCTCCTACTAACCGGTCCTCCTGGCTTGGACGTTAAGAGCTTGTCAGCAGCAGCAGCCCCCAGGATTTGAAGCCAGGGAACAGGTATTATAGAGCTTGGTGAAAAGGCAGAATAGCTCATATAGGGCTTTTGTCGCCTTTCTTTGCCTTTGATGAATGCATTAGCAGGTTCCTGGGCTGTCACACAGCTGGAACAATGTGATAATTGTCTTGTGGCTCCGTCTCAGGCCAGGAGCTGAGACTTCGGTTCTATTTATGGCTCCGCTGCAGCCGGGCTAGGTAACTTCAGCCTTTGTTTTTCCATTTGTAAAATGGACATAATGATGGTTTTCACAGTCGCGGTGGTAGAGTCGTCGCCTCCCCAGTTCCCAGGCACCAGAGGCCCAGATTTTTCCTGTCATGGCAGAGGGAAGATTGCACTTCCTGAGTGGCCCAAGCAGGCTTTTTCTGGTGCCCCTTATGTTCGGGGGCTGAAATGAGACTAAACGTCTTCACGTTTACAGGCAAGGTCCTTTGGGTAAATCCGATATCTTTTATTAGACCGACTCAAATAGCTGGAAAAATTCTTCATAGCAAGCTTTCGGGCACAAACACCCTTCGTCAGGCTGAGGAAGCATCGGAGTGCTTTGAGATCCTTGGCCAAAAGGTGGTGTAAGAAGTGCAAAGCGCATGGAGGCCGGCGCAGCAAAGCAAGAGGCTACAGTAAAGAACGGGAAGAATGAGGTTGTCACAATGGTGCCGGACACCTAATACAGAAAATTAAGCTTTTTAATGACTCCAGTTCTGGATGAACAGCTCCGTCCTCACGGCCTGTCATAAATCACCGGCCTCTGTTACAGAGGCCAGAAATAAAGGCGTCAGCAGGGTGGGGAGAGGCAAATCTTTAAAGTATCCGAGGTCCAGGTTTGAGCCGTTACTTGGCGCGACTGGAAGAGTTTGTGCCTGGTCGTTCCAGCACCTTTTGTGACCTCCTTGGGTCCCAGACCTTGGCTAGAAATGAGGCTGAAACTTCCCATTAAAAAACACTCCAACCTGAAAGCTTGCTTAATTGAGCATCAAACAACTGCTCCTCCTTTTGGCTGGGATCGGAGGCTAGAGGAGCCGAGCTACGGGGAGATGCTGGTAGGCTAGCAGACAGCAGGCGGACCTGGAGACCTCTCCCACGTGTGCTGTGGACCCGCTGGGTGACGTTGGGTTTCAGCATCACCGGCTGTCACAAGTTCACGAGGAAACAGGGCCAAGGGTGTGGACAGGTGTCACAGCTCTGCGGGTAATGAAGGCCGCCGGTATGAGCTGTTAGGATGCAACTCTTCCTTCTGCACGCTCCTATAGCGGTATCGGTGGAGCAGAACGGTTGTAACTTCAGCCCTGTTTCATCCAGGGTTAAAGCTAGAGTGATTTAGCTCCCTCGTGCTGCTACCGGAGCACACGGCGGTCACCGTAACATCGCAGCAGCCGATGTCAAAAGTTGTCTGTCGCAGCCTAAGGGCTACGCCGCGTTCCCTAATCCAACCCAACTGCCTCTGCAACACGCCAGTGGGGAGCAGCCTTCGCTGCCATCCAGGAAGGTGTGTATCCAGTTTAGATGCAATGGTTGGGAGGATGCAAAGAAAACCCGTGCAGAAGACTCACTCTGGCTTCAGTTTGGATGGCAGGGGGTCTCTGGATGGGTGTGTGAGGCCACATCATCATGCTGTGATGCGGTGAACATGTTGGGTTGGACATCTGCAGCGTTGTGTGTCTGGTGGGTTGTGCGACAAGTCCTTTTTCCTCCGCTACCTTCTCTCCAGGCAGCTTCAAACACACGTCACAGTCTGGTAAATTCAGCCGCCCAGTTCCCTGAGACCTGGGAGCCGATTATTCTCGTTTCCCTTATGTCGAAGGGTAGGACTGGCCGAAGCGGGTGCCCAACAGGCCACGTGACTTTCTGTGGCCTTCGGGGAGATGTTTATAAATGCTAAGAGAGGAGGTGGCCTCTTTTCAGCTCCGTTGTGGATTAAAGCATTTCAACTTGTCATCTAAATATTTCATACGCCCCATTGATCGAGACCTGAAATCTGCTTGGCTGGGTTTTCTTGCTTAAGAGCAAAGGCTTTGAAAAAAAATCCTGTTCCCAAAAGCTGCCGTTCCTTTTCTTTGCCCTGTGCTAAAATTGCACAATTGGGCATTAGAGTAAGCAGGAGTGGATGCTGGAAGTAATGCAGCAGAGGTCTTTACAATCTATTATTTATAGGCACAGAGAAAGGCCTGTGTACTCCATCAGGAACGGTGGCTGGGTTGTTTCTGTGCTTGCAGCCCTGGGAAGAGCCATTGGCTGGAACAACTCTAGCGGAAAGTTTTAGTAGGAGAAGGGAATTTTCCTTTTTCTTGGCGGAAAGGTTCCCGGACGGAGCCGTGGAGTGGACTTGGCTTCAGCTCCCTGCCAAATGACAGGCTTCCTGCCTGATGCCGGACAAGACGCTTTGCTTTTCTGTGCCTCGGTTTCTGTTTGCAAAATGGCACCAATAGCACTTCCCTCCTCCTTGTGGGGAGAGAACCACCAGCATTGGCTTTCGTGGACAAATTGGAGAGAGTCCAGCGGTGGGCAGCAAAAATAGTTAGGGGGCTGGGACACATGACTGGTGGAGAGAGACCGAGGGAACTGGGCTTATTTAGTCTGGAGAAGAGAAGACCGAGCGGGGATTTGATAGCAGCCTTCAACTCCCTGCAGGGTGGATCCAAAGAGGATGGAGCTGGACTGTTGTCAGCCCGTCCTTGGCCACCCGTGTAGGATGCTGCCTCATCCTTTTGATCCGGTTGGTGATGGACAGAACAAGGAGCAACGGTCTCAAGCTGCAGCAAGGGAAGCTGAGGTTGGATATTAGGAAAAACTTTCTCACGAGGAGGGTGGTGAAGCACTGGAACAGGTTACCCAGAGCGGTGGTGGCTTGTTCATCTTTGTGGGGTTTTAAGACCCGGGTAGACAAAGCCCTGGCTGGGATGACGTAGTTGGGGCTGGTCCTGCCTTGAGCAGGGGGTTGGACTAGATGTCACCTCCTGAGGTCCCTTCCGGCCCTCATTGTCTGTGATCCTATGATCCTAAGAAGGTAAAGTGTTACAACCATCACAGATCCACTGCAGACTTGTATTTACTTTGATTGTTAATAGCCTGGAGCAAGGACTGCTTTGTTATAGATGTGTAGCACCAAGAGCCTCAGGGCTCGGCGATGGCTTCTAGCCCTACTGCAGTACAAATATCAATAAATAATAATAATACTTAATACTGGGGAGGAATTTGTCGCTGCGCTGCAGATTGCAATGGCAGCGAAGGTGCCGTTAAATACATTTGTGTCACGCGGCTGACCCAGTCAATCGCGTGCTGCTGTTCGGGCGAAAAGGATCACTGTACGCAAATAGCAGGGCATTAATTATCTGGATGAGAGCTCTTTGCGTTGAATAGATGTATCTGTATGTTCACAACTGGCGGTTGCTTTAACAAAAGAAAATGCCCAGATCTCCGACCACGTCTACAGAGAGGGCTGCTAGCTCCCGATGAAAGGGAACCTTTGTTGTGGATTAGGATAAAACACCGTTTTGGTTTGGGTTGTTTTTTTTTCCTTTTAACTTCCTCAGTCTGAAAAGTTGCCGTTTCTCTCGGCTCAAACGTTCCAGGTGCAGAGGCGATGCTGACCGCTGTATTTCTAGCGCTCCCTGCCTGGGTCTTGCATAGCAGCTTCCTGGGCAGACAACTTCTAATTTTTCCAGTAGCAAAACTTTCCTTCCTGAAAAAAGCCAAGGGTAAAGGTCTCAAGCCTGGGAACCAGCTGGAGCAGCCCTGTGAGATTCGTTTTCTACACAATCGGAGCGCTATAATACTCCTGTTTTAGTTCTGGGGCCTGCATTTGCCTCTCCTCTGCCAGAACTGGATCAGGCCGTTAAAGGAGCACTGGGGTTTAAATGCTGTCCTCTGTTCCTTGAGACCCAGTGCAATACGACCATGCTTAGCCAAGCAGGGAGAAGGACCTCCAGACCCGGTCACTCACCTGTCTCCAACTCAGACACAATTAGCAGCTCCTCGCCCTCCGCACGCGGTGTCTGTTAGCTGGAGGGATGCAGACATCCAACACCTGAGTCTGCCCCCGTGGAGCCCGGCCCAGACTGCGAGCAGGTCTGCGTACGGGATCGGGGAGCGCGATTGCCGGGGAAGTTGGAGAAACTCGGTGTCTCCCAAAACCAGGCCATTGGGGGTCACGGGCATCTCAGCGCTGAACATCTGCGCGCTCATTTAACACAGGAAAAGCTCCGTGTTCTCCTTAACGAGGCCCCTTAGTCACGCAGGATGGAGACCGCGTCCGGTTTGTTTCTTAGGGGCCATCCGTTTGCAATGCTTGTCTCACGCTGCAGTCGTTTTTGGGGGGTAGCGTTCAGCAGCTGGCTTCGCTCGCACACTGGTGGCTTCATCCGGAGCGGTCTCGGTCCCTCCCCGCAAAATCGGTGCGACTCCTCGCTGGATTCAGGCCGTGTCTGGACTGTTCTGACTCATGAAGCCCAGCATCCTTGTACCTACCCAGACTGAACTGGCTGGGAAGGGATGGCGTAATTGCTTGGTTCCCTTCTCTGATGGGAACTGGGGGCTCGTGCTGTCAGGAGGGCAGTCTGCAGCCGTTAATGCTGTCATAAACAATCCATGCTGAGGGCGAGAGATTGCTGGCTTGACTGACGCCGCCGGCAAGCTGTCCCGCTTCGGCTGAAGTGGGTTTGATCGACTCAACTGGGGGGAAAAACGCAACCAAATAACAATAATAATAAAAAAAGAAATACCCAAGCCACTCCCCATAAGTGAACAACTCCTGGCTTTGGAAAGATTTGGTTTGAAAAGGCAGGATGCATGTGGGACACAAGCTGATTTAATTTTCCTAGCAGTAGAAGCATAAACACACCCAGGATAAATTGCCTTCTCTCTCACAAATACGTAGCAGGACTCAGAGAGGCCAAGACTTATAACATTATGCCTTTGGGGGTTAGCCAGGAGATACTCCGGGAGAGCATTTTAGCAGCAAAGGTTACAGTGGTCAGAGAAGAAGCTGTTTTCTAAACTTCTGCAAGCCCAATAAAAAACACTTTGGCCTGGACTCTGGCCCCTTTCCTGTAACTTGCAGTAAAATCTGTGTTCCTGTTTGCGATGCCTGTTACCTTGTCTTTTTTCATTTTATTTTATCCTTGATTTGGTGCGGTAGAGCCTGGCCCAGGAAGTGTGTATATGAAATGAGGATGAGATGTTGCTGACCGTTAACTAGCTGGGATGTGGGCTTATAAACTCTTTGCCCAGTGGAATAGTTTTTCTTCATCGTCGCTGAGGTCTGGAGGCCTGAGTGAAACCCTTTTTTGTGTGTGAAGGATGAGGCCAGATCCTATCACAGGTGGCAAGGCTTTGACAGCCCCATGCAGCGTCCCCATCGCAAAGCAAAGCCATTCAGCCTGAAGCCAGGGCATGTTAGCGGGGTTGGATGATGCTGTTTCCTATTATGGAGGGGGTTCCTTGCTGCCCTCTGTATCCACGAATCCCTCTGCCCTACCCAGCCAGCTTTTTGATGCTATAGTCAAAGGGGCCACCTGCCATCGCAGCTGCTCCAGCCTGAGTGCACCATAGCATGCGGGTTATAAAAATGCTTCTGCCCCACTGCAGTGCTGCACCGCCTGGGGAAAGGCCAGGCGCAGGGTCCCCGGGGTGGGAAGAGAGCTGACTCTCTCGGACATCCCACCCATCCTAAAGGATGGCAACAAACCAGCTCAGGGGTGATGGGATCTACCAGGACTCCGCCCTCCTGTTCATTTTAATCATATTTTCCCCTGTGCAGTCGCTAGCAGGTGAACATCATAGTTCTTATCGAGATGAGGTGCGAGTCCGTCCATTACATCATCTTGGCACCAGTTGGGTGGCCAGAGCCAAGCCTCCGTATTCCCAAATAACCGAGCGAGATTTCCATCACACTTGGCAGCTCGGTTGAGAGTGAGGAGCAAAAGGGCTTAGCAAAGAATCCAGCAGAGAGGCTTTCGTGCAGGCATTGTCAGTGGGTAGAAAGGAAAAGCTCTTTCCCCACCCACTACCCGCATCTCTATAAAATGCACATAGGCTTCTGTGCACGGAGACGGCATTTCCGGTTCCCATCGGCTTAGCGAGCGTTTGGCTTTAATTTGGAAAATTAAATCGACATCCCCTGCTCTGTGCAGCACGCGGCTGCTAACCAGCCACTCGCCGCTTGCCATGGCACGAAGGGAAGGAAAGGAGTCTCTTGTGCCGGAGGGCTGGCAGCTGCTGGGCTGGCGATGGCTCCTGCTGCGGGCAACGTCCAGCTGGGATGAGCGGAGCGTCACGCCTGAGACCCGGCCCCGACCTGCGTAGGGGCCGCAGTGCAGGATGCACCAGAGCAGGCCCTTGTCCCTTCTCCCCTCCACTCCTCATGCCATTGCTGTGTGTTGGCTCTTTCCTTTGGCATGTGTGACAGAGGCACTGGTTAAGCCATACGAGAGGCACTCGCCAGTCCAGCTGCCCAGTTTTTAGGGTGACAGCTTAATTTTAGGGGGAGGGCTGGATGTTTCCTTCTACCCACGTGAGCATGGTCCATTCTTGGGATTTGGATCAAGCCATGTGGTGACCAGGATTTGCCTTGAAGTCCCAGCTCCTGGAGTCCTGGGGTGAAGGAGGGATATAAGAAGAGCAAAAGTCTCTGCCTCTGAAACCGCCCCCCTTGAAAACCTGACCTGCCGATGCAGAAGAACACGAGCTATTTATTCTTTTTAAAGTCCCATGAGTGTTGAAGCTGAATTTGGGGTGGATTTGGGGTTTTCGATCCTTTGGGACAGGAATGCCTGTCCCTGCTGCCATCTCTCCATGCCTGGCGTCCCTGCTGCCTGCTCTCCATGCCTGGCTGCTGTGTGACGAGCTGCAGGACCCTCAGCTGTTAGGGACCCTCTCCACACTGCACTGGATGGTTGTGCTGGTGCCTTCCTCCCCGTGCGGCTGGAGTCACAGCTCTTGATCTCTCTCGATCCCAGCAGTAGCATGCTGCATACGTCGTCCCGCGTGCCCCGGACCGTGGGGGTTAACCAGCCGCGGCAAGCATCGCCGCTCTGGGCGCTGCAGGAGACGAGGTCTTCCCGGGCCCTGCGGGGGCTCCAGAACAGGAAGCCGAGGTCTGATGAGGCTAATGCATTTGCAATGCTGATATTAGTTTATCCTGGCAATTCCTGCCAGGCTGGATTTGCCTCGTTTAGCTCCTTGTGGGGCTGCCGTGGTTGCCTGGGAACAACCGCAATAAAGAAGCAGAATCCCACAAGGGAGGAATTTGTAATGGGCTCCACAGCTGGATCTTCGCTGCCCTGCTCCCATTCAGGCTCCAGCGGGCAGCTCGGCATCCGGGTCGACGGGGCGGGCTGGGCTGTGGACAGGGTGAAGTCACTTCCCCCTTCACTGGAGCAGAGCAGAGCTGGTGGCAACTCTGCGAGCTCTTGCCGTGCCCCTATCGGGGTGTTTGCAAAGCTCCAGCTTCAGGAGTCATGTGAATACTCCTGAATCTCAGCTTG
>NW_005841833.1:3395072-3434806 GCF_000455745.1 Alligator sinensis | reverse complement strand
TTCCCTCCTGGCTGCTGAGGGAAGCTTACAGACTAGACCCCAAGGGCCAGTATGGACGTGCAAGCAGATGATTCCTCAATAATCTCTTTTCTTTTTCCTTTCGAAGCCAGTCTCAAGAGGTTTGGGGGCAGATTCTTGCATTCTGGATGCGGGGACTGGGTTGCGATTGCTCCTTGAGTGACAGCACGCTCTCGGGTCTCTTCCTGAGGCAGCTGCATCTGGGGGAACCTGGGAGAGGGCATGGATGGGAGTAGGGACAGCTTTTGCAAATGCAAAGGTACCTGCTGCATGTCTCAAGCAGTTCCCCACAAGGGCAGGCCCTTGAGTAGGCTGCCAGGGCTGTGTCTCTGCCGCAGTCACGTGCGATGGCAGCTTGGGCAGACGTGTCCGGGGCAGCTCCTGGACCAGGAGCAGTTCAGCTGCGACACCACCAGCTGCATCCTGGGCTGCCCAGACCCTGCGTCCACCCTCCGTGGCTGCAGCCTGTGTCCATCCTCCCTACTCTGCCATGAGCCAACCTACGGAGAACCGATGTGGGTGTAGTCAGGCCACAGGACAGTTTTGTGGACCGCCCCTGCGTCCAGACCAGGTACACTCGCGTTTCAGAGCTGCTATTCTTTGCAGCTGTCCCCTGAACAGAGTAGGTGGAGTGGCCCAGGACACGCTACAAACTGTAGTTATCTCCTTTTAGACCAGCGACAGCGGGAGGTCTAGTGACTTCCCCAAGTTACGCAGCAGGTCAGTGGGCACCAAACCCAGGTGTCCTGATTTCCCATCCAGTGTCTAGCCCGTATTACCGCACCATTGCACTGGCTCTAATTCGGTGGGGCAAGACATTTGGCACCCCTTTCTCTGGGTGCTGATAAAGCATGGCGCGTACCAGTAATGCTAGATAAATAATGAATAAGAACTGGTCACTCCAATCATTTCCTACAGACATTACACCATGGAGAGTGAGCGGGGAGAGGGGAGGAATGCAGAGCATTTATTAGAGCTGTTCACTGCATAATTTACTGCTGTGAGAATTGTTTCCTTGGGCTACGATTAATGTCTGTAGCCTGCCTAGAGCGACGTGTGTTCAGTGCATCAGGTTCGCTCCCCGGCACTCATCTTGGAGGCTGAAGCGTTGCTTGGGCGCCACGCCGGTGATGGCACATCAGATCCGCGCTGAGTAGCAGCCGCGGCAGGGGGCTCGTGCTGTTTGTTTAAGTGCCGGTTATGGTGACCTGGGTGATTGTGGATGGAGCTGCCTGGCTCGTTGAGGAAGTTAAATGACTTTTAATAGTTTAGCCATGATTTAGCCACGAGGGGTCAGAGGGACTTAGAGAGGCGGAGCAGGAGTGGGGTTTAGGTAGGCTGATTTGTGGTGATGGAGCTTTCTTTGTTCGTGGGCCGAAGCTGTCAGTCTCTTCCATGCTGTATCTGGTCCTTGGGCCTGGGTAGTGGTTTAACTGGGGGCTCATGGCCTGGATCACCCCAGAAGGTATCAGAGAAACCCTTGATCCCATGGAGGCTAGCTCCATGGGTGTCTTCCCAACCTTTGAACTTCCCCTGCCTCTTGGTATAAGGGCACATCAGGGGCCTTTCGGGGCATGGGTCAGATGGATAGGTGAAGGTGTAGTGGGGTCAGTGGGGTAATTGGGGGGCTGCCCCTTGACAGCCTGCATTGATGGCCCAGGCAGGAGGTCTTGACTCAAAGACTTGATGCCCGCTGTGATGTGTGTGGTGTTGAATGGCGCGGAGGATGGAGCCCAAAGGGACCAATTCTGCTCTCAGTGAGACCTGGGCCCCTCTGACGCTCAGAGATGTATGGGAGTTGGTGGGTAAAGTATTTGGCCCGCACAGCATGGACGAGCATGCAGCCACGGCATGGCTCCGCCGAGCCGGACCCGCAGGGGACATTCACACAACATGTCTGTTAAGAGACGGGAGCCCCAGGCCGCTCACGGGTGGCTGATGAAGCACGTATGACATCGACAGCATCTGCAAGGGGCAAATCCATCCCGGGGCACGGTCTCCCTGGAGCGACACCACAAGCTTCATCATGGGCTGCCCAGACCCTGTGTTGCGATGGGGACTGGGATCAAAGCCACCTGGCAGGCTGGGTCCCGGAGGAGACGAGGTGGCTGGGATTCCTCCCCAGCCCTGTAAGCATCTCTCCACATGGCTGGAGGGACGGGGTTGGAGAGATGGGGCTGGCTGGTGCCAGAAGCAACGGGCGATGCAGAGCCGAGAGGCACGTGGGGAATGCTGTTGGCACAGACGGTGTCTTCCTCGGTGAGTTGTGAGGTTTGAGATGAGAATTGCAGCCAGCGAGTGCACCGGCCCCATTCCCCCTCCCCACGCTGACGGGGGCTCTGCAGAGATTTCTATCTGCTGCAGCCGGGGGAAAGCAATTCAAATGCAGGGGCTGGGAGCTATGCAGGCATCAGCGACCGTACAGCGAGTGCAGCCGGGAAGCCGTGAGCCCAGCGCGGCGACAGCAACGGCCTTCTGAGACGCACGGTGGGGGAGAGAGCGGTCTGACGTAACACGTCTGGAAGCAAGGCGCTATCTCGACTCCTGCTCCGAGGGTGAGTTTAGGGTCCTGAGTGCCCACAGAATATTTTCTTAGGGAAAGGAAGCATTCGAATCCACTCTGGAGCCTTTTGGTCTCAGAACTGCAGCAAAGCAAACCCCATCAGAGAGGACTTGCTGGTTCATTTGTTTTTTTAAATCTCCCTGAACCCTGATTCGGAGCGTCTTTCCTGCTCAGGCGCTGTGCAGACACAGCAGAGAGACTGTCCCAGCTCATAGATGCCCTTCTGGTTTTTGTTGTTGTTGTGTATCCATCACACCCATTGTGCACCAGTCATTGCCAGGGGCAGCCTCCGCGTGTACTTTGTGGGGCAGATAGAGTTTCCTTTTAACTCGACAGGCTGCGATGAAGAAGCAGCGTTAAGAGTTGTGATTAACAGCCCAGCACTGGAGTTGACGCTTTTTCTGAAAAGCAGAAGGCAGGGTAGATTTGCACCTTATAGACTAATTAAATCGGAGATATGTATCAGAATTGCTTGATAAAAGGGGGTTTCTGTCACTGCCGACAGCTTCCCCGTGAACAGTGAAATGCAGGGCCCTTGTGTGCCCTCTCCTATGCCCACTGATCGCAGGGCACCTCCTTAATGTTATTTCCCTGCTCGCTTGCATCTACATTGTGCAAACCTGCTGAGTCAAATGCCCGCCTGTGCCAGAATCACCAGCTGGCCCGGGTTACCCTGGTGGCTTTCACTTGCCTATTGACAAAATGTCCATCAGTTGGCACTTCCCCCGGAGAAGGGCAATGCACCGGCAAACACTGGGATGATTTACTGGGTGTTGGTTAATCTCTACATCCTTGTATCATCTTCCTTCCTTATTTGCGAGGCTCTGTTTCACACATACACACACATGCATGTATGCACACATGGGTGTATACTTACGTGCACATACACATGCATGCACGAGCTAGAACAAATCTGGATGTCTGATGCAGGATCTCTTGTAGGCTGATGTTGGACTGCTTTCCTTCGTTATTGCCCTGTGGCTTTCCATGGGTCGCGGGTCAGCATTTGAGCAGAATAGGTAGAGGATCTATCCTTTTATTTTCTCCCTTTATAGGCAAGCCTCAGTGAAGCTGAAATAATAAAGGATTTGCTTGCCCTATGCTGTGTCTATTTGAGTGGTGGGGGTGCTTTGCAGCGACCTGCTTTTGTGTTACTCCAGCTCCCTAAATGGCTTGAAGAGGGGGAGCAAATCCTTGCGGAAATCAGGAATACAAATAAATTGCACAGGTACCCAGAGGTGTGTGTTGTTCCCACTCTTGTGGAGCCCAAGTACATGTCAGGGCTGTCTGAGCCGCCTCTCTGTGTTCCCGGCCCTCTGCTCCTATCTGCACGGCGCCGGGCCATTTTCCAGGCCCGCGCTGTGGCCTTTGCACCCCACTTGAGCGGCCCTCTCCAGCGGGGTGATACCTGCAAGGCTGGTGGATGTAGCTGCAGGTGTGATTTCAACCTGCTGTGAATCAAAGTGCTCCAGAGCAGCCCAGACCTTGTGTGGCTAAATCCCAGTTGCCATTTCCAATTTGACTTTCCCAAGTTAACAGCTGTTTCTCCTGCGGTGAACCACTCACGCCCTTGAGCCATCCGGCCGCCAGTCACGCCACTTCCAATAGTGCCTGTTTCCTATGAAAAGAGACGGGTTGTCCCTGACTCTAGTCTCTGGAAGGAGCTTGCAAAAAAAAAAAGGGGGCCCAGGAACTGCTTGGGAACAAGCTCCTTAAGTGAGAATCGGAGGGCTGGGAGGGATATTGCAGGACACCTCGTCCAAGCCCTGGCACCAGTGCGGGATTGCACTCAACGAGCTGGTTTCTGGAGGATGCGCACTTTTTGGTCTCGAATGACCCAGTAGTCCAAAACAAAGGTCACGTTATTGCTGTTAGTGATAGATGTGGTTTTGTATACGGCTCGTCTCTGTGCTCACGTTATTCTGGTGCAGGCACCGGCTCTCTACTGGCACGGTAGGGTATAACCATCCCTTGGTCTCTCCCGTTGTTCCTTCTGCCAGAACAACACCATTTTTCACGTGATGCCTGATTTGGCTTAATGGAGACCTGACAGTGGGCAGGTGAATATTGACCCACTGCCACTGTACGCAGGAGACTGCTGTTGATCCACATCAGCCTTGCTTTTAGCCCAGGAGGGGCACATATTGGCACAGCAGGCCCTCCACAGGGCACTCTATTTGAGCTGGTGGGTGTCTGGAAAGAAAAGATGAATGGGAAGAGGTCATTTCAGTCGGTCTACGACTGCGTTTCCAGAGGAGCGAGTCTAGCGGTCCTGTGTCATTACCTGAGCACATGGCAGATTACATCGCATTATCTTCATAAGTGTTGCTTACAAGTGTTTGGCAGGGCTGTCCGCAGGGAAAGCTCAAGGAAAGAGGAAATGAATGTCGAACTTGTGAAAGCAGAAAAATTGTGAGAGTGTTTTTTTTAACGAGACATGCCTACTTCCTTGAAAAGGCCACGCTATTTTGGTGAATTGTTGTTTACCAGAATGCTTCGTTTCTTTTTTTTATTGTCCAAACTTCGCGCTTCAACATTTTCAGAGCAGAAGACACCTATTCTTATTTTGGAGTGATTGTTTTCTTTTAAAAAAACAAAAGCCATGGTGTTTTCTAGCTAGAGAAACGACCCACCATTGAAAACAGGGATGACATATTTGGACTTGCATTGAAGTAAAACGCTTTGAACCAAAACACTTTTTGTTTCTTGGAGAAGATCGGTGTGTTTTGCTTTCATGCTTTTCTGAACAGAGAAAAAATAAGATCATGGGACCTTTTTTTTTAAAACAAAATGGATAATACATTTCCTTGTGTGCTCCAGAATAGTGGGTTATATAGTGGGCACTTGGATTTGCTATTCCCTGAATACTCTTACCCACAGGTGTTTCTGTGCTGGCGTGTTTGCATGTTACCTCTGCTCTGGAGGAAATCAATATTCTGCCTCTTTCCCCTCCTTTGCTTTTTGGGGAAGAAACTTAGACCCCAATATTTTAACCCCTCTTTTTTCCTTGTCCTTTATTTAAATGAAAACGGTAACATTTTCCTTCTTGCAACTGACTGTAGTGACAGGCGGAAGCTACAACACAGCGTCTTAGTTGTGCAAAACCCAGTGTCACGTACTTGTTAGAGAGGCTGTTTGAACCAAAATCTTTCTGTATGAACAGGATCTCGAGCCCCTTGTTTTTAGATCTATGGAAGAATTAGCATTGCAGGCTTCATTTCAGTACAGCTTTAAATTACATATTTATGTGCCAAAGTGAGATTTATGGTAGATTAGAGTGACAGAAAGCACAGCAGTGCTATCTGTATGTTCAGTGGGACAATATCATGGCTGGCATGGATTTCCTGGACTCTCTCTCAAAATATCAGTGCCTCCTTCTCGATCAGGTTATTTTGCTGGTGACTTATTGACTCTTGTTTCTTTTTCCAGATTGCCTCGATTCAGCGATGACAGATACAGTGTTCGGCAACAGTACTGATCGGTGGATGTGTCCAAACGACAGAGCAATGTCTCTCCGAGCCAAGTAAGGGGATACTTGCCTTTTTGGGGGGTCAGTCTAGAAACGTTCATGGCTTAGAGAAACATATTGCTGAAGAAATGAATCAGAAGGATACAATGAAATGGGATTCCTGTGCTGCTTTATGGGGTATATTCTGTTTTTAGTCTGTCAAGGCAGAGCTTGTATTAAGCATATCACCCTGGCATCCTTGTGAGATTAACGGTGCCCTTCTGGATTTGCACCTTGTGAGATTGATGGTGCCCTTCTGGATTTGCACCCATACTACTAGGGTGAGAACGTGGCCCTCTCTGTGCTGAGGTGTCTGGGAAAATCTCCCTCCGTTGCTAGCAGCCTGGTTACTGGTGTTCTGGCTTTATTGAGCACCACGTTTCAATGCATCTAAACAGCTCTGAACAACATTCGTTAACTTTATTTATTAAGCTTTGGTAAATAATGCACTGATCCATTTGCTGTGGAATGAAATCCAAGTAATTTTAATTAATATGTATTTGCAATGTCTCCCTTAGAACTGTAGAAATGATTGGCTTCTCTAGTGTCTATATTTCATAGATGTTAGTGGGGCTGACTGTACTGTGTAGCAAATTCATTGATCAAAGAGTCATGCAAGAGACATCGTTGAACACACTTGATTTTTCATTTCCTCGGGGAAAAATGTTACTCTCGTTCTGTTGTCAAAAGAAAATGGTGAATGGGTTTAATCGCAGCTTTCCTCAGACTAGGATAGCCCTGGTCAAAATTTCTTTCCAAGACCAACTTGGCCTGGCTAGCCAAGTTGTTTTGAAGCATTAAAAAAGTGAGTTGATAACTGAAATGCTGATTCATGCTACATTTTTCACGTTGAAAAAGTCCAGCTAGAAGAACAGTGTGGATAACTTGGTAATAACTAGGGTAGATTTTGGGGGGAACTTTATCATGGAAAAGTCTTACTGCAGTCAAAAGACCAGCCTCTGCAAGGACAGAAAGGTTTGCTTAGAGACAATAATGAATGGGAAATGAAGATACTGGGAGGAACAGTCTATATCTTGCCTCTCCTTTTGGAGTTTTACTTTACTTCTCATGCAGGAGGAGTCCTTCAATTGCTGTTATTTGCTTCGTACCGTTCTAGTCCCTCCAGACCTCAGTGGGCGATCGGGACAGTGTGGCATGAGCACCTATACACCCACGTCACAAAGATTTGTCCTGACCCATAAGCATAGGTGATGAGTCCGGATCCTGCCAGCGGTTATGCACAGCTAGCATCCTGAGACCCTCTTAGACCACTTTAAAGGCAATAGGGCATAGCATGCTGCCCAAATGCGATGAATTGCAGGCCCGGGGCCTTGTCACATCACAAGAGACAAGCGGGTGATACAGTAAGCAAATGGGGAAGGCAGCGGAAAGCAAGGTAGCAGTGAACCTATTGGTCACATTAGCAGTAGGCAGTTATGTGATGTGTTTGGACCATTGAAAAGTGGGCTCTTGGGTCCCTCATTGCAATGTCCCTCCTTCCCACAGCCTTCACTCAGGCCAAAGCCTCCCACGTGTTCCTCGTGCACTTGAAATTTTGCCTGTTCCTGGAGCCGAGGGTGGCCGAGGGTTACAGTAGGGCTGGGGTGCATGGTAATGGCTGGAGATGGGGCTATGGCTCCTAATGGCCTTGACCTAAAGTCTTCCAAACCTGGGAGCTGTCTCTGGAGAGAGACAAGTTGTCTGTATCAAATCACCAACAAAACCAAAAGCTGCTGCAAGGAGCTGTTGCCATTGCTTGTCTCACCTAATCTTGACTCCTCCTTTCTCTCTCCCTCTCTCTTTGTGCCATCCTGCAGTGAAAAGGAGCAGTAAGTATCCTGCTTGCTTTTTTTGGCCTGTTGTATTTTGCTTGCTACCGGAGGCATTTTGGGGGGCTTTGGGAGGGAAGGCATTGAAAACCCACTGCAAAAACTGCTCAGATGTTTTGAACAACTTGGGTATTTTCCCCACGACTTTGGCAGCCTTCCCAGATGCCTCTGCTTTGTCCTGCCATTCACCAGCTATTGAGCAGAATTGCAGACTATAATGTGCATGTCCTGCATCCCCAGATGCTTAAATATTTAAGTGCTAATGACCCTATTAAAGAAGAGGTAGAGAAACGAACAGGCAGAGACGACGGAGAAAAGAGAGGCCTTCAGATAAGGCTTGCAAAGAGATGACAGGCTGGTCCTCGGGTGGGTGTCAGTTGACATAGCCTCGTGGATGCCAAGAAAGTCCTGTGTCAATGCACACCACCCGAGAGAGCTGAGGAGAGAAAGATAAAGAACCTGCTCCCAATGGTGTGAGCTGCAGAGGAGCAATCGCGTGGCTGGATGGGGAACGGGCCAAGGCTGAATGAGTGGAGAGATTGATTTAAGCAGGTTTGAGGGGTTTGGTTTCCTATCCTCCTCCTCCTCCTCCCGAAAACTGATCTGAGCTGCTTTGACTCTGCTGCAAGAAACGCTGATTTGGAAAGGATCTCTGTCTTCTCGCGCGATTGTCTTGCCCCTTTCTGTCTGAAACCTGGGCAAGCCATTCTGACCTAGCTGAGCTCAATCTTTTTACCTGTGCCCATGCAAGCGCACAATGCCCCTCACGTCAGTGGGGAGATGCCGCTTTATACTGGTGAAACAGCTGAATTTGGAATGAGAAACATCATATTTATCCTTGACAAGGACTCTGATGCTTCAAGGAGCAGCTGTCTCTGTTACATTGCTGATCCCTTGCAGTATAACCTCTGATTTACCCACCTTTATGGGCCGATGCTGATGGGAGCTGACACCAAAAGTGGCCTGTGGCTTTTGAGGCACAATATTTCTTGCCCTTTAGTCACATGAAGTGCCTCTTCTTGTACTGCACTGCCATCTTTATCGGGTGCCTGGGCTAGCATGGGGCTGGCCAGCTTGGGTACTGGTAGGAGTCCAGTCCTGGCACTGCAGAGCTCCTTGCATCCTGCAAAACCCTGTGCAGCAGAGCTGGTACCTGGTCACTGAGCCCAAGCGGAGATCCCTGCGGACACAGCTAGACGGCGAGTCAGCTTAACGAGCCCGTGGGCGTGTGGACACAATTCGGCAGTCACAGTCATGACTGCAGCCTGCGTGGTCCCTTTGCCCCTTCCTGGCTTCCCCCTCATCGCTGAGTGGGTAAGTGGAGGTGGTCAGTGTTTGCGCGTGTAACACTGCTGGTGTAAATGTAGGCCGGGGTACCAGCAGGACCCCTAGCATAGCTTTCCTTCCCAGCCAGTGTAGGAAGCATCTCCTGATGCAACAAAAGCAAAGCCACCGAAAGGACCCTTCCTTTGCTGGCAATGCATCCATACCACGTGTTTTGCTGGCACCTCTCTGCCCCGTAGAGATCTCGGGGGGTGGTTTCACACCCTTAGCTATGCTGGGAAAACTTTGTAGAGAGATTCGGCCTCGGGCTCGGTGAAGGGGACCTGCGAGGCCTGTACGGAGGTAGATAACCACCTTATCTGCGGGTAGGTGAATTCTGAGCAACGTATTAGGAGTGAGAATCAGCAGATGTCTGCCCTAGTGCGGAGGAGACAGGCAGGATTAATGGCTTTGTCTGGAGCGCTCCTGTCAGTCAGGGCCAAGACGCTGGAGGCGAGACAGGAGTTAACGAATATGAATTTTTCCTACCAAGCGCATGTTGTTTGGGAGGCTGGTAAGTTCACGCTCATTTTCCTCTAACAATGGCATTTGTAATTCTCCGTTTTTGCGGCTGCCTGGCCCTGTCGGCCCTACCGCGAGGTGGTTACATTGCTTTGATTTACCAGGTACTGGAGCAGAGAATATGCAGAGTTGGTGTAATTGAAGTCTCTCCCTGGTCCCCTCCTCACCGGCCTGATTAGTGCTCCATTTCTCACAAGGATTTTAGCTAGTTCACCGCACGTTGCTGGAAATGGGGGGGTGGGGGAGATGTTTGGTGGATCACAGACTTGCACAGGCTTCGAATCTTAGAAACCAGGGTCAGATCACATCACGGTGCCCTCAGCAGGGGTCTGTTTCATTAGCAGAGAAGTTCGGCGCTATAATGATAGCGTCGCATAAGCTGAAGACTTAAAACAGAAGAGAGAGAGATGCCCGTTGGTCAGGAACGGCATGATTTCTTTCTGCATAAGGACCGTGCCGCTGATACTGTACAGCACAAAGCTGCCGATCCCATTGGTATCTGAGGCAGAGACCGTGGTAACTCAGCAAGATCGTGGAGGGAGCGTTTATATAAGAAATAGCTGTTGCTCAGTTGCAAAATCCCCATGGGCCTCCACGGGCAGGGAGAGCGCATGCATGGTCTGTGCTGCTGCTAGCTCCCTGTCTGCCCTGGGCGGCTATCCCTGTGGACCGAAGGCAGCTCAGCAAGCCAAACCCATCTGCTGCGCTTTCTTGGAGCTGCATGGGGAAAGGGAGAGTCGTAGCAAGCGTTAAGGCTGGGGAAGGGTCTTGTCTGGGCCGTGGTGGCCAGTCAATTAGAAATGCTCACACAGTTCAGTCCCTTTCACTTTCAAGAAGGTGGCGGCAGGTTGGCACGTGGTCCTGGTCCTCTGGGATCTAAACACCCCCGAAGCTTGGTATCCAGAGCCAGACCTGAGCCTTGTGATGTGACTCCGGTCTCTCCTGTTGTGCCGAAGCAACCCCCGCCCGGTCTGGATGCCTCTGGACTTTGATGATGTTCAGCTCAAGCTCCAGACTTGTGTGATTCTGCTAGGACGTGGGTGAATCTCCTTTGCTGGAGGGCTTTAAAGAGCGACTTAGACAGCTATCGGTAGGAGCTGACTCTACCTTGGGGCAGGAGGATGGACGAGATGGCCTGTCAAGGTCCCTTCCATGCCTATGGTCCGTGATCCTACAGGTAGCTTCCGCAGGCCCAGGTAGTCATTGCTGCGCTTCAGGATCCAGTCAGATCTGCTGGTGTCCGGATGGAGCTTAAGGGGTCAGCATCCACAAATGTCTTGGGACCAACCCGGCCGAGAGACTGCCGTTTCCTCACGCCGCGTTGCCGTAGCCACCGTGGGCCAAATAGACTTCAGCAGAATGATTTTCCGTCCGAAAATTCAGTTTTGCTGAAACAGGAATGTTTCAAGGGAACGTAGCCAGAATGACCTGTTACAATATTTATATTTCCTTTTGACAATGCCGACCTGCTTTGATTTATTTTGCTTTGGCTCTTACAGTACAGTGCTGTAGGTTCAGGTGTAGCAGATTTAATATGTGATATCATTCTGCCATGATGAGAAATACAGGCTGTTTACCTTATCGACCCCCAGTCCTTCCAGGGCTCCGAGCACTAATTCTTCTGCTGGACATTTGGAAATGTTTGTCTTCTATTCCAGTTTGGAAGGAGTGAAAAGTCAAACCACTAGGATTTTTCCATGGCATACAAGAGCTGGCTCCTGCTTTATAGCTGTTGTCTGCAAAGGTCCCTGAACTCCCACCCGTGTTTTCCTTTCCACCGGCTGCCTGCGCTTCCCGACGCTTGGTGGGTTTAGCTTTTTCCATCACTCTGATGGCAGAAGCACCCCGAGCCTTGCACAGATGCTGTCCCTCCTGTCTGCCTCCCTATATCCACATAGAGAGAGGGAAGCTGTAGCTCCGTGGTTTGGCAGCTAGAACCCATCGGGGAACTATTTTCCAGGCCTAATCAGCGCAGGTGCACTCCTTACTGAACATTTGCTCCCACTTTGCTCAGTCTAGTTTTCATCCATCCCTGGGCAGACCCTGGCTGGGAGCTTCCTTTGGAGGATTTGGGCTGCTAAGCGGTGCGTCTGGGCTTTGAGGCCAAGTAGCACATCTACTGCACCTTGCCCACCCTCCTCCACAGAGCCCCATGGGAGGATAACAGGCAGTGGATTTCCCCTCCAGCAAGGTGTTGACGAATGGGAGGCTTCTTAATGGAGTGGGGAAGATCTGCAGGCTCACATGGTGCTAGGAGCCTGCTTTGTAACCATTTTATGGATTATTCACTCTCCGTTAATCAGCACTGTAATAGCACCATCCCTTGCAGTGACAACTTGGCAGGGGCTCCCAAAGCATGGCCTGTCGCTGCACTAATAGTACCGGGCTTTGCAATCGGGGGTTAAATCCAATGCCGGTGATAGGACACTTAGCGCAATGTTGACAGATGTTTTTCTCCTCGAGTCCCCCCCTCCGCTCGGTGGTTATTTATTCCGCAAAGACGGGGAAGCAGATTGCATGGGAAATGGCTGGAAAGCAACTCCTGCCGGACGAGATGGCGTTGTAATGGCTTCTGATGCGATATCAGCCTGAGTGCTGGGAGCTGGAGCGCAAACCTCCTGCTTCCATCTTTCTCTCTCAAAATCCACTCGTTCCCCTAATTAGCATTTCTAGCAGGTTGTTGGCTTTTGCTCGGCTCTGCATGAATATATATGAATATGGGTAAGCTGATAGGAAGTCCAACTAAAATTACTTGGAAGCACGGGGATTTTTTTTTAAAGGGTATTTTTGAAAAGATGATACAAAAATAAGGAAAAACCCAAGTCCAGTGATATGTGCTCAAGTGAGCGGCTTTGTGTGCGGGGCTGCTGTTGGATGGGTGAAAGGACGCATTGTACAGCTCTTCCATCTAGCGGGCAGATCCAGCGTTGTGGGGGCAAGAATAGCGTGGAAAATGGAGCTAGATTGTTTGTTTGCTCCACTTGGACTAATGGAAATCTGTTTGAAAAGGAAGTTGCCTTCCTCCACGTGAAACAGGCCTCCTCAGTTTTTAATGAAGTCTTTTTTTTTCCCCCACCGCAAGTGTTAATCTTTGCTGGTGATAAATTATATGCATGTCACCCACTCACCCTGTTATATTTACTTTTTGTGATATGCAAACAGCACTTGAAGGACCTGCTAATGTAAAACTGCGACCTTCCGGAAACACCTTCCGGCAGCGCGTGGAAGGCAAAGGTCTATTAGCATGATGTCAGCGCAGCCTTGAAATAACTTATCGCAAAGTTTCAGTTAAGCAAATGAGGATCCCAGGTTAATGTGGCCAAGCCATCGACCTTCACCCATATCCTCTTCACATGTTTTTAAAGGAACAGCTCAGATGCATTAGACCTCATTTCCGCGAAGTCGCGTGCAGGATAGTTTGGGTTTTGCCAGACCTGATGATTCCCTTCCGAGTGGTGCCTACCGTACCCCGCAGCTGCTGTTCGATATGGCTGTACCCTTCACCATCCTGACTAGGAGTCTCAAATTGTAGGCTCAGGGCCTTTGTACACGCCACGTTTTTTGCCCTTTCTTGTGCTGCAATGGCGTGACCGTTTGCACGAGCGGGTTTTCCGGACGCTTTAAAAGTCTTTCTGGCGCGTTAAAGGGGAACTTCCACAGCCATTTCGCAGATCACTGAGAGGTTGCACAATGGGACTAAAGGCTGAACGGGGGACCAAAGTGAAGTTAACCCGGAATAAGTGAACCCACCATGTGCCTGGAAGGGTTTGCCGTCTAGATAAAGGCTTGGTCTAACTCCAAGGGCATTTCCTTCATCTGGAAGCTATGAGAAGAGGAGAACGTAGCTTTCTCCTATACTTCCCATGCGTTTGCTTGAGTCATTTTCTGCCCTTACCCCTCCCTGGTCTCAGAGGCTAGACCCCCAGCCTCCCCATGCGCTGAGTGCTGTGTGACGGCAAGGAGGTACGTGCGGCTCTCTCATTCGCCCGCTGCTCTCCCGTACACACTCGGTGCAAACAGCAGTGTCAACAGGATTAATTTCACACATAAGGGGAAAGCAAATTGCATTCGGGCAGCAAATTGCATTCTGCAGTCTCATTCCACAGGTTCTGCAAGAATCCAGCGTCAGTCACTCAAAGAGGCTTTTATCTTCCTTGTAAAAGCCTGTATGCTAGGGGATGGGGGAGAGGATCTCATTTGTGTGGGGCAAAACTTTCTGCAGTGCTTCAGTCCTGGAAAAAGGCTCAAGATGTGAATTCTGTTCCATTCTGCGTGATTTAGACACCTGGACTATGCTGGGTCCTAGCATCTCACTTCATTCCTGTGCTGAGGGACATGGGTACGTTGCTTTGCACCCCATTGTCATCCCAAATGCTTCGTTCAGGTAAATCCACTGCGAAATAAAAATAAAACAAACCCCGTTTTATCTCTGAAATGCCCAGGATAGCGATGGACGGGGGCTGAGAGAAAACTGTAATGTGTTTATGCAGTAGTATGGCAGGGAGGAGATGATGTAGCGACATCCCCTTCTTGTGAAGTTACTGAGCGTTTAAAGCCGAGGCGGAGCACGCTTCCAGGATCTGGGTTTGGTTGGGAGAATAGTCAAGTTGCATTTATCATTTCTGAAATATTTCTCTGATCACAAGAGCAGAGGATTAGTAGGTTCTTGAATACCCCAAAGCAAAGGAGCTGACAGCTGTTACAAGTGTCTGACACCTGAAGAGGGGCTGTTGTCTGTGGTTTGCAAGCCCAGCTGCAGTCTTCTTTTCAAGGTACAGTTCCCCCTCCCCTCCCCACTAAGGCAACTCTGGTCCCCAGGACAGGAGCAGTGATCTACACAGGAGGTAAACTTTCAAAGCAGTGCTCGTGGATTTAACAGAGACTCTCCCAAGCAGTGCCCCATGGTATCTTGTGTAGGAGCTGGCTGTGCACAGAGCAAGCTTCCTTCCACCTCCTGCGAACCTGCTGGGATTTAGGGGAGGTATTTTTTGGAGGCAGCCTTTGCAGTCTTTACTCACACGACTCCCCGGTGCCCCCATTTCCAGAAGCCGCGTTTGTAGAAACCCCTGAGATTGCCTGGGGAGATGCTACCCCCTGGGCATGGCCGAACCATGAGTGCATTGGGACATTTTGCAGGGGTGTTGGTTGTAGGGCACAGGCAGACAAGGGTCTTTGGGTAAATCCGATATCTTTTATTAGAGCAACTAAAATAGTTGGAAAAATACTTCTTTGCAAGCTTTTGGGTGTTTGTACCTGAAAGCTTGCAAAAAAGGTTTTTTCCGACTGTTTAAGTTGGTCTAATAAAAGGTATTGGATTTACCCAAAGACCCTTGTCTGCCGTGGGACATTTTGCGAACCTATCCCTTGCCGCACATCCATGGGATATGGAAATCCTTAGCACACTGCAGGATTGGGCTGTCTACCTGTTTAGATACTCCGGTGAACTGTCTGCATCTTTTTTCAATTCATGATGCAGATGAGTCCAAGGGGTGGGCACCGAGACTCATCTCAGCTGGGATTTATATGCGACTCAAAAGGGCACGTCCTGTGCTGTCTGCCTGACTGGATTTCAGGAGGAGAACGGCATTATGCAGAGCTTACGGCTTGCTGTCTAATCAAGATGTGAGAGGTGTCGGAGGGGCATCGCTCTGCAATCTCGCAACGGGAAGTTTTCATTTATTTTTGGTAAAGCCAGCCACCGAACACGATTCTTCACCACCCCCCACCTCCCCCTCTCAGCTATTTCCACTAAGACTGGGGCAAAAGGAAGGGGCGCTGGAAAGCGACCCCTACACAGTAGATTTTCAGATCCCAGCAGGTTCAGTTTGCAAAGCTGATTTCATTTCCCACAGATTTCCTTGCCCTTTATGGTATGAAAGGAGAGCTGAAGGGGACATCTTGCATGGAGACCTATGGGATACCTCCTCCAGATGACACCCTGCTGTTTGTCAGCTGGGCTGCCATGACCGGGAAACTGAGCTTGGAGAAACAAAAGAGGTTTCTGGATTTTGTTTGATAGTCATTCAGTTAAAAAAAGTCATAAGGAAGATGGGGGAGAGTAGGAGAAAGTAATTTTGACCCTGCACCCAGTGGCATGGATTGAGCTATGAGAACAGGATGAAATTTTACCTGGCTGAGCGTTACTCCAGCTAAAGGTTTCCCCCCAAAGAAACGTACTATAGATACTTTTAATATGCATCCATCTCCTGCTGTAATAAGGCCTCAGCCAATTAGCCATTTCAAATGAGGCATATTGCTCTGCTGGTGATGCAGGCAGATGAAAGGATGAAGCTTTTGTCTGGGCTAGGGAATGGGTTAATGGCTAGTCCTTCATTAAACGTGAATTGTGTGAAGGACTCAGGGAGGCTGACACTGCTGGATCAGGATGGCCTCAGGTTCGTTAAAACTAATGAAATCAACTACTTTAACCTGCCACGGTGTCTTTAGTTAGCTTCCTCTTGTGCAAACCAGCAAGAGAGTTGTGTAGAGGAGCTTTGTCTTAATAAGGGTCTGTCTTTTCCTTCCCGAAGCAGAAATAGGAAATGTCAGAGGCAGGTCATTCCTTGGAGCTCTTTGGGGGGAAAAAAGAGCATGAACACTTTCCAAACTTTGACAGCTGTATAGAGCTCCTCATATTTTAGGTGCTCATAATGTGAGCAGCTATGGAAGAAATGGGGGAGCAGAGACGGACGTGACTGGGAACATATTTGTGTGCACCAGTTTTTTTGTGCAGGCTCCATCCTGGGCCGTCTGGGCAGACAGCGCCCTTTGCAAAAGGGGACTTCTCTTTTTCCTGCAGAGTCTCCATGTGATGGTGGTCCAGACATGATTGATGTGTCGAAAAGTAGTAGATTGCAGCGGGGAGGGAACGGGGAGAGTCTAAATGGAGGAGACGCGCTTCCCATCTTCCTCCTCGAGTGTCAACAGGCAATTTCACACCTGTTGATGCAATTTCCAGGATGGAAATAACAGCTGCTGATGGCTGATGCTGCTACTGATGATTGCTTAGATGGGCTTTAATTTGAAGCAGAAAAAATGGTGAGATGCTGCTGAAAGGTCTGTCAAAGCAGGGGTGTGAAGCGTTGCATGTCTGAAGATGAAATAGAAACGTTAGGTGTGCAGAAACCTCAGCTGGAAGAATCTGGAAGTCCAGTTGTCATTAGTCTGGCTGATTACTCAGTCCTGAAGGTGGCTTTATCACATGAACTGCAGGGTCTTTCATTGCAGCGTTCCCATAAATGGCCTCTGTGTGGTTCAATAAGCGACCTGCTGAATTTAATATGTGAGCACTATGAACAAAATGATGGCAGGCCATCTTCCAATGAACTATGTTGCCTTGAGTCAGCGGTGTGAATTATCCGCAGCTTCCATTGACTACCCCGGAAATTCCCGGTGCTCAAGCATTGAACCTCCTTACAGAGAACAAATGTTATGCCCCAAAACGGCACGAGTATCTGAAACCCTTGAACGTGTCAACTTCCAAAGAGTCAGTGCAGCTGTGCTCCTTGTACGATGTCGAACCACGGAGAAGTCAGGCTGGAAGGGATCTCCAAAGGTCACTTAGTCTCCTAGGATCTCCCCTATCCAAGCCAAGTAGGGACTCCTTTGAAGTGCAGTTCCTTTTTATCGTCATTGATGCCCTGGCCTCTGGCATGGAAATCCACCTTTCTGGGAGCCCCAATCCAGCCCAGTGACTGCGATGCCCACAAAACGTTTTGGGTAAACCATGCTGGGCTGTGTTATTACTATGAATGATGCTACCATCTCACCTAGTAGACTTAACTGAGGAGCCGTTGTGTCAGATACACAGACGCCTTTATGTGAACAGAGCCCAGCCCTGCCTTGAAGGAAATAGGGTCTGTGCATTGCATATTAGTGGTTTTTTATATTACGGGAGGTGTTGGGATACCGGTCGAGACCCAGGACCCCAGTGCTCTAAGGAGCGTGGGGACAAACGACAAAGCCACCAGGCTCCCCGCTCCCAAGAGATCATGCTCTGAATGTCAGACAGGGCTCGACAGGTGCCCCAGACAGACAGATGAGGTGGGAGAGAGTGGGAGGACGAGGTAATGAATAGAGCTGGGCAGGAGAACGGAAGTCTTTGCTTCCTCCCTGCTTACCCCATGCAGGCAGGAGTGACTTATCGGTGTCATGGCAGGGGGTGGCGCTTGACTGATTGCGATAGAAAGCTCTTTCCGGGCATGGCAACTCAGCACGTGGGTAAAGCCTATAAAAGGAGGGAGAAGAGGTAAGCAGGGATACGATGACACCACTCTCTGCTTGCCCACTGTCTGAGCACTCTTTCGGTTGCTTCAAGGGATATCTTTTGGGTTTTTTTCTTGTGGGCCCAGCATCAGTATAACCCAACCAGCTCTGGGACCCTTCCCCCTGACTGCCCCCATCTCACCACCTTCCCATGCATTGCAGAGTCCCTGCTGGGTGGTCCGTACGCGGGAACCAGCCAGAGCGACCGCGGACACAGGAGGAGCTGACGGATGAAGAGAAGGAGATCATCAACCGAGTGATAGCTCGAGCAGAGAAGATGGAGGAAATGGAGCAGGAGCGCATTGGGTAAGGAACCGACCTCGGGAATCGTGCTGAGAAGCCTCCATCCCAGATGCTGTCGCAAGCCAGTGTCTGGGTTTTGTTGGGTTTCCCTGCTGACCGGGTAAAGCAGAGCTGAGAATTAGGGAGAGGGTTTGGGAAGCTCAGCTCAGCTCAGCTCAGCTCTGGGTGGGAACAGGAGTTGGCTGAGGCAGAGCTGAACCAGGAAAACAGGAGTGTTATTATGCAAAAAGGTTTTTCCAGCTCAGTGGCCATCAGTGCAGGAGGACGGTTGCTTTGCTGCCATAGGCAGCTTTATTAGGTGAGTCTCGAGCGGGCATGGAAAACTTCATCACAAGATGGTTGATTTCCTCCAGGGCGGCCCACGTCCTAGAATCCGATTACACAAACTAGGGCGCCTTAATCACCTAGGCTCCGGCAGACCTTGGACCTCTCATGCCGAAACAAAAAAGCCCAAATCATTTGGGCTGCAAAGTCCATTTTCACCCTTATTTGCTGGCTGGTGCTGCAGCCTGCATGAGGGTCTCCCTTGAGAGGGGAGCCCAGCTGTGCAAGCTGCTTTATTAACACATCACAAGAGACCGGACAGTGCAAATAAGGCAGGCAAAAGGGAGAAGGGGTGAGTGCAGGGAGTCGAGCCCTTTGGAAACGTGAGAAGGGAAGGAAACATTTGCTGTAAGGCTGTTTTTGCTGAGTGGCTGCATGTGCCATGCTTTTTTTTGTGTGTGCTGTAATAGCCTGCTGGCGCACGGCTTGTATTTTTAGCTGCCGGGAGGGACGCCTAGGTGCTGGGCTGGGAATTCTCCTTATTAAATAAGGAAACAAAATAAGGAGCGCCTTGAGTTGTGGGAAGCCGGAGCCTGCGCTTGCCTGCAGAACAGGAAGGGATGTGGGGATTCTTCCAGGAGACGCCGGGTCAGTCTCTGAAGGATCCCCACATCCCATCCTGTGCTGTGCACATAGAGGCACCGCACGGAGATGACAGGCCACGAAGAGAGCAGCGAACACGGGCTGGACGCAGAAGGATCTGGGGTTCGGTTCCTCTGCAGCTGGGTGGCTGCGACTGCTGCAGAAGTCAAGCTTGGGTGGGGACATCCCTGCACGTACAGAGTGTCTCTTCCACACTCAGATCCACACTTATGTGACCTATGGGCCAACCTGAATCTGAAGCCCCCGGGTATTGGAAACCTGGATCTGGGTAGCTGTACACATCCTCCAGCCCTGGTCCATCAGAGATGCAGCGGGGATGGGTCTGAGGTCTGCTTGAGCCGAAGTGCTGGCTTCCTGACGAGCCCAGCAGGCCGGGTTCAATTGCTGGAGCAGTGGCTGATGTGGGGTGACGGTCGTGCTTGTTCCAGAGGACACCCCCCTGCTGCTCCCACAGCGTCATGGTCAGACAGCGTCGCCATCAGTCTGCAATGAGACTTCCCCCGTCAGGTGCCCGTGGGGCTCCTCCAGCCAGTGGCCGAGCCCTTCGGTTCTTCCCTGCCTCCAGTCCATTTAAACAGAGGTCTTGGCCTCCATTTGTGGCAGCAGTATAATGTGACATCCCAGGCTGGGTTGTTAGCCTCCGGCTTGCAACCTCGGACCTCTGGGTTGAGAAGCTCCCTTTGCTCCCTGAGTGAAAAGCCCCGGCCCCGTTAGCTCAGCACCGGCAGCCGACTTGCAATCCTCTCTCTGGTTCAGAGGCTGGCTACCAGCTAACGTCCCACGCCGCCAAGCGGGCTGAGGGAGCCAGGTCCTGCGTGCCCCGAATCGCTCCTCTGCCGATGCTGGAGGGACCGCCTTTACCCCAGCGCTGCCGAATGCTGAGTGTAGCCCCCTGGGTCTGGTCTTGGTCTGCGGGGTTCGGTCTTCTCTACGGTTGGTGTCAGGGAGCTCTGAAGGAGTTGGCAGTCCTACTCCCCACCTCTGCCCCCTTTCCCTGGGCAACGGGGGGCCGGCAGCAATGCCAACAGCAGGCCTCTTGGCCCCTCTTGTGTGGCGATGCAGATGGAGCCCGGCGTGCAGGAGGCTGGGAGGAGTGGACATACCTGCAGGGAGTCTCTCACCCTGCTCCATGTCCAGGACCACTGTCTGTCCTGGGGCACGTCCTCCCCATGGGGAAAGGGCAGGATATCTCCTCCACGGGCAGGTCTTTAGATCCATCCCACCCGTCTTTAGACCTATCCCACTGACTAAAAAGATTTTAGAGCTCGGGTGCATAGCGAAACCAAACCGAACCCGGTCGCGTGGGCTCTGGCACCCTTGCCGGCCCACGGAAGCCACTGGTGGTGACGTCCCCCGTGCTCACGTCTTGGCATTGTGGGGGAAGAAGGGGCTCGTAGTGCTTCATCCGCTGCATTGCAAACGGCCCCCCGAGATTCATTCATCCTCACGTCTGCTCACTAGCCCAGTCTGAGGGGAGGGAGGGAGGGAGATGGAGAGCATTCGCTTGACTAATTTTCCAGCCAGCAGCTACTGCACTGCAGTCTTTCTGCGAGGAGAGAGACTGAAATAAGGCTGCAGGGGATCTTTCAAAACTGGTGCTGTTGGCCAGGAGAAACCCGCTAAATTAGGAAACAGTCTCTTCCTCACCCTGGCATTAACCCCAGTTTCAGCCTCTTGCACTCTGCGCCTCGTTCCTCACCGGCCTTTGGCGCTCCGGGACGGCTCCAGCGCTTTCGGACCGCAGTCTTCTGCCGGGGTGTTATCCTCGGTGCGCGGAGACCTAAACAGGCTCTGACATGGGCTGCCGTGCTCCCCCAGCATGCCTTCATTAATGCCAACGAGCGCTCTGCTGCTACCGCTATTTATTCATTTCTGTTAAAAAAAGGCCATCTTTTCCACGAGCCAGTGGGCAGTATTGCCGTGTGTTGCCTTAACCTGGTGTCAAAAAAGCACAGCCTGTTTTGGTGGAAAACTTAGAAGATGCATAGATTCGTAGCTTTTAAGGCCCCAAAAAAGGGAATGTTGTGCCACCCGGGTTAACTCTCCGTGTAACATGGAGGAGACAGTCTCAACCTGTTACCCTTGTATTGAGCCCAATGACTTGCGTTTGGCTGAGCCGCAGTTTGTCCTGTCTCGTTCTGAAGACTTTAAGGGACAGCGAATCTGCAAATTTGTGCCTAATTTTAATTTTGATTTGTCTGGTTTGGACTTCCAGCTGTAGGGTACCACCCAAAGAGCAGCCCATGAAACCGTGGTAAGTGGTCCACACTCAAACCAGCCCCTTCTCTCCCTTTCGGTGGATAAAGGAGCATGGGGGTCCGGGAGACAATTCGAGTGGTTTGTTGTGCACAAAAGTTTGGGAGCTGCTGGGGTGGAGCCTGTGCGTGCATCGCATTGCGAGGAGGGAGACGGTAGACTCAGCCCGAGCGCTGGGGCCGTATCTAGCACGTGTGTGCGCGTGTACCATTGCCCTTTACTGGGTGGAAAGACAACTGTTCATGTACCTGGGGCAGGTGTATCCAGCAGAGGGTTGTGATTACGGAGCAGGAAGGGGTTCCCAGCGGAGACAAGAAATCGCGGCGGAAGCGGGAATCGAATCATCTCTCCAACTGCCCGATCCTAGCGCTAGAGAGCGAGACCGTCTTGTCTCGTCTCCGAGCCTGTGCAGGGAGCAGGTCACTCTAATTTGTAGCCGAGCAGCGCAAAGAGCAACCTCATTTGCTTTCAGTCTTGGTGTTTGTTGCTTGCCTCGGAGAAGGTGCCCGGGAACAGCAAAATAATAATTATTTGGTATCATCCTGCTCCATCAGCGACAGCTTTCCAGAGGGGATTGCTCGCAGCCTATTTGTCTAGCAGCCTGTCTTGCTGCTTCCAGTGCAGCAGGTCATTTTATTTCAGGCAGCTACTGGGTTTTTCCCCCCTCCTCTGGGGTGGGAGTCAGGCATAGCTAGAATCAGCATGATCACCTGTTTTGGAGGATGTTAAAACTCCCCCCGGCTGTGCTCTAGGCAAGTTGCTTAATAAACAGGTACGTTTCCCTAAAGGGCAGCTGATTCGTAAAATAAAAAAAAGAGGCAAAGCAGTTCTGTCTCCCTAAAATGGAAAAGCAGATCATGGAAACCAAAAAGAAATGAATGATGGAGCAATCGTGTCTACGGACACCATAGCCAGGGCTGTGCGTGGCTCAGCTCCTGTTAAACTCGGGGCTGCTAATCTGAATTGCAGGGAAGTTGTAAAGATGTCAGTCGATCTCCCAACTCTACTGAAGACAGAGAGGCATCCGCGTGGGCGCGGGTGTATGTGTGTATATGGGGAGGGGGAAGAAAGGATGGGAGGAAACCTGAAGTGCTGAACTCGAGAGAGCATGAAAAATGCCAAGTTTCTCATGCGGAAGAAGAAAATACACTCAAAGACCTGGCGGAGCGGGGTAGGGGCAGCCATCTGTCAGACCGGCTTGCTCTGAAGTGTGCAAAGCTGTGGATACGAGAGTCCGTTGTAGGTGGTTAGGTTTTTTTCTCTTGGCCTTGTGTAATTGGAGGATAAAAGGCCGGCTCACCCGAGAAGCCCTGCACTGTTCACTCGTTAGCTCGCTGCAGCGTGGGGGGTTCAAAGCAGTTCAGAAACGAAACCCAGATCTGTTCGCTGGGACTGCTGGGTTTTCCTGTCCCTTCCCTGGAAATTTCTGCAGAACGCCTGGGCGCGTGGGGGGCGGCAACGGGGAGACAGCTACATCAAAGGAAAACTACACAGCAAAAGCGTATGGTCCAGTATCTAGGAGCGACGGTGTGTTTTCCACCTGGCTCAGCCCATGTCAGACCTTCCAGAAATTTATTTCCAAGCAAAGAAATGTCTCCTCCTTTCTCTCTCACCTTACTGCATGACATTTTGCATGTGCAAGAGAGACCCTGATTTCCCCGGGTCCCTGATCTCCAAGCTCCTGGTGACCCCACAGCCCCACAAAAGATGAATTTCTCTCTTTAATACTTACCCCTCCATCCCCCTGCCCACCTTGTTTGCAAGCTGGATTTGCAGGTATCGAGCTAGAAGATCTCCGCCACCACGATGGTGTTGGTGGAAAGGCTGGTTTTGGGAAGCATGGCAGTGCTTATGGCTGGCCTTCGGTGTGAAGGGCGGTCTTCATAAGCTGAGCTGCATTTTCACCTTCACTGTCCACGTCACTGATGTTCAGGTGTCGCGAGCTCTGCGGGGAAGTTATCGGATCATTTTTTCCCCCCGTCTGTGTTGTCTCCCCCCTCTCTCTAATCGTGGCAAACTCCCTTTGGTTTCAGTAGGTCTCCAACTAGCTGCTATCCTAGAGGCTTTGAATCAACGTTTGCTCAGCGACATGTGTGCAACGTTACCTGCCCAGCAGGAAGCCTGGGAAGCGGGTCTTTCATATACAGAAACAGGCCTCTCTGCACATGAAATAGTCGTTGCAGGCACATAAAAGTGCTGAAGCTCTAATGAAGGCATCATTGCATTGAATTGATGGACTATTGTGCCGACTTGCTGGCAAGTACACACGCTTAAATATTGAATGTGCCTTCTAGGTTCATGATCATTCAGTACTCAAGCCAAGGAAACTCTCTGTCGTTAACGGCTATATTTGATGAATTCGGCCTCTCCATGCATATTCTGTGAAGCGACTGTATTTTTTGGCCAACTCATTTGTGTCGCATTATTCGGTAAATGGCTTCTACAGCCATGTTGTGGCTCAGAGGTTGCTCACCAGTTATTCAGTGGGACTTTGCTCAGAGTACTTGCTATTCAGGCTGCTTAACTGATCAACACTGATGGTATTTTTTGCCCCGGACTGGGTGATTTTCCTAGCTACAGAGTCCTTCCAAGATGGCTACCCGAAAACTTCCAGTGGAAATGTCTTATCCATGCTGAATTATGCAGCACTCTCCCTGCCTGCAAGTACTCTAACAGCTGAGCCCAGAGCAAATCCCAGTGATCATGCATAGCCAAGCAAATCTGAGGTGCTTGTTTCTAAAGAAAGCTGACAAACTTTTAAATTTTTTGGCAGCGTTCACCTAGCTCTGTCCATTACTGATGCAATGAATTTGTCTTCAGCATGCCGGATTTTAGGTTCAGCTTCAGTGACAACGATCCTGCTTTAGACGTCCCATATTCCTTTTACTTCAGCAAACTCAGCCGGTGTAGAAATCCTTAATTTTGTTTAGTCAGCCAAGGTAAGGCGAGTTGCTGATCCTCATTCATAAAAGGAAGCCAGAGGACGGCGTTGTCACAAAGGAAGAATAGCGCAGGCTGCTAAAATTTTAGTCGCAGCTGACTGGCCTTGTATGTGCAGAGAGGATTTTGCCCATCTTTTTCTTTTATTGGCTTGCAAAGCAAGATTGGTGCAGACTGCGCCTTCCTCCGTAGCGGGGCGCGCGGCCCTCAACCTGGGATCTTTTGAGGGTGTATTAACAACCTTTTATAGAAGCAGGACGTGGGCTGCTGTGATCCCCCTGCTTTACCCACGGCAGGGTTGGGTGTGATGTCTTGTCTTGTGTCAGGGTTGGCGGTAGACCTACAAAGAGTTTAGATGATGGATTTGTGTGGGATGGTTTGGAGAGGGATGATCCTGTCGTAGGCAGAGGTTGGACTCAATGGGACCTCTGGAGGTGCCTTCCAGCCCAACTTCTCTATGATTATGTGGTCTGTAGATGTGAGGCAGTAGAAATTTGGTTAGTGGGGACTTCCATCTCCCCGAGGATCAGCTTGCGTGCCGGGCAGCCCCTGTCCTTCACAATGACTTTTAATACCGGCGTGATGCTTGTTTGCTATGGGCCAGCATCATCTCTGGGAAGAACAATAGCCAAAGGTTGTTAGCGTGTACCAAAATGTCAGGCCTTGGAAAGCTGTTGGAATACATTTTTGGAACGGCCCCTGAATCCCTCCTTGGAGGTCTCCGACTTGTTCAGCAGTCTCTGTCTTATTCTCCAGATCTTTAACCATCATTAACTTGTATTCCTTGTGGCTTGCAGGAAGGAGGATGCATGGCGTGATTTTTAGGTTCAGATTTAAGCTTGCATCATGAAGGCAGACCTCTGCTGCATGTGGCTCCTTTTGCAGGACTGGGGACTTGGTGTTGACTGCTCTCCACCATCATCCCCATGGCTCAGCCTTATATCTGTGCCTTTATTTTTTGTCCCATCTGTACTGGTCCAGCTGGGTCAGTCTGCTCAGGCTTGTGCTCTATGGGAATCCAAGATGGATAATCTTCATAGTGGCCCCTTCTAGCCTTAAAATTGTACAGTACTGTACTGTATTGTTATAGAGTAGCTCCAATAATAATCTCATTTTATAGGGGGGCTACCCAAAAAAGGACAGCAAGTTGTAATTCCTTTCATGATCCGCCCTGATTTTGGGAGAAGTCTCTTGGGACACCCTTGTGTTCTCTAAGCTGGAGCAAGGAGCTCGTCTTAAGCCAGTAGTTCAGAAGTTGATTTTCTAGCCATCAAAGGAAATACCTGTCTCATTAGCCAATTCATTAAATATAGCTGAGAGTTTAAATAAAGCAAAAAAAAAAAAGGTTTCTGATGACCAGTGCCCTTCAATATGTTACAAAGGGACAGCCCCTACTACTGATCAAAGGGGAAATCATTCAAGTCAATGCATTGTAGAGCAATAATGGAGATTGTTGCTGGGCTGTAATTTAATAAACATGGAGGGTCCTAAATCTTTTCAGGGTTAGAAACCATCTCTCTCTCTCACTTCCCTGCCACGTCCCATTCTTCCTTCGTTTCCCCTCCTCGCGTTCACACCTAACTTCTTGTGGATCGTTTATTTGTGAGGCTGCTTGGAGCGCGGACCCAAATCACCCTTGTGAATCAAGAGAATGGTTGTTGGCTAAAACCTCACATTGAATCCAGCTCAAACTCATCTCAGCCACAGATTTATTTTTAGCACCAGATTGGATGAAGGAATCGGGAATATGTGATCTGGATGCTTATTAGACTTGTAGGAGAGGGAATTTCTTTTGTCAGTGTCTGAGGACGCAAAGAAATTGGAAGGATAATAGGAGTTGAAACATGATCTTAAACAGTGGTATCCCTGGAGCTCTATCCAAGGACTTGAATTTATTAAAGGTTTTACAACTGTTGCAGATTAGGCTAAATATCAGACCCAGCTCTTAGGAAAGGGATGGGAGTTTTGCAAACCAAAAGGTCCATTGTGAGGTGGTACGGTGGGTCAGACAAGCACGGAGTGGCAGGAAAGAGCCAGTCTTATTCATTCCTTTGCTTAGGATTTGTTATTTGTGTAGAGCTGGCCTCGTGCATGGTGGTGCACACGCCTTACGATGCATGGCACCTACACCAGCTATCAGTCTAGGCAGACAAGCAATGTAAAGTATACTGAGTACTGTGCAAGAAAATCGAACCTTGCCTACAATAGCTGTAATGCCGTTTTTACTCCTGAGGTGGGTCACGGCCTTTCCCCCTCAGTGGGCAGTATATATTTGCCTTGGCCTAGAGATGCACAATGATTTTCATTGCCTCGCTCGTGGTCCTGAACCAGAGCGCCTCCAGGGTTGAGCCCTTGTTTTGCAAGCTCATCAGCTCTATAACGGTGTCTTTTAGCAGCAAGCCTGGGTGCTACTCTGGCATGTGGGCGCACCCATTTCCCCTTAGGAAGGAGGTTGGACTAGATGACCTGTGGAGGTCCCTCCCAACCCTTCGTCACTTTGATTTCTATGATGATTTCCAACCCTTCCTTCCCAGTGCTCAAGGACATCGTCGGATTGGGACCGCAGCTCTAGAGTTTGAGGGGGCTACCAAGACAATAGGCCTACTAAGGCAGCGTTAGGGGTGTCCCCTCCACGCGCCGTTCTGCCTTTCCTGCATTGAGCCGTCTTGTTCAGTACTGACAAGATGCTTCCTCGGTCAGCAGACTATAAAGCCAAGAAGAGAGGTCTAGTCTGAACTCCAGGCCATGGGACCTCTTCCTCTCCTCTTCCAACTGGAGCATCTTTTTTGGTTTTTGGAGGAAAAAAATTAAATGTATTAAAAAATTGGCTTTGATGGAGAATCCCCTACAGCCATTGATAAGGCGTGCCCATAGCTAATAACCTGCATATAAAAGCTTATTTCCGGTCTGAGTTTGCCCCTTGTCGTTGTTCTTGCTATTCCTCTTCTTCCAGCTCCCTCTCAAGACTAAAGCAATGACCTGACTCTGTCGCCAGAGTCTCCATAAGAGCGACTCCGTCACCAGCCATCTTCCTCCGGGAGGGAGGAGCTGCTTCGTCTGGCTCCTTTTTTAATTCGGATGCTTGTTGCCCGCAGTCACATGTACAAATTGCTGAAACAGATGGCGGAAACCAATGGGGATTAAGTCATTAACCTTGGTGACCAGAACCGAAGAGGCTCTTTGGGGACTGCAGCGTTGTTTCTTTCCTCTTCACTGTTTTGGCAACGTTAAAAAAAAATGGTGTGATGGAAAGAGGCAGATAGAGAGCTCACTGTTTATGAAAGAGAGCTGGCAACTCACGTTTGGAAGGCAGCTTGCACGTACTTCATATTTTGGCAAAATCGGCACTGTTATTTAGCAGACCCGGGTGTGAGATAGGCGAGCCGACACCCCTTCAAGAGCGCAAGAGCCGAGCCCTTCTCGGCAGCTCTGCGGTAACCCCCCGGCACGAGCTCCCGCTCATTTATGAACCAGGTTAGTGTCGTCTTCGCAGCGAAGAAACTTAATGGAGAAATCAGTCCGAGAGTATAGTAATTAAATAAGATCTAGAGCTGCAGCTTTCCTTTAGAGTTGTAGATGTGTACCTACATGATAAAAATCACTGCTAAATTTGTATCCTGATTCTAATTAAATTTTTATTTTCAGATCACATTTTAATCTTTTTTTTTTTTTTTTTTTTACCTTAACATTACATTACGTTTAATCTTCAAGCCTTTAATTCACATGGGCTTGTATTGGTTGTAGCAGTAACTTAATTCTGCCCCTTTTTGTTTATTACTTTAATTCCCCCCCACCTTCCCCCTAATTTAAAAAAAAAAAATCTCTGCATAATCCCCGCACAACCACATTCCCATAAAATCTGCTGTGGTGGAAATGTAATTGCGTTTTTAAGACAGATCATAGAATTCCAGCGTTTTACCCCATGCAATCATGATCTTTATCTTGTGATTCAGGTCTGTTCCCCCCCCGGCCCCACCATTAATGTGGCAGGCTGCAGCAGACGTACTTCTGGATGCTGTTTAAAACCCATTAGGCTTGTCTTAGTAAATTCATTTTTTTGTGGCACTACAATAAATATTTAACCGCTGAAAACTTTTGCATGCATCTTTGAATGTCAGTCCTTGTTTTGCAGGGGAGTCGGCACTTAATGAGGGTTACGCTCTATTCACCTTGTTGAATACAGCTTGTCCTGAATAAAAAAAGCCAGAGAAAAAGCGTCTGCAGGTTTGATGCTATGGCGCTGCTCTCGTGTACCGCAGTTGGAGGCAGGAAGTATGCAGAAGGTGCGAGCACACGTGTGTAACTTCTGCTTCTGCATGCGAGTTCAGTCTGAGCATGAAGCTCCCATTGCAATGCAAGCGGGCCGTCTACCTAGGCATTTATTTCCTGGTCATCACTGCGGTGTTGGGGAACAACTGAATCTATCTGGCATCTCTTTCTAACTGGGCTGTGAGCTGTTAGGCTTGATGTCAGCTCAAGAGAGTGTCAAAGGTTGGTCTGCACGAGGTGTGGGTACCTAAGGATGGGTGTAGGTGCCTCTTGGTAGGCTCATAACTTAGAAGACGTTAACCCAAGCTTTTACTGCAACCTTTTCAGAACGGCAGTGCTGATGGCGTAGAGGCGATAAAAGAAAAACGGTGTCAAATGCCCCCTCCTCGGCAGCGTTGGTTGTAGCCGTGCTGGTTTAAGGACATGGGCAGACATGGTTCTTTGTGATATCTTTTATTAGACCAGCTGTGAAAATATCCATTGTGCCAAAAGAAGACACAAGCACCAGGGACTGCTGTAGTGTTTCCTACAGGCCTAACGTTCACCCCATATAAACTGAGGTTATTATTGGACTGACTCCATGTTATTTAGTTGGTCTAATAAAAGATATCACGTTGACCCAAGACACCTTGTGCTCCTCCGTGGCAGGTCATTGCTGTGCTGAGAATGGGGTCCTTAAGTTATCTCATAAATTGGAGTTACGGAGGGCGCTTGTACTGGGTCTAGATGGTCTGGAAGTGAAGACGTGTGCAGGGGTGAACTCCTGGAGTCCGAGCCAGCCGTCTACACAGCCCGTCACAGCCTCCGAAGGGGTGTCGGTGGGGTATGTCTGAGTACAGTTGCATTGTTATAGAGTCGCTCCAATAATAATCTCACTTTATATGGGGTGAACGTTAGGACTGTAGGAAACACTATAGCTGCCCCTGGTGCTTGTGTCTTCCTTCCACCAGTGACTAGTGCCTGACTCGTTCGTTAGGGTCTAGCTAATGCTCTTGCTATAATCATTCACCAGCAGACCTGTCCATAATGCTTCCTACCCCTTACCTACAATGACCTACATGCCGTGTAGCAGTGGTTTGATTACCGATATGCCGGCGTGTTTAACTACAGACGTTGATAGTCATAAAGTTTATTTGTTGCTTTATAAAACGAGCCCTTTAGATGCCACAGTGATGGGCTTTTTGGAAATGCGCAACATGGTAATTAAAACCCAGCCACAGCATTAGAGGTACTTAATAGGAAGAGATTAATTGAATGGCTCATTTATATGGGCAGCAAAAATCAGAAAGAGAAACAAAAGACATCTCCAGGAGAAGGGAGTGAAAGCCTTCAGGAAGTCTGAACACTGATTCATAGCAGTGAATGCGAAGCAAAATGCCATTATCAGAGGAAGAGTGATATAGTAGCAGAGATCCCTTGCAAAGTGAAATATTTTGAAATTAAATAGCATTAGCTGAATGATATTGGCCTCAAATGTAATAGCAGATGGAAAGTGTGGAAAAAGGAAGCTAGTTTTTTACAATATAAAGCTCTCTGGCTGTTAGCAGTGAAACCAGTCAATTTGCATCAAATCTGTCTTCTTTGAAATGTATCATATATTCAGTTTCTATGGCAGAAATCTGGGTTTATTCCTGTCGGGAGACACCTGGACAATTTGATTCAGCTTCAATCAACGCCTTAGCATTGCATGAGGCTCATATTCAGCTTGTTCTCATCCCATTTATACCTGTGGTCTCTCTCTTTTCTTCTTACAGGAGTATAAGAGTGGCGTTGTAGCTGCAACAGTCCAGAAATTATGCCTGGATTTCTTCTTGTCATCCGGTATCAGGTTTTGGTGTAGAAAATGGGGTGCAGCCACATCTTAGCAGAGGAGATGCTTAAGTAGAGCGCTTTCTTTTGCTTTCACGGACTGGTGTGGATGGGAGTGTCTCTGGACCGATTTGGGTGATCCTTCAGTAGAGAGGATAGTCCCATCTTTCTCATGGGGATCATATGTCCTTTTTTTATCTGTCTGTGGTACTTGCAGGGCCCTCAACAGTAGAGTATTCATGGGCTTCATGGTCCATATTTCATGTGTTCACTCAGCATCCCTGTGAAGCAGGGCAGTGCCATTACCTCCATCTTACAGGTGAAGAACTGAGCCACGCAGAAGCTATATGACTTGCCCACAGTCATGCAGAAAGTCTATGGTGGAGCCAGTTCCCTAATCGCCGTGCCATCCTTTCTCTCAGGAGTGTATCAGTGCCAGGCAGATAGCCGAAAACCCAGAGCACAGATAACCCAAGCTAAAAAGAGGTCACCCCAGGCTTAAACCAATGCAAGAGAATCTGCACGCAAAATCCCACCACTCCAGTGGAATTAGTGGAGCTCGTTAAGCCGGTTTGCACTCTTACGTAGCTCTGGCCTAAAGTTGGTAGACATAATGGAGCGGGGCATGACTTGCCAGTCAACAAAGCCTTTTCCCCAGGTGTCAAAAGCAATCAAAAGCAATCTATCGCAGTTTAATTATAGCATATCTTCCTTACAACAGCCTTACAAAGCGGAGCAATGAAAATGAGGTGTGTAAGTAAACGGAGGCAGAAGATAAGGGAAAAGCAGCACAAGGACCGGTAAGTGCCGGCGTGGAGGATTTGTTGTGACAGGTCCCTCGGGCAGGCGGTGTTGCGTGGGGGGGAGGCGGGCAGCCTGTGAGGCAGGGACAGCTAAGGCAAGAGCAACAGGAGGAAGGCAAAGCAAAAGGGACCAAGATGGTTTAATCAAAGGGCTTCACGGGGGGTCCGTGAGGAGTGATTGTGGAGCAGATGCGAGAGTGGATTTTCTGTGTTTCCTGGAAATGCAGGTGTTAGGGACTCTCACATGCCTCTGCAAATCATTTTTCCGCAGTGAAGGGGCAATAAAGCAGAACAGGATCTGGTTTTCTAGTGCGATGTCTTTCTTCGAGCATCTCCAGTTACTCCAAAGGGATTGAGGACTGAGATAAGGTGCGGAGCCCCCGCTGCATTAATCAAATCCGCCTGTGTTCTGGATCTGGCTGTGATTAGTTCATATTCACGCACCGTTTTGGACTTGGGATCTGTAAGTGCTGCTAGCCTGGCTGAGGATTCGGGCTGGGCCCCGGGCCTGAGTATAATTGCCTCCTTTGGAAGGCAGGGGAATAACCATGCGCGCACAGGTGCAGGGAGAGCTCGTGGAGTTACAAACCCTGCTGCAACCTTATAGTCTACGGATAAGGAACGAGCCAAGTTTATTATACAATCAATATTGCAATAAGATGGATGCTTCTCTTCTTAAAGTCATCTCATTTGTCTCTCTCCACGCGCATTATAGTTTTTATACTATTAACAAAATAGTCTATATTCTTTGTTAAGAAGTCACCCGTGAGAAATGAAGGTTCGCAGCCAAAAAAGACATTACTTGGAATGAAAGGATTTTTGCTTTCTTTTGCAGTTTCTTTGAAGCTGCCACAATAAGGTTTGCTTGGGCATGCAGATTTTCTCCATGGAAGTGGGCCCATTTCTGAGCCTAGCTATCTTGGCATCAACAGATGCAAAAATATGTCCTTGTGCTCGGCTTTGCTATGAAAATACTGGTTTGGCCAAAGAGTTTGCTCCGAGCAAAGGCTTCTCCATTCAACCCCACAAAACAGCAGGTGTGTGTTTCAGGAGGCATGGCATGGTTGTTAACTGCAGCATGCTTTCCCGGTGGGAAGTACTAGATTTAATAGAATAGCCATGAATAAACCACACGGTCGAATGATGAAACTTAACCGCTTAAACAAAGATATATGGTCCTTATCATAATCGGCAAAATAATGCTAGGACCACACATGTTAAACACTGAGATTCCTGGATTATCTGTTGTTTTCATTCACTTGCCACAATTTCATTATGCGCTCCAGTGCCCCGCGAAGTGAGTTTACAGGGATGCTGCTGCCTGATAGGATAGAAATTGCCGTGGATAATTTCATTTAATTGAGGTAGGTTTTAGGCAGAGCCAACTTGCCGTTTCCAGAAACACAGGCAGAATAGTCTTTGATCTGAGCTGAGTAGTTAGGGCTTGATCCGGTGCCCGTGGAAATTAATGACAACCTTAGCATCTTCTTCCTCTGAGTTTTAAGTGTACCGGTGTGAGTTGTGCATACTGAGATGTCTGACCTGCATCCAAAGGTCAAATAGCCTCCTTATTACTTAGGAAGGAGTCCTGCATGGCTCATCTACAATATACTCACATGCTAGGTCCAGAAGGAGCACAGCTGCATTCAGTTGGTACGACAGTAATATTGGAAAACTGAACGTAGCTATGCTAATTAGCTGTGCTAAGAGGCAGAGCTAATTAGCCTGCCCGTAGTACCACGTGAAGGTGGCTACACAAACCAGAACGAGAAGCAGGGTAGACCGTTGATGTCTCTGGAGGTCTGTAGAGCATTAAGGATTGTCCTCTGGATTTTGCTCCTGAAAGGCAAGTGGTTTAGTAACAGCCTCTTTAGAAATAAAGGCATGGCAGAGAAAACAGTTTGCGTGGGAAGGGCAGAGCAGGGAGTGTCAGGACCCCAGCTCCAACCAGAAAATTGTAAGCGTAGAAAAAACCTGGGTGCTCAATCCAGACTCCCCGAGGTTGAGCGGGGATTCTGCCTTTGACTTCATCGCCGCTGGGATGTTGCTCCCAGCTGTGTCTAGCACCTGAATGCGGGCCGTATTCGACTCGGTCCCAGCCCTGCATTTTGTGCCTGACTGAAGGGAAGGGAGAGGTTCTCGCTGACCTCAGCGGGTTTCCAATCAGGCACTCGGGAACTGTAATAAAACGGTGTGGTCCACGCAGCATATTGTCTATCTCTGGCTGCACAGTCAAGGGCTATTCCTTTTCTCAGCATCTGTGTAAAAGAGAGACCTAGCATTTCTCTCTGTAGCATACAGAAAATGCCTGCGAGGGGTTCTTGGCTTCATGAGGTGAACAACCCATGGTGTAGGCATGACATCCAGAAGCATAGTATGCAAAGCTCTCCCCAGAGTTTGCCTAATAGCAGGGCTCTCCTGCCAGTGGCCCATGGGCAGCATGCAGGGGGTAAAGTGCAGCCCCTGGGCTCTCCCCTGGCTGCTTCTCCCCCTACTGCTCCAGGCTGCTGCTCCCTCCAGCTTCCCCTTCCCCTTCCCAGTTGCAAGTGGTGCAATGGGGGGACATGCGGTGCACTGCATCAGACATATCCGTGGTCCCTGCTGTTGTGGCCCCGGCCACTGAGAAGCGGGACAGGCCTGCCTGGGATGCATACTGCTTCTAAAGGATCCTCAGTTGCCGACCATACAACTGGCTTGGATTTGAATCTGTCATAAGACGTGAAGGAAAATATCTTTTAAATGTCTTTTTTTTTAAATGTCTGCTCTTTTAGCTGCCTTGTCAGATTTAGGTCACACTCCAGCCGGGCCTCGTGGGCTTGGTTGTCTCACGTCCTCTCCAGTACGGACGTCTCTTTCACTGTTTCCCCTCCTCCTTTTGAATGGGAGAAATAATGTTTTTTTGCTCCCGCTATTTGAAAGCACCGGGTTTGAAGCGGTTCCTGGAGCAGCACCCGTTCCCTTTGCAGACAGCTGGCTTCATCCTTACCGAGCGTGCAAGCTGTTTTCACGGCTGTGGTTGTTTTGGCAGTCACTAGTCGTGGCTTTTAACCCGCGCAGTTGGCAGATGTGTTTGCACAGTTGTGCTCTCCGGTGGGTCTTTTTTATTTTGCATCTCACTTGAAAAGCATCACCATTGCACTAGAGTTAAATAGCTGTGTTTTGGCTGAGGAAACGAGAGAAGAGATTGATGTATGAAATCTCATCCTCAAAGGACACCGAGGTTTTCATCTTGCAACGCTTTTAGACGCTCTTGACAGAACAACTTGCCATTAGAAAGTGGAGTTTCGCTGAAATGAATCCGTTATGCGGAAATGTGCTGATGTTAGTGAATTTTTGCATCTCTTTTTTTTTTTTTTTTTGTTTGATGGGAAGAAATTGAAACATTTTGCTCTGTTGTTGGCGACAGGTTTCATTTCGTGTTGATAGTATCATTCAGATTCATTGAGTTTCAGCTTTAAAATATTAAATTCAATCTTTAGCTAATACGGTAGTTAATATATGTATAGTTAATAATATATTTCATTTCGATGCCAAGTTGAAATTCATTCTCCCATACGGTATTTGAATCAACTAGATTTGATTTTTATCTGCCACATGATGGAAAAAGTCGGGTGCATCTGGGAACGCGGTAGCCCTGTATGCAGGGGCTTATCCAGGTTTATCGATGCTGATTAGCTGGGCTAATCGCTCTGAGCAGCGTTATTGGGTGAGTGGGCCACAAACACCCATGCGCTCTCCAGATGTTCACAATGCCACAGCTGTATTTTTCTCCAGACAGTCAGATGAAAAGATAGTGAGAGGTGACGCATTTTCTTCAGGTGTTAATTAGAAAGTAAAGAAGTAATTATCTTTTGGAGCAATTATCCTGTTGGATGGTTTTCTATAAACCGTGGACCAGCTTTGGTCTCGCTCCATGGAGGCCAGTGGAGCCTCACCAGGTTATGCTGCCGTTCTCGCCACATTTGACGCTTCCCATCACGTTGTGCTAAAACTAGTCGTGCTTTTCTGTTAGATTCCCTTTTCCGCAGCCCCGAGTGTCAGGGGGAGTCCTACGCCAGCAGGAGCACTGGTCGGTGTTATTCACACCCCGTGCCGCCGCCTTTTGGGTAAGGTTGGATGCAAGTGCTCAGTCAAGCGTTTGCCAGGCAAAGGTCTTGGGGCATAAGGATGTGTGCAGATATAAGCATGTTGTGTCCAAGGCCGTTTCTGTAAAACCCCCGCTGTCCTGGTATTTCGGGGCTGGTGAAACAGAGAAGAAACCTTCATCACCCTCACAAGGCTCATCCTTGCAGAAGCTGTGAATGCATCCGTGTTCTGGGTTTACTCCATCCATTCCCCTGTCTCCTGGTGTTTCTTCTTTCTCTCGTGTCTGTTGCTTCGCCCTCCTAACAGATTCCTTGTTGGATGGAGGTACAGCCTCTGGGGAGGACCCGATCAAGGAGAAGGGGCTGTGTGCCTGGCCCCTGAGCAGAGGAAAGGGGGTTTGTTGTGTTTCTGACTGATACGGCATCCCCAAACACACAGAATAGCTTCACTCGAGGGCAGCAGTGTCTATCTGTGCTTGATGTCCCAGGGAGCCGGGCTGGCTAACGCCGCTGTCCCAAGAGCTGGCATGCCGTGACAATGCTCTTGTGACCCCGCGTTGTGTCGATCTATGTGCAGGCGCCTGATGAACCGCTTGGAAGACATGCGCAGGAGCGTGGCGGGGGACGGGGTGAGTCGCTGCATCCTGTGCGGGGAACAGCTGGGTCTCCTGGGGTCCGCTTGCGTGGTGTGCGAAGACTGCAAGAAGGTAAGACACGTTCTAGGCAGAATTGGGGGATGTTGGGTTATACCGATGGGACAGCCTTTGGTCACCCTATGGGACCAACTCACTTAGGCTCTATTGACCGGTATTGCCTTGCGCTAACTCTTGAGGTGGAGACTCTTAAAGGCGGTTAGGGGATTTAGACACAACCTCCTGCTAGTTTTGGCAGAGGAAGTGCATCTGACACCTTCTGCCAGCTTTGAAAATCTCAGCCTTGTCTTTAGGGCCTCAGGATTCCCATCTGCATTGGGAGGCTAATAAAATGCACCTGCCTCCACAAAGCTTTGTGAGGATTCACTAGAGCTCAGCAAGCCACTTGGAACATGATGGGTTCGGTGCAATTATTGAACCCCTAGTTAAATCGAAAGCGATGTCTCTCTTCAGTCCGACTCGTTGCATTTCGACGTAGCAGAACAAATGCTCAGCAAGCTGTCCTTCTGCTTTGCAGTCATGGTCTTGCCTTATTTCGGTCAAATAAAAATGGCAGCAACAGTCCAGGCTTAAATCCGACTTCCCCTGGATCATTTATGTTGGCACTTGGGAGGGTCCTTTTAGATCCGATTTAGGTGCAGTTTTGGGGGTGAGTGTGGGCGAGGTTTGCAGAGCTACAGCAAGAGGTAGCTATTCTGAACGAGACATCCCCGGTGGTGCTTGGCTCGCTGCAGAGAGTCACCATCCCCTCCTATGCTGTGGGCATGTGCTCTGTTTCCTTCCCAGAACGTCTGCACCAAGTGTGGGATTGAGACGACCAACAGTCGCCCTCATTCGATTTGGCTGTGCAAGATCTGCAGCGAGCAGAGGGAGGTTAGTGATTTTTCCCCGGCTGGCGTAGCTCCTGGGTTGCTGCTGCGGCGCTTCATGCGTTATCCCCTGTGGCTGGGATTCCCTGGTGCTGGGCTGCTCCACAAGTCCCAAATCAGCAGGGGCTTGAAGTCAGCGTCACTGCTCTAAGCATATTTTGCCATTAGCCTGCAAGAAGGTAAGACAGGGTACTGCCGTGCTGGAGGTGGGCTCTTAAAACATTCATCCTGAGTAGATTTCCCCAGGCATCCCAGCAGGCTGTGGATAGGGGCCCTTGCCACACGTTACATATATTACGCCATTCACTGGTTAATTGTGTAATACATTTATCCCAGCCACACGTGCAAAGTAAGACTGGCCACATGTGCAAAGTAATTATCATGCAATTAAATGGTTAATCGTGCCATCATTTTTGGCCAGCCACAGGTGCAAAGTAATTATCGCTCCATAAAAATATCCATCCAGCTATAAAAAGAGCCAAACAGGCACCAAGTTAGTGCTTGAAAATGTGCAACAACTTTATAGTTGGTTTTTGTCCAGCTTCAATTTGAATATGTGGCTGGGCCCTTAGAGGTAGGGCCAACTTCTTCCCCCCAGCCATTTAATGCAGAGGGTGCACTAGGTTTTCTCGCTATCTCTCTATCCCGTATCCTGCCTTAATTCTGTGGGCAAACTCCAGTCGGAAGGGAAATTGCTACCAGCAGACAGGACCTTCCCTGTATGAATAGGGCCAGCCTTTTTTTTTTAATGGGAAACAATTACTAGATCCCCCCCCCCGAAACGTAGCCTCTTTTCTTGTTATAACTGTGGAAAAAAAATATCCTCCTGTCCTGGAGAACAGTTCATAGCTGCCAGCCCCATAAATGCTCGTTTTGCCTTGGTATCATGGGTCACAATTGAATTGGTTGTTCAGAGATTTGTTCTTTCATATCAGGCTGTAGTCAAGAGCGGGGGATTATATGTGCTGTGTAGCAAGATGCTTGTTTAAAGGGAGAGCTAAGAAGGAGTCTGGCTGGACTTATGGGGAGAGTTTGGTGACATCTGGAGTAAAAGGAGCGAGTTATTTCTTGGGCAACACGTGGTGGAGGCGATGTTTCCTAGCTCACAGTGGGGTGAGGTCCTTGTGGGTGGGTTTGGTTGGGTTTGGGGGCTGGAAAGGCCTGGGGGAAAGGTGCCGGCTGTGCTGAATAGTTGGAGAATGAGTTCAGAGCAAGAAGCCACGACGTGAACAGGTCGGAGAGTTACCTCCACACCAAGGCTGATTATGCAGAAGCTCCACTCATCATCGGTGGGAGCAGAAACCGGGCCCCAAGCCCGGGCGGAGAGCTGATGAACCTTTTCATAGGGATGACTGTTTGCACCCTCGTTTTAGGGAGAGAAAGAAGAAAGTGCTGTCTGTGCCTCATTGCCATCTGCCCCTTCTTCCCCAGGTGTGGAAGCGCTCTGGGGCTTGGTTCTTCAAGGGCTTGCCAAAGCAGGTGCTGCCGCAGCCGATGCCCGTCAGCAAGAGCAAGCCGCCGCAAGCTCCTAGCGAGCCGGCCTCGTCTGAGCCGTCCGCTCAGGACCCGAAGCTGTACTCTCGCATGCAGAGCCGAGGTAGGGGCTGGGTTCATATCCTCCCATCTCAACTCCAGTCCCTTTAAGTTGGGAGAGTCCTGGGCTGACACTGGCAGGGCACCATGATGTTTTGTAGCATCAAGCCCTCCGTGAACAGGGACGGCAGTAAGAGCACGGGCCTGTTGCCATTGTAGGTTAAGTCTCCTTATCTGCCTGCAGCTTTTCCTTCTTTGGGGAGTGTCGCAGCAGTAACCCTCTCCCCCTCGACACCCAGCCCTTCTAGTGGGAACATCTGGGAGGCACCCAGGGAAGGTGAATTATCGTGAACAGTTTGGCCTGGCAGCAGTTACAGAAAAAGAAACCCCAGCGAAACCATCTAGACTGAGGGGATCAATGAGCTGTCGTCCCCTTCGGAGCATGCCTGCAGCAAGCCAGCTGTCTGGCGTGTGGTCTCAGGAGGCCACGCTAGGTTTTGTTCCCATTTTGGTGATGGGCTTTTCAGGAAGGATACGGGAAAGCGATTCCCTCTGCCCCCCATCGTGCATTCAAAAGTGCCGAAATCTCCCTGGGGCTGAAGATTTCTGCTGGAGTCCAGCATGTGAAAATGAAGACCTGGGAGCAGAGACTTGTTCTGGAGCTGCAACCCCCATTGCGGGGAGGCGCAGCTAAGGGGTGACCCCTGGGGATAGGATCTCCCAGGACCTCAGCAGCACGTTTTCACTTGCTTCTTGTAGCCTGAACCCGTGGGATATTTCTTCACATAGTGGAGACAAGGTTTCACTGGTTTTCACAACTACTCTGGTCCTGGGCTAGGGGCAGAAAGCCTTGCAGACTCCCAGAACAGTAGGGTCAGCTTCTCCAACTTCAGCTCCTCTGCCCATCAAGCCCATAATGCTGCAGGATCTGTGACACGTTGACTCCCTGCCAGCGGCAGACGTGCTGCCATACACCTGGTCCCAGAGAGTGGGACGATGGACCCTTACTCGTGTCCCAAAATGACTGAAGGAGGTGCTCCCGCAGCGCTGGGCTGGGAGGGGTGCAGTAGGGTGCCTGTCACCGATCTTCTGGCTGTGTCTCGGTAGAAATTTCCCCTCCGCTCATTGCTACTTGTTTGTGCTTTGCAGGTCCTGCGGACGCCGGGCTCCCCCCTGAGCAGGACTCCTACGGTAAGAGGGTTAACATCATGCATGACTCCCTTTCACGCTGTTCGCAAGGCTGCGGGGACAATACCTGC
>NW_005841833.1:3383988-3395041 GCF_000455745.1 Alligator sinensis | reverse complement strand
GTCTCCCGGCATGAATCAGCAAATTGGAAATGTGCAGGGTGCTGTTTTGGGCCCAGCAGCCCCTCGCGGAGCCCGCGGGGCTGGGCCTTGCCGTTGACTAAAGAGGCTGTTGACTCATGGCATTATCGAGTGCCGGGGAGATGTTGGGATTGCACCCACAGCGACGGCTCAGATGGGGTCAGGGCTTCAAAATTCAGGTCTGGATCTCGCGTCCTAAAGTCTGGGAGCAGTTCGATTGGGGGTTTTGGACTGGTCTGATGTCACAAGGGTGCTAGATTTCTGGAGGATCCCTATAATCTTTTAGTCGTCTTCTTGCATAACACAGGCCATTAGACTCCATCATCATAAAGCAATTACCAACATGAAGAGGCAGAGTGCTTTCTCTTGCCGTTTTTCTTATCCAGTGCCACCGGCTAGGCCTGTAATTTACTTGTGGGAAGCCTGTCACATCGCAGGATTTCTTTGCGCTCACCCACCTTGCAGGAGTTCAGCTATTCTGGTGTGCTCCCACCTCCCGTACGTTCCTCGGTTGAAATGCTGTAATTTAACGAGTCGAGCTGAATTGGTTCTGGAGGTGTTATTTCCTCATGTGGATTCACATGCTCTTCACTGTGTTTTCAGGTTATTTAATTTGTGTCATTAAAGAGGGTGAGTTTGCAGTGGGTGAATGTCAATCCCTAGGGAAGAAGAGGTCAGGCCACAGGCTTGGAGGGCTGCTTCCCTCCATGGCTTTGGGAAGATACTTAAGATAATACCTGCAAGCACTGGCATGTAATTATCCCCCAGTGTTGGCTGGTCCACAGAGAAGATACGAGCTTAATACAGATACCAGCTGAAGGTGTGAAAGGCTTATCTCCCTAACGTGGGAGTTTTGGGATCAAACCCCTCCGATTACTGGGTATGGACAGTTACCCTTCATTTTCCCCAGCTGCTGAAAGAGGGTTTAACTAAGCCTATGGCTTGGGTAGATGAAGGGCTATAATACTTCGATGGTGAAACATGCTTCGCTGGTGCTAGCTGGAGTTGCTTGAAAAGCCGTGGTAGTATTCACATGACTCCTGTGTACTGGTTTGCGGTGATTTTTAACCTCTCACAGGCCATACATCAAATAGCCCCAGCCTCCTGGACTAGGGGGCAGGTAGGGGGTGAAACCGTTCCTTGAGCCTGCTGCAACCCGGCTCCTTCTGGCCTGGCTCCACATCACACTGCGCTCCCCTCCTTGCTGGGGGACCGTGAGAAATGTCCTCAGCTCCGTTTCCCGTCTGGATGCTGTCATGGCCATTTCAAGAAGACTTGCAGTTGGAATAACAGCCCCCTTTTGCATATCTGAATCACTGCTTGCACCTTGTAGGATTACCTGACACCCACATCATCGCCAGATCCATCCCTCATGATTGAGGCTGTCAGGATGATGATTAGCCGGCTAGTGGCTGCGGCTGCAGAGCGGCAGATGGTAACTCATCAGCACGGCTCCAGCCGGCTGAGAGCTGCTCCCTGCCTTTGGCCACCCGCGCGAGAGCAGAGCCCGTACCACCCTGTTGCTGCAAACATTCACCTTTTCCCTTCCCCCACAGGCGGCTCGGAGGAGAAGAGAGCAACAGGCAGGAAGCCAGGTTTGTCGCCAACCTACCGGTCTGTTATTGCCCCCTCCTTCTTCCCTCCCTTCTTGTGTCACCGAGCCAGAATTTGCGGTGCCAAATATAAAGGAGCTGTCAAATAGCTTTCAATAGCTGGGGAGGCTTGATTCATTGGTTACTGAAACCGGGCTTCATTTCCGAAGGCACGTATCACCCCGCAACAAATCCCCCGCTCCCCGGGACTTTGCAGTCGTTCCTGCGTGGCACACAGCGATAGCTCGGCATCCCATGGTGGTAGCAGGGCAGAACTCAGATGCTCCTGCCACGAATTCACAGGCTCCCGAATACATAAGCTAAAGCAATTGGCTGTGCAGGGTTTCAGACCTGCAGCTGAGCCGTTCAGATCCCACCCAGTATTGTGCAGCAGTATGCATGCACTCTAGCCTTTTAATTGCATGGGGATTGCCTGTTGCTTGGGGTACCGTGACTGCTGTCTTTGCACCAAGACCAGGCTGAGTCTTTTTAATTTGAGTTTCCTTGTGTTGGTCTGTAGTGAGACCCCGGGAGCCCAGCCACGATGCTGAGCGTGGCTACAGTTCAGAAGAGGAGAGCCCGGCTGCCTACAGAGGAAGGAAGGGGATGAGACAAAGACCAGAAGCAGGTAAACCTGGGAGCAAGGACTACCCCAGGGAGTGTGGCGCAGTGATGCACCAGAGCACATCCTCTGGGACTTGAGAGGTCCTGTGAGCAGTGAATATTTGGCTGTCTCGGCCTGGGGGTTTTATTGGTGCTGAACAATAAGCATTGTTATGTTAATAAGCATTCAGAGAAGCTTATTAAAGCTTCTCTGAATGGAAGGGCAGAGAAGTGTGACCCCAGGAGCACCGTGGAGGGGACTAGTTCATTAGCTCCCACTCGCTGACCCCCAACTGGACTTTGCTGATATGGCTGGCCAAGGGCTTGATGGTTCAGGACGCATCTGATGTCAGCAGGGCCTGGTGTCATCCCACTTCTTGGAGGCAGACATGAGCCAGGTCACCATTGTCTCCCTTTTGGAAGAGCAAGGAAGACAAGACCTTGGGGGTTGTAGGTGAGCATTTAAGAGAGGCCCTGACTTACACTTTGGCTCACTTATAAAGGCAACAAGCACCTCTGCTTCCACAGGAATGACATGGCGTTGGGGCTGGTTGGCTTAAATTGAAACCAAGCCCGCCGCTGATGAAGCACCGTTAAACACTGTAATGGTGTCCTTCACCATGCACAGTAGTTGGGGAGACCATCTATGTAGTCCCCTAGTCCAGGGGCTCCCCATCCATGGTCTGTGAGACCACGGGAAGTGGTTTGCACATTGCATGAAGCTCCCCCTTTCAAAAGTTTGATGGTAAAGGTGCACGGTGATGCACGAGAAACTTTGAGGGTTGATGGTGGCCTGTTGGACCAATAAAGACTTGGGAACGGTTGGCTCAGGTGTTGACCCTGTTCAAATATGGATGCAACTTGTTCCTTTTTCCTTCCAGTGGAGACAGCATCTTAAACACCCTTATTTTATTAAACCATCAGCTGCACGGTGACTATGTGGCCATTTATCACCTTTCTACCAGGCCGTTTCTGGCTATCAACATGTTCTTAGTATGCCAATGATTTTCCCAAGGCTGGCCTCTGCATATCATTTATCAGGCTGCTATTCTTGAGTGACAAGGCGCCCGCTGTGCAAGGCACATTTTTCCCCACAATAAGTACCTCTGCATTTACAAAGCAGTCCCCATCTGTTGCTAAACCGTCTCCTTGTGCGAGGTGACCCTGACAATTCATCCAAGGGTAAACACACCATTTATGTCCTATGAAAGATTTATACCTGGCATCTCCGGCAGGAGCCAGGTAAGAGCTCAGCCCTTTTGCATCACAGCTGTGCGTTGCAATCTATCAACAAGCAGATACCGGGATGCCAACTAGTGGGGCCGTAATTTATCTACTCAAACCACCGGCGCCAGATGAATGGCAGCGAAAAGCAGAGACAGCGATTGTGGTCCCCTCCTTAAATGGAAGGTGGTAGGAAAAACATGTTACGTCTCCTTATTGCAGATACTCGGGTTGTAATTCTGTTCAGGGTCTGATGCACATTGTAGACCCTAAGACTTATGGTTTCCTTTCTTTGCTTCCCCATTTCCTTGCTGACCTGGTGTATTTCTCTCTACTTCCTATTGGTTCTTTCATTCCCTTTTTCCATTAGTTTGTTCCCTCTGGATCCTAGGTAAAATCAATTGTGCAGAGTGATTCCTGCATCCAGATGGACTGGGACGTGCAGCTGGCCATGTACCAAGTGGTTTGAATTTGGGTGGCTCTGCTAAGGGCTGACTCTTGCTCTGCTCCCTCCCCTGTACCTTTGGAGGTGTTCTTATATTGCCTGTTTGAATCCCCTGGGTACTGACCTAGAGGTGCCTGAAACCCAGGCTGGTATCGGCAGCAGGCCTGAGTTTGCTAATGCATGCGCTGGTGTTATAGCCAGTCTTGTGTGTTATATGGGTGCAGCCTCCCATTCTTTGAGCACCGGGCTCGTTGCTGCGGTAGGTTTCTTGTGGCGATGTTGCTGTGCGTTGTCACCAGCATCTTTGGAAAAAACCTCCAAGTGCCCCAAATATTGGTGAGGCAGTCGGCCCCCCTTTTTTTTAGGGGCACCGCTTAGAAAGCGAGCAAGAGAGGAGCCCAGAAACAGAGAACTCAGTGTGGGCACCAGCCTGCTGCCTTCAAAGACATACTCCTTTGCTCTTTCGATCATCTCTGATGAGATTAACCCATAGCTCATTGGGTGCCCACTGGGCCCTTTCTGATGCCACCTGCCCTGGCCATTTCAAAATGCCGAATCCTATTTAAGACCTCTGGCACAGAGTGAAGCTAACGGCAGGCAAAGGCAAGGGAAGGCAGCGCTTCGCCTGGGAAGACAGGCTTCTCTGGGGACAGCGACAAGCGGAGCTAGGGTCTATTAAGAAGTTGCTTCTCTCCGGATCTGTCTAACGACATGGTTAGGCTTGAGAAGCATAGCAAGGCCATCTGCTTGGATCTCGTCACTGAAGCCAGCTGGGTTGTGTGGATCTCCTGCCGTTGGGTTTCACCCTCCTGTGAGAGGGGATGAGTCATATGTCATCCTGTGCCTCGGAAGTGCCATTTCCACCGGTCGCCTTCGCCGTGCCAGCTGCTAACAGCTGCCTGCTTTCTTGGCTGGCTGCGTGGGCTTTGTGGCTCCAGGAAACAAATAAGCAGATGTTGCTGTAGAGCTGGGTGACATCGGACCAGGGGCTACCTGCAGTGGGCTTGACGCTTCATTTCTGTGGTCTTTTCTGTGATAGCCCATTGCTGCCCCATTCCCTTGGCTGGTTTCCATCACTTCTGCGCTTGTCAGGACATCCTGTGCTTGTGGACGAGGCTGGAAGCTGCCATTCCCCAACACCGTGATGGCTTCCTAACCATTATCAGAATGGGGAATAAAAATATAAGACCCCCCAAGCTGGATGACTTCCCGTGGGCTCCTTTCACTGCCGATGGCAATAACGGAGCAAGGGGTGGGTTAGAAACAGGGCAGAGACGAGCGCCTCTCACTGTCATGGTTCGTTGCTGTTCTTCCAGGTGGTGAAGCGGTGGCGGCCGCTCCCGGGAGAGGAAGCTACCCCCCTCTGAGCCGTAAGCCATCCGAGGCCAGAATGGGCCCCAGTGGTGGCGAGTATGCTGGCGGAGAGCCTGACCACTGGGAGTACTCTGCAGACAGCGAGGTCAGCCGGAGCCCCGGAGGTGAGAGGAAGCAATGGAAAATCGAGGTTGTGTGTGTGTGTGTGGGTGTGCGGGTAGGTGTGCACACGCGTGTCTATGTCCCAGTCCACTCTAGTGCCTGGGTTACTGGACCAGCTAATGCGGGGTGCTAATTTGGCTCAAGTATTGGAGCTCTGCCGTGGGATGGTCCACTGAGGTCCACTGAGGGGCCTGGTTTCGCACCCCGATGACAGCCCATGACACACCGGACACGTGGCTTCAGAAGGCTCCTCGTTTGCAGCCAGGCGAGAGAGGATGGTGGGCAGGCACCAAACAAATACAACCATAACGAGCTGAGGCAGCTCCAGACCTCTGCACAGGGTGATTGCAGAGCTCCCTTTATCGAGGCCGTGGCACTGATTCTGCCGGTTGATGCTCCACGAAATCTGAATGTGCCCCATGCCATCGTCAGCAGTTCCACTAAAACCCGATGACGGACAGCTTATGCCTGAGCTTGTTGAGGACAGAGTTCTCTGTAGGTGGCTTTGTAGGCTGGAAAGCAGCTTCAGAGGCTGCCTTTCAGCTGAGAGCTGAGCTTTGCAGATTTATTTTGCTAAGCCACACATCACTGTTGAATATTCAAGTCCTTGGTAATTCCTTTAATAGGAAAGGAATATTTAATAGCCCATGGCTGGAGGTGCCAGTCATGTCCTCCCCGTGGCCGGTGCCAATGCAGCCGAAGCTCTCAGTCGCATCTGGAGTAGCCAAAGTTGCAGCAGTTGGATTTGAAGGGTGTGGAGCGGTCTGCAGGCCAGGCAGGAGCCAGCAAGCCACCGAGCTGTGCTTTCCCCGTTCATCCCTCTAGCAGCACGGTCTGGTGCTAGTCTGCTCACCCCAGTCCCTGCCCACGTGAAAAACCATCCTGCACCAAGGCATCTTCAGTGTGCTGTACAAGGGGCTCACTTATCACACCCAGACTTCCCACTTATCACAGCCAGACTTCCCACAGGTACTCCAGCCCTTACTGACCATAAAGTACTGCAGTCTATTGGCAGTTCATTGTCTTACTGAGCCACAGGCTACAGGGACTGCATCAGGAGACCTGGGCAAGATTGTCCAGATCACACCTGCATGCACGTACCCCTTGCCCCCAGGGACTGGGCGAACACGGCATAAAATGTCTTGTATCGAGCGTGACCATGCATGTGCTTAAACGCTTCCCCAAACAGGGAGGCTTTCCTGTTATATTTGCCCAGTCAGGGTGAAGACACAGTGCCCCATGTGATTCACATCATGCCTCCGCACTGCCCTTGATCGTGACCTGAAGAGTGCTTTTGGCTGGGGATCATGCATCTCTTACCTAGAGGTTAAAAGAAACAGGGAAACAATGGATTCTTGTCTAAAATGGAAAGCACGGGTATTAATCGGGACCCGCTCATGGTTATAATGGGAGCAGAGGGAGCTGGTGGGGGAACCTATTCGTTGCTGAGAAAGCGCTCCGTTCTACACGCTGCCCCTCCATTTGCAGCAAAGATCATAACCAGGCTGGAAAACAGAAGAGCGCGGGCGCGGGGGTGATCAGATGGGAGCAGCCCCAGGGTTTGCTTCGCTCGGTATTCTGCATCTCTGACTGCCCATGGGTACACCAGTGCTAGCAGCGCTTGTTTCTGCTAGCTTGCTTGCTCTGTTGAGACGGTTTGCGGTACGTTGTACAAATTAACACGGAGGCTGTATGTGCCTGGAAAGGGACTGATTGCGGGCTTGGGCTGGCGAGCAGCTGAATGCTTATCGTTCCCGGCAGCCTGCTTTTCCACCAGACGGCAGGTCCAAATGAGCTGCAGCCTCCTGCCACGGCAGCCCGTTTTATGTAGCACAGCTCATCTCCACCGGCGACAAAGGAGAGCGCCTGTTTTTCACATCCCATAAAAGCCGACTCCAGCTGTGCACCAGACACAGGAGCTTGTTTTCTCACCTTTAAATACAACAGCGCAGAAGCCTGGCTGAGCTGGCTTTTGCCTCGGGTGCTAGGGGTCTTTGAAAACCTTTTGCGTTTCATGTTGACAGTGCTCCCATTTTCCCGAACCCGTGGGGGTGGCTTCAAGCTCTCAGCACTTCCTGACCTCCCTATTCTCGGAGGCGAGAAGGAAGCGGGCGCTGACCTGTGTGTCGCGTGGCCGGGGCTGGTTTTGTGCTCAGAGGTGACCCAGAAATGTGGAGGTGTCGGCGAGAGAAAGCAGCTCTGCCTCCTGCCAGGCTGCGGGATAAATGGAAACCTTCCTGGCAGTGGGCGTTGGAGGAGGGGAGAGAGAGACTTAATAACTTTTAACAAGGCTCCTAATCAGTTTATGTTTCCTTGTCAGTTCATCCCACGCACACTGATGCCCCATATATCTGTTTCCGTCTTTATTCTCTTTCTTCTAATTATAACTTACCCAGTTTCCCTCCTCTCCAAGCGAAGGCTGTTATTCTTCTATCTTCTGCGCAGCCCTGAGCTGAAGCCGCTCTTCTCCCCGGCGCGCCGCCGTCCGGCAGCGAGCGGTTTGTTTTTCCTGCAGTGCCTAGGCATAACGAGGCTTTAATTACTTCACACTCCCTCTTAAGGCACATCTCAAGTCAGGCTCAAAGCCGGGCTCCCGTTTCTGTGGCTGCGTGAGGCTGGGAGGCTACTGGAATAGGTGTCATTTTGCTGCAGGAGGGAGGCTGGGGCTGGACGAGTATTTTCAGTAGCACACGGGATGGATTGAGATTATGAATCCCTTGGCCAATGGATCTGTATGAATCCATTGGCTTCCTGCTTCCCAGGAGGACTGAGCCATGGTGGAGGCTGGCTCCTGCACCAGCATCGTGACCGGAGACTATATAACTTTGCTCCTTGGCTTTGAGGTGGTGACTGCCGGTACACCGAAGGCTCAGCTTGTTCACGCAGTTTTCCTCTTGCCTAGTTATCTCCCGTGTTGGGTTAGGCCTGCTCCGAACCGTGCTGCCCGAGGTAGTGATGCAGTCCTGGCCTTCTCTCAGGCTCTTTCCTCTGATCACTCCACCACTGGCGCGGCAGCAGATGGAAATTTGGGGCCATCTGCTGTAAGTGTGGGGCAGTAGTTAACTGCTTCGTGCCTCCTTTTGCTGCCAGCGGCAGCGGACCACCTTCACGATGCACTCGGAGATGCTCTGGTGACGGGAGTAATCCTGTACGTGGGTGTCCCAGGGATCTAGCGTGGGATTTTTAAGCTCTGCTACTAGACATTGCCTGCAGTGAGTCTCCACCTGTATTACTGGCACCCTTGGAGAAGGTGGGGGGGGAACCTCCTTTTAGGAAATGTTCTTTTTAGGTGAGAATTTGCTTTCCGCATCTCTGGGCCAGGTGCGGTGCGGTTGGGGCGACCCTCGCTTCTCGCAGCGGTGGCACCGGAGGGGAGAGGCTGATGCGTCTCCTCTGCAAAAATGCATGGATGGGCTCCAACCCTTGGCTGGCACACCCAGCAGCCTCCACTGGTAATTCATGGAGCCACGCTGATTTACACCCGCTGAGCGGTTGGCTGGTTGTTTCCAGCCACTGCAACCATGGCTATTTTCCCCCCCAAGTGACTTGCATCTTTATCTCTTACCGAACAGCTGTCGTGGCTCTCCCGCTGCCAGCGTTTACATGTTCTCAATGGCCCTTTGCTCCACGGCGATCCTGTTACGCCGTTGGAAAATGAGATGCCCCTGCTCCCCTTCATCGTTTCTTCTCCTTTTAGGTGTGAAACGTGCCAATTCAGTTCAAGGCTCCAGGCCTCCTCCTCCGGCTGCCAGTCCCAGCCCTGCCGCCCAGCCAGGTACGCTTTGGGGCACATGCTGGGGGAGTGAAAATGGACGTGTGCCGGTGGCGGGGGGGTTCCCATTTGGCTTCCCTGCTTGCTGAGGGATAACACGATAACTCTTTATCCCCCAGCTCCTCCGGCAGGCAGCAGACAAGGCCCCGGTCCGGGGGGTAGATTTCCCGAAAGACAAGGTAAGGAACCGTAATGGGTCTGTGCAATGCGATGCCCTGGCTCGGAGTCACTCTCGGGTAACCCTGAGAGGTGCTTGCTCTTCCCAGAGGTTTCAAAGGCAGGCGACGGGGAGATGATGGGGAATGCCATCCTAGCCCTGCCCAGGAAGGGTGGCATCTCCAGCGGCAGAGCATTTCTCTCAGGCATTTAGCAAATGCTGTGTCCAGTGCAACCATACTGGGCGCTGCCTTTTGCCTCCGTCAAGGCAAGACCCGTTCGGATGGTAACAGACCTCCCCGCCAAGATAACCGGCTGGGAAAAGGGAGCCGAAGCCTAGCCCCGGGAGCAGCTCTCCCTCTCTCTCTATTTAGCCAGCATGCTACATACCGCCCTGATTTATCTCCCTGCACAGCTCCCGTTCCTTTCTCTCTGCCCGGCCGGGCTGATGGATGGCACGGCCGCATTGCAGTTAAGTGACAGGCTGGGCCAGCCCGGCTCACTTTCTGAGCCATTTTGTACTCGCGTATGATTTATTTAAAGCTTTGTTCTTCCTCTTTGAGGGCCACCTTCTGCTTTCGTTGGCTCTGCTGCAAATCAGCGGCGACACGAGTGATGCCTACGGGGCAGCTGCCGATTTGCACCCGTGCAGAATTTGGCCCTCAGAGCATTAAGGGGAGGAGGAAAACCAAGCTCAAATCAAAGTGAACGTCTCTGCTCTGTCGCTCCTCCCGGCGCAGGCGGGCATGCCGTGCTGGGATGCCTGAGTGTTGCCCAGCAGTATTTCAGGCCCTTTTCCTCCAGTAATTCACATTGCCAAGATGCTGCTGTCTTCCCCCAGGACCTCCCTGCCAAGATTGGAGAGGAGAAGTGGGTCAGCTCTCTCCTTTCTGAGCTTCCCTGCTTTCTTCTTGCATGAATTCCCAGCCATTGAGGAATCCTGATTGAAATATCGCCTCCCTGCAACCTTAGGCTTAAATGCAGGGCAGAGGAAGCTGTGAGCCGCGTGCTACCCAGGACGTGCCTGATAAAAGGCAGCGCACCTTTCTGCATCAGGCAGAACAGAATAGCCCTGGGGAGACGAGAGGGCCCTTGGCTTCTCCTAATGCACAGAAACAATCCAGGCTTTTTGCTCCCGTTGGATGTTTTCTCTGCTGACTTCCAGCTGCCGACGGTGCTGTGATGCTGGGGCGCGTGCGTGCTCGGCCGTGCGCCGTGGGTCGGAGCCCGGCATTTATTGCTGCTGGGAGGCTGTGTGTGCGGAGGGTGCCCATGCTGGCATTTCGCTGGTGGCTTTGTGATTGGTTTGAGGGGCTGGTTTTATTCAGAGACGCCAGTCGTGTGCGAATTATGATGACGAGAGGTGGCTTCTGTCACCCCGAGCTTTGCAGGCCTCTGTCAAATGCTGCTTTCCTCCCATGCAGCGAGCCAGTCGATGGGTCCGCCCCAGGCCGAGCCCGTCTACTCGGCAGCTGCTCCCAGGGATGAGAGAGGAGGTGGAGGCGGTTACCCGGGGGCCGTGGCGAGGGAGGAGAGGACCGCACGCCAGCCAGCACCATATCAGCAAGTGGCTGCCGTGCCCATGCCGTCCACCCCTGCCCGTCAGCAGCAGCCACCTCAGGATGAAGAAGAGGATGAAGCCAACAGCTACGATTCAGATGAAGCGAGTACGTAGCCTCACGCATGCCTCGTGCATGCAACCCCGGCTCTTTTATGTCGGGCAAGCTTTGGGGCTGATCCCTAATTGCCTTTCTCCTTGCTCTCCTG